>NC_066585.1:520751331-521105081 GCF_024323335.1 Lathyrus oleraceus | reverse complement strand
AAAAGGGTATCCTGGTGGACTGAAAACCTGAAAAGGCGGTCCAGGCAAAAATTAGGGATTAAAGCGTATGACTATGTCCCGTTCTCAGTCAACTTTCATCCAAGTTCGAGGGACTGACCAAGCCAATCACTTCTATCCGACAGCAAGGGATGAGATGCTCGAAGACATAATGACAGTAGTAGGCTTAAAATCAATAGGACTTCTTCCACATAGCTTTCTCTTTGTTTTCGACAATTTCCTCTTACTAGGATTTCTGTCTCCTTGTACACAAATTGCCTGTTTATAGGCCTCCTTTCAAAATCAATACAACCCTCTTTCAAAAAAAAAATGCTTTTTTTTACTTTTCTGTTTTGGTTGCGTAAATGTCCATTGATTTAATTTGAATTAATATGTGCATTTGAATATGACTGATGTTTACCAAAAATACATGCATAGAATAGCAATAGCAATTACTACCCGACTTCAGGATCAAGGAAAAGGTCTAATCATGCTTCCAATGAATCCGCTACCAATTCTCTTCCCCAGCAAGCCTGTTTTTTTTCCTCAGAAAATGGCAGTATCCCCAGGCACAGCCAGTTACTCCCCAACAGAGGTCGGCGTCACCAGACAGATTGATCATCTCATCCATCCCCAGCCAGGCTCTGTTGAATATTTCCACCATCAGACAGAAATCAAGCATCCCCAGCCGAGAAAGGGTCATCGACACAAATGTCTCAAATCAGTAGATGGGGATTTATTTTCCCCAGTAGAGTCCCCAAGCAGAACTTCTCATACGCATAACTCATTCATTACATCCTTTCACAGCATACGCATGCATACAACATTCACATTTATTTTAGCATAACACGAAACATCTCATGCATCATGACATAGCATGAAGCTAACTTTTCTTTGCAGGTTAATTATCCTCCTGATATAGTCAAAGTAGAAGGTTCATTCAGACAGACACCTTTATCAATCACATTCAAGATTCAGATACATATTTCAAATACAGTTCATGGGAACATTCATTCTGACAACACTTCGATATCCTCCTAACGATGGCATCTCTAAGCCCATCCCAGACATTTATTGCAAGTACAACATATACAGGTTATCAGATACAGCCTAACGTACGGTTCATTCTGATTCAGCCCAACATATGACTTCTTCAGCAACTCCAATGCGGTCTAACGTACGACCCATTTGGACCTTCAAATCCTCAGATGCTGCCTAGCGTACGGTACATTCAGGGGTGTAGTCTAGCGTACGACTACTTTCTTTTTCAGATGCAGCCTAACGGACGGCTCATTCTACAACTCGGATACGATCTAACGTACGATCCATTCTGAACTTCAACAACCCCAACGCGGTCTAACGTACGACCCGTTTGGATCTTACAACCCTCAGATGCTACCTAACGTACGGTACATTTCTGAAGTGTAGTCTGGCGTACGACTACCGCTTTCATCATCAGATGCGGCCTAACAGACGACTCATTCTGCGACGGTCTAACGTACGACCCGTTCGGATGTCCATCCCCTCAGATGCT
The DNA here is from genome assembly GCF_024323335.1 of Lathyrus oleraceus. NCBI lineage: Eukaryota > Viridiplantae > Streptophyta > Magnoliopsida > Fabales > Fabaceae > Lathyrus > Lathyrus oleraceus. Next base: position 521,103,550 of record NC_066585.1, on the reverse strand, counting down.
ACCTAACATACGGTACATTTCTGAAGTGTAGTCTAACGTACGACTACCCCTTTCATCATCAGATCCTACCTAACATACGGTACATTTCTGAAGTGTAGTCTAACGTACGACTACCCCTTTCATCATCAGATCCTACCTAACATACGGTACATTTCTGAAGTGTAGTCTAATGTACGACTACCCCTTTCGTCATCAGATTCAGCTAACGTACGGCTCATTCTGCAACTCAGATACGATCTAGCGTACGGTCCATTCTGATCCTTTATCCCCAACAGCATATGACACACTCCGACTCCCCAGCGAAGTCGGCAGCCTAATGGATGACTCATTATTCGGTCTAATGTACGACCCAGTGTGGCACCCATGTCTTCAAATTGGCCTAATATACGGCGCGATCTGAAGCTTTCGTCATCAAACCTCCCGGATGGCATCTTTAAGCCCATCTCCATCAAGACCAACTGTCGATTCTCAAGTGCAAATTTTTGGGGCATTCTAGTGTTCAATAATCTTCCACCTCCAGACCACGAATGGCATACACGCCATCCTAACTCTCTCGGTTCAAGAATATTGAACAGGGGCAGCTGTCATACCCCAAAAATTACCCATCATTTTTCCTAAAAAAAAAAAAAAAAACGAAAAAAAAAAACGAAAAAAAAAAAAAAAAAAAAAAAATAAAAAAACAAAAAAAAAAAAAAAAAAAAAAAAAAAAAAAAAAAAAAAAAAAAAAAAAAAAAAAAAATTAATTAATTAATTAATTAATTAATTAAATAATAAATAAATATAAATAAAATATAACAAATTATTTTGGACTTGGGTCTCCCTCATTCCAAGCCCATTACCCACGAAATTAGTCTATAAATACTGAAGTTTCAGTAGGGGAGTGACACTTGGAGTTAGACTTGGAGTTTACACTGGGAGATTTACTGGAGAAAGAAGGAAGAGAAGCAAAACACTCTGAGGTTTCCTTGGAACAAAACCTTGAGGAAAAAGAAAGAGAGAGAACAGAGAAGGACGGATAGAAACTTTGGCATAGGAACCCTGCCTACCCGGAGAATTCAGAGTAAAGAAACCCTGAAGGCAGCCCATCTGCACCGAAGCCATCGCCGTCCAATTCCCGCTGCCTAACTTATTCCGATACTACAAGTGGTCAATCCCTTCAACCTTGAATTGGCAAACAGGTTTGCGTATCTCTATTGTTTATACTTTCAATTGGCCATATCTACATATATAATGCATCATGATTAAATGTTGATATATAATTTGCTTTCGTATGGGAATTTAAATATGCCTGAATACCCTGAATGTTTGACCATGTTATTCCTGTGATAAAATGCCATAAAATTCAAAGTTCCTAACATGGGGCTGTTTTCAAATTCAAAATCCGTGGCCTTCGTTAGGCGAGGCAGAGGCGAACGAGACAGTACCTGATTCTTCTAGTCTGTTTTTTTTATGTTTTATCATAGCCATGCATTATTCATCCTATCCTATTTATTGTTGTGATATTTCTCCGGTGTAATCTTCGATTGCACCCTGATTTGGTGTTCTGACATGTTTCTTTTTTTTGAGTTTCGTAAAGGTTCACATATCCCAGGAAAAGGTTATTGGCTAGGTATTCCACTTTATTTGTGGGATACCCTTGTGGAGTTTCACCCTAAATTAATTTTTAATGTATTAATTTCTAATGTATTAATTTTTTAATATATTATTTTTAATAATTTTAATGGGGAGTTTCATCCTAATTATATAATTAATTGTAAAACTTTGCCTTTGAATAAGTGATCTTGGACCTCTCTTTGTTGCCTTACGATTACGATATTACGGTCATGTCCCGCGAACGTGGGGATACCCTTAGCAAAGACCCTTCGGTTAAATCATCATAAAATAAATTATAGTCCCTCGGATGTTGCCTTCGAATATACAACTTTGTCCCTCGATGACCCTCCGATGTTGCCTACGGTTAAATGATGATAGTCCCTTCGAATGCTAAGGTATCCTCATAACTGTTGCCTTCAATGACCAATCGATGACCCTACGATGACCCTTTTACATCCAAAGGATAAAACTACTTATTTCTCAATAATAAGGACAGTTTTACCCTCATAAGGATAGGAAATACTCATAAAGACCTTGGGTCGGTATAACTCTTAATTGCTGGCTCACAACCTAAAACATTTTTCACACCTCACACCTTTCAAAATACCTTCAGAAAATCACCACTTGGTATACATTCATACTAGAATCATTACCGAGTTATATTTTTCTAAACATTTTCAAAACTAAACGAGATAACCACTTTGTATACATTCATACAAGAATCATTACAAAGTTAAATTCTCTTTTCAAAACAATTTTCCAAACAATTCACAAACACTTTTTTAGACAAAAATAATATAAGTGATCGAGCAATTAAGAGCCCATGGATAACCATGGATACAAAGGGTGCTAACACCTTCCCTTTGTATAATGTACCTCCCGAACCCAAAATCTAAATTAAGGTCTTTCCTGTTCTTTTCCACCTTTCCTTATTGGATAAAAGAAAAGTCGGTGGCGACTCTTGCTAACCGCGACATTGCGATTAAAACCACAAAAAAGTCCAGTTCACCGTATGACAACTATAATAATGGTTAGACTATAATAATGGTTAAAATCTACAAGAGTCCCCGACAACGGCGCCAATTTGATCCGCTGTCGCACACGGGTAAAAAACGAGTAATAATATATAGTAAACGGAAAGCGACACCTTGAGTATCGTATCACAAGGACTCTTGACAAATTAACCAAGTATGAAAACAAAACATGGGGGTTTCGATTCGATTTAGAATAAGTGATTATGAAAAGTGATTAAAATAAGCGATTATAAAATAAGTCAATCTTCTATTTTCGGTTTCCGGCTAATCATTGGTTTTTACCTACCAATTCCCTAAGCGGCTTCGATCTCTATTCGATTGACAAGTGCAATAGATATATGGCATATTTATATTCCTATATTTCGAATTAAGCAAACGGATAAATACAATCGTGAATTAAGCAAACACGATTTACAAACGCAATTTAACGACAAAGCGACGAAAACGCCGATTAATAGTTAGGAATGCAAGCATACGAATTTAATCAAAACCATTCTATAAAATACAGATTAAGCAAATGAATTTTCATAAAATAGAATTGAAAGAGAAACGAAATTAAATTAATAGGATAAAAACCTCAAAGCCTTGGAAATTCGATTCAGCAGATTGACTCTTGAAGATTAGTTCCTCTTCATGATCGCACAAAAGCAAAAAGTTATCGTGAATAATGTGTGTTTGCTACAGTATCGCGGCTGCCCTTTTAAACAGAATAAGGGTTTCACTTATAATTCAAATTGAGATGGAAAACCTAAATTTGGCTCAACAAATGGCCCAAAAGAAATTATTTCCTAAAGTACGAAACTTCAACGAATTATTTGAGACGTCTGCACTCTGAATCAACTTTTGGCTTCAACGTGAAAGTTGTAGCCCTTTCTCTTAGCTTTCTAGCGCATGTTAGAACACGCAAAGCGGCATCCCTTAGCTCAAGTTATGATCTAAACAGTCGACAGGTATCAAATGACCGCTAAAACTGAAAATAACAAACGAAAATAGATTAAAGGCAAACATGAACTTAAATCTAAAAACATAATAAAATATTAAAATAAGTAAAATAAACCAGATAAATGCCCAAGTACAATTATAGAAGAATGTGCATCAAAATACACTGATCAATACCCCTATATGATTCTAACATAAATGTATCGACAACTCAAGTAGTCCCCTCTCTGGATTACATCACACTAAAATAAAATAAAAAATGCATATTATCAATCAACACTGCAACATAAGCATGCTAATAATTCATCTCAACATAATTATATTTTAAACAACACATCAATTTAATCAACTCATTGTGCAAAAATAATAATCACAACAATTAATCATACAATGTTCCATAAACAACATCAAAACATAAATAACTTACAATAACGTAGTTCCCCTTCGAAGTACCACCACCACACCAACAATTATGCATATTCAGATACAAGCATCAACTACTCAAATATTCATACACCATATACAAGCAAATTTCTTCATACTAAACATCATCTTTCGTTAATCACATAACAAAATCAAATAGGATTATCGATTTAACTACAACAATTAAATAATTTTTCTAAATCAATTATTAATACCCAATAATTTAATAATTTTTGTTTATGTAAAATAGAATATATATTTTAACATAATTAATAAAAAGAAAAAAAGGAAAGAGTGTAAAATAATAACATTTGGAGAGAGAAAGAAAAGGGAAAATTGTGCTATCTATAAATTATCGAAAATTTATAAATCAACAAACAATGATATTAGAAAAAAAATTACGAAAGAAATAGTGTAAGAAGGAAATAAAAATTAAAAAGAATATAAAATTGATTGAGAAGGATGGAAAAATTTGAGAATCTTATGTTTTTTTGGTTGAGGTATATCAAAAATTATGTATTTTACGTAAAATGGAATAAAATTTTAGAAATTTTAAATTTTCGGATTACCGAAAGTTTAAAAAATTTTGAAATATCAGAAAATTTTGATATTTCCGGTATGAGCCCGAAATTTCAAAAAACATACAATTTCATTATTTTTTTGACACATTGGTCTGCATGAATGGTTCGATAAAAACTCACCACATACAATAGTTACATATTTTCTACAAAAGCGGTGATACATACAAGATTACAAAACAAATTAGGATGACTTCATAACTTCTTCTCCGAGTGCTTAATCCGTCATGCATATGCTGATTCTTATTCTTTTGCATCTTCAATACAGTTTTGTCTCCAATGGCCAGTGGCGGAAGACAATGGACTATTAAGTTTAAACTTAACCTGAATCCAGTGTTTGTTGTTGACAAAACCAACAACAATGATTTTATGTTTGCTCGTATACATAGGTGAAGCTAAGATAAGCGGGGAGAATGTAATGTTAAGTCTGTTTGACAATGAGACAAATATGACACTCTAACTACAACCAATAGGGTAACCCATATCACGAAGCGTCAACCATTTTTCCCGACCCTACACACAAAAGTGTTCTACTTTCAGGCATTCATAACTTCAGAGGTCGTGTCATAGAACAAATCGGAAAATAATTTAGGGTGTTGATGAACTTGAGTATCTAACTGTGTCCGAATCAATGACCATGACTCTTCGTCCCATACAAATAAAACTGCAATAGCCCGAAAACTACAATTTCCATCGTCAATAATGTCATCAATGTATGGATGCAAGAAACCAGGAAACTGAGACAAGTAAATATGCCTCGAAAATGCAGCGGACGATTGACTTTGACCCAAAATATTTGACGGTTTACTTCCTGTTGGTTTCGTGCATCGCCTCTTTGTAGTCTGACTCCCATGTGAGCCATCATCATACTTCCATTGTGAAGGATCACGATGCACATCATTCTCTTCACCCTTTTTACTATTCTTAACTCCCCTATTTAACTTGTACTTCACTTATGGTGAACACGTAGAAGTTGTGGATGAATCAAGATTATTCTCGTACCTTTTAAATATGTCTACAAAATCAAGAGAAATGGAATGAGAAAATTAAAATGGAAGGTTAGAGAAATGATATGAGTGGAAATAGGTTGTTTGAACAATAAATAGAGAGTGTTAAGTGGTTTATAGAAAGTGGAGAGAAAATTGAGGGAGAAAATATTAAATATTTTAATTTAATTATTATTTAATTAATAACAATAAATTAATTAATAGAATGAAGGAAAAGTTATTTAATTAATTTGTGGAAGAAAAATGCAATGAAGTTTTAAATTACAATTAAATAATAATTTAAAGCATGATGATGTTATTTTGTGGAAAGTTTTAAATTATAGAATTAATAATTGTTATATTTATTATTAATAAATAATAACTAATTAATTAATTAAGTAAAGAAAAAGGTTTTGGCGGGAATTCTTTGATGAAAACATTCTTGAATTATAATTAAGTATTTTTAAGATTATAGTAATTAAGCATGACGATATGATAATAATTTCAATTTAATATAATAATTAAACAATACTTTTTAAAATTTCTTACAACTTTGTTTTTGACAAATAGAACTAACTATATGTAAAGAATACATAACATAAGTATTTTTTTTTTTTTTCTATTTTGATTAAGTAATTTTAATAAAGAAGACAATATAGTTGTTATTACTTTAATTCAATATAAATATTATAATATTTTTAAATTTCTTAACTCTAAATTTAAAAAAAGAAAATTTAAAATCCAACTGTGAAGGTGGGACCCATGTTAAAATTTCTTTCTATTATCCATAATACAACCAAACAAAAGAAATGGTAGTATATTGAATAGTTTTCTTTAACATTTCTCTCCTCCCCTTTTCTTTCCTTCCACATTCCACAAAACAAAACATACAATCATCATTCAGATCTCTACCACTCCAAATTTCTTCACAAGAAAGAAGATTCTCATTCATAAACCCATTGCTTCTTCTTCAACATTACTCGAACGACACACCCTACAATTGTTTATTGTTTAATCAACAATAAACAATTGCTCTTCAATCAATAACAAAATCCACCGACAACATAGTCTACTGTCGTTGTCTCCGGCGACTCTTGTCGGAGATTCTCTCTCTTTCAACGCATTCAAGTGATCCCCCTTTCACTAGATCTACCTTCAAAAGGGTATAAATTTGTATGGCCCTTTTCATGATTTATGCCTAATCTGTTGAATGTATTGGATTTGTTTAGGTTCCTATAGTTTTTGAGGTTTTCACTTCATATGTTTTTTTTTTCTTTTTCATTCTATTAGTTTATGATTTTACTTCATTTTCTTGCTAATTGGTTTGATTGTCTAACTGGGTCACTTTCTAATGTGAAAATTAGGTGTTTTTTTTAACCATGTCATTGGATGATTCATGTTTCTAGTTACCAAAGATGGAGCTTTCAAATGGGGTTTGATTTAATTTAACTATTTTATAGCTTTATGAATGACATTTCACTGTTTGAGGAAAAAAATTGATGCTTTTCAAATTAGGATTTTTTTTAAGTATTGTGGTTTAGTGAGAATTGAGATTCTTATGAGCAATTGCCACTGTTGTCAAATAGTGGTTATACCGGTGCTATATCGCAATAGATACGGCGGTTAGTACAAAATATTGTTAAATATTGCGGGGTTATAGAACTATAGCGTAAAGGGGATTTGAACACATTGCTATTTTCTGCTTTTCGTGATTGATGATACTGGCATTGGAAGGTTTGCTTAGTGCTGATCTTGCTGTTTTTGCTAGATTCAGAAGGTGAGATTAAGAGGTTTTGTCATTGATGGCACTTTCGGTTTCTCGGGCTATGTCGAAGGGCATAGTGATGACAGTGCCTGTTTTGATTCTCACTGTTTCGGCGGCCGCTGTTTTTCTGTTCTTCTTGTTGTCCTCTCTCTCTTCTTGCTCATGCCCTTCACAACCTTCATCCACCCCTGTCAACAATGCAGAGAACTCTGCTGTTGGTTTGTCCGAGTCTAGTAGTGGTAATGGTTTGTTAGCAACAAGGAAGGAGGATGTTCAGTGGGTGAAAGATCAAATACAAGCAAATGGACTTCATATGCAAGAAAATGTGCTGCGCAAGGGTATTAATCCTCGCACTAGGGTTCAACAACTCGAGGATCTTAGACAGTAAGGCCGTTCTTTTTAACTTGTTTATCCATTTTTATATGTGTGAATGCATGACTTCCCTGTTCGATTACCTGATTATGGTTTATCCCCCCAAGTGCAGATTTAAGGGCATATCACACTATGAGGGACCTGACTCAAACAACCACACAGCCTTTCCATGCCCCGGGGAACTTCTAGTTGAACAGCACCATAGTAACTATGGTGAACCATGGGCAGGTGGAAGGGATGTGTTCGAGTTTCTTGCTCAAACCATTCATCTCAGACCAGACTCACAGGTGCTGGAGATAGGCTGTGGCACACTTCGAGTTGGCTTGCATTTCATTCGATATCTAAATCCCGAACACTTTCATTGTCTTGAAAGGGACGAGCTCTCTCTGATGGCTGCATTTAGGTACGAGCTTCCGGCACAAGGCCTCTTACACAAACGACCGTTGATAGTTAAGGGAGAAGACATGGATTTCAGTAAGTTCGGTTCCGACGTAACGTATGATTTGATTTACGCTAGTGCTGTGTTTCTTCATATGCCTGATAAACTCGTATGGGTTGGAATGGAAAGATTAGCATCTAAGTTGAAACCCTTCGATGGACGAATCTTTGTATCACATAATATAAAGTTCTGTTCAAGAATGGGAGGAGATGAATGCACAAAGAGGCTTATGAGTTTAGGACTCGAGTATCTTGGGAAGCATACACATGACAGTCTTCTATTTAATCACTATGAGATATGGTTTGAATTTAGACGTTCGAAAATTTAACGTCCTTATTGGTTCTTCGAAAAAACACGAGAATTTTTCAGCTTTGAATGACCTCAAGCCACTAAACTGCTTTGCTCATTGCAACATGTCATCATCAACTTAGTGAATTCTTGCTTCAGTCCTGAGAGTTAGCAATTTTTCTACTCAGCAGTTCATCGATCTGTGCTGGAAAAGCGAGATGCGTCATTTGTAGTTTTCGATCGAAGACTCGACGAAGGCAAGAAGCTCTGTATTATATCGAGGGATCTTATTCTAAAAGGGTTAGCTTAATAGATACTTCTTATTATTGTTTCTATGTAGATTATGATTAGCTGTAGTTGGCAGTCATATCTTCATGCAACGGATTGCTGTTTTACGCGGGATTCCGTCAAACATGTGTAATGGTGTGATAATTTAACTATATTTTCTAGATTATTTTGTTATATATTGTTTCAAATTGATAATCATGGTGATTGGTAGTGCCTCAACCATGGATGAGGAGCTCTGAAGTCCATGCAATATTTGTTCATGTTGGTTTTAGTCGTGTGATGTGTGAATTATATTTATGGATCATTGGATAGGTGTTTGTTTCATGAAAAACAACCTTAGAAAATGAAATTTGTTGAGATTATAATGTCGAAGTTCAGATTTTAGTTTGTCCAAGCTTTGCAACAGTGAAAATACCCGCATAATAAAACAACCTTATATACAATAGAGTTAAATGAAGAACGATATGGAAATGGATTTGGTGCAGTAAACCTAGTACACTTCTGAAGCCCTTGGCGCAATATGTACCTCATTATCGTATCATTTGTATCCTTCACTAGGACAACCTCTTTGTTGAATCCATCGATGTAGGCCTCATCCATTGATGTAGGCCTCAGAGATGCGAGGGTACCGAGGACCTGATCGACAAAGATACGACCTTTGGCCTACTAGAATATCGACAAGGTACTTTTTCCCCTATGTTCCTCGACACCCAACTCCACTTGTTCCAGACAATTATTTTGTTCACGAACAGTTTTAGATTAACTCTAGACCACTACCAATAAATCTAATAAATCTCTACGGAGATAGTTGGTTTCATAGTCAATAGATTATTTCGGTCCAACTCCATTCTTCTTCATAAACTTACCATAAGATCCTCTATAAACTACGATGAAAATATTAATTTCGATTTCCACAAATCACATAAATGATTTGATTGAACATGAGGATGAGGACATTGTTGACACGCTTGGTGACTATCATTGTTTCTTGACTTGCAAAGGTGTGTGGGTGTACTTACAAACACTATGATATGGACATCGTTGATACACTTGATGATTATCATTGTTTCTTGGCTTGCAAAGGTGTGTGGATGTACTTACAAACATTCTGACAATCAAGTAATTATGTGTATATGAGTCTCCGTCTTTAATTTTACTTTATAGTTTCATTTTATAGTATAGTTTTAGAGTTTTTTTAACCATTGTCTTGATGGTCATGTGTCAAAAGATCCTTCAAGCTCTTTCATCCGAGTTTACAAGGACCGATGAGTCCTAATTCAATGTGCCTTTTAGGTCGTATTTATTCTCTAATTCATCTTTCTATTTATGACTTGAGTGACCAAATTATAAACAAAATCACCCTGATCCATTTTGAAATACATATATTTTAATATTTTATTTTCTTACTAGTATATACTATTACTAGTAGAATACTCGTGCTCCCGCACAGATAAAATTAACTTGTAAGGATAGAAATAAACTATTTTGAAATATTTGTATAATGCTCAAATGAATAGAGAAAGCATAATCAAGACCAAAGATAGAGAAATTTTCAGACAAAAGAATTGCATTGCATTCCAAAAAATCAATTGTAAATTTGACAACATATGATTAGTGTCTTAGTCATGATCAAAATATTAGTACAAAATCTACATGTCTTGGAAACAATAAACATAAATGTTACAAAAGGAACAAGAAGTATCTTCAAGTTTGCTTCATAAATTTTACCTGAAAACAGTTAAATTACATATCAAAACAATCATATTTTGATTTGAGCACTTAATGAAAGAGTTGAATAATGAAGGCCATACCTATTAAATATTGTGAAAAAATTCCTTGAATACAACGTTAATGCTAATTGTTATTAGAATTTGTTTTTGTCATGAATCGAAATTTTATGACCTGCTTTACTCTTAACTCGAGACATTGTGACATACAATTGATCATGACTAAAAACATTCTTTGACAGATATAAACCAATATTATCTAAAGATTGTCTTTGAGATTTGTTAATTGTCATAACAAAAGAAACAATAATTAAGAATTATTTCTCACAAACTTAAATGACCATGATGATTGTGAAAGGAACAAAGACATTCTAGGAATATAAATGGCGTTACATAATTTTTCCCCTGAAATGATCTTAACTTCAATGACATGATTAACAAACTTTGTTACAATTAGTCTTGTTCCATTACATAAGCCTTCTGACTGATCTAAGTTCCGCATCAACATAATAGTGGTATCAATCTTCAACTTGATCGAATGATTAGATGAACCAAAAGTTTTCAGAGCATTTGAAATTCAGATGTCAAGTGCTCAAATGCATCAAAGTCCATAGCGGCAAATCTATCAATATAATCATTATTAAAGTATTCATTTTCTTCTCATACAAATTTAAACAACATAACAATGTAAAAATAATATTAATACAAAGTATACTAAACTATTATCATTAAAACAAGGGTAATGCTAACTTGTGCCCTAGGGGCACAAGATAAGACACCCACTTGTAGAAAGTTTGTATTGAAAAAATCAATTATAAAATTAATTTTATATCTTTATTATAGTCAATGCACAATTTTCAACACAAAATTACTTTTTTTATTTCTTATCTTGTGCCCCTAGAGCACAAGTTAACATTACCCTTAAAACAATTAAATAACATGTTTTGGACCTGGTAGAAGATCAATGATGTATTGATTGATGTTATCGAGAACCTTAATTGTTGAATCCAATATTGCACCGCTTTGTAGATAATTAAAATCATGATAGTTATGAATGAGATCAAGATATGTACTCTCAACAATAGCCTCACTAGGATGTGAAAAATTAGAAATAAGAAACACATCATGTATTGAAAGTTCAACATAACCATCATTAGGCTCAGACATGGTACCATTTACAATATTCAATATCCACTCTGAAAATATGCGGACTTTCTCTTTATTAGAAGTACTTTGACAACCTTCAAGTCACATATTTTTTTTAAGTCTGAGGACTCTACACTCATCCCAAATATAAGAAGCATTCATTATTGCATCAATAATATTATATCTACTATCTCTTGGAACAATAAACATAATTTGTCTAAAATCATCACCAAAAACTACTATTTTACCTCAAAAAAGTTTCTTAGAAGCTTGAGGAATTTCACTCATAATGTTTTTCAAAGATTTATCAAAATTTAAAAATTCAGCAAGATCATCTTTTTTGTCAATGTAACCAAATTTAGAATAAAATCACCTCTCATCCATTTTGAAAAACATACATTTTAATACTTTATTTTCTTACTAGTATTATATAGTATTATATTAATTTATTATTTATTTATTTTATTTTATTTTTAAAATTATTCATTAGTTAATTTAATATAATTTTTATTATTTTATATATTCAACATAATCGATTATGAATTTAATTTAAATACACGGATGATATACAAAAATTTATACAGTTAATCAATTATATAGATTGAATTTTGAAAAAAATTACTTTTATTTTAATAACTTATAAAGTAATGCAACCATGAAATATAAAATTTTGTATACTAATTAATCTCATAAATTATTATATTTTTAATAAAATTTTGTATACTAATTAATCTCATAAATTATTATAATTTTTAATATCAATTTTAAATATATAATATATTATATTTTATATTAAATTCATATTAATAAAAAAACACTTCAGTCTATTTCAACTAAATTCATATTAATATTATATTTTTAATTAGAAAAACAAAGCTTTACGAAAGGCCATCATCATTTTCTAGTACAGATCGACATTGGACACCCAAACACACCCGCCGCACAGAAGCACACACAAGAACATCAACATTCGACACACAAAAACTCACTTCACAAACATATGACTATGTTTTCCTTCGGAGTAAATAACAATATGCACACAACAAAGGTTTCGTTGAAACAAGAACAAACCCAGCAAAGCAACAAACAACCCCTTTATTCTCCAACTTCCCACTAACACACAGTAAGCTTTCTTCTAACTTCAATTTCTACCCTTATCTTCATGTTTCCGAAACACCCCTTTTCTGTTTCCATCTTGTTTCAACCATTTCCGTTTCATTTCATTCTAAATTTCACTTTTTTATCATTAGGGTATTTCAATATGTTGTTTTTATCGACAATAATTGACATAACCCTGATTGGTTTCTTAAGTTTTATATATTTAGAGTCACAGAATTGTAACAAAATGTAGAGATACGAGGTAAACAGATTTGAACATTTAAAGAAACTGTTTGCTAGAAATTGGATTACTTGTTATGTTATGTTTACTGGTTCTACTATGAACTTGTGTAGCCGCGAAAAACTAAACTTTCGCCTTGCGAGCATTTTAGTTGTTCGCGGTTGCACTTCTGTAGTCATTCTTAGTATCTGAGAGTATTGTGTTTATTGTTGTTTCTTGTATTATATATTGTCTCCATTCTCTAGGAGTGAGGCTTTACATACAGTTTCCGACTAGAACGATGTTATCCAATCGTATGACAAGTGCGAAAGTTATATCCATATCCTCATTTGATTATATAAGTTCAAGAGTTTCTGAAGTCGGTCTCGCTGCGTTCTTTTACAAAACTGCATTCGGCCAGAAGCGGTGCGGCTTCTCCTATAGTTTTGCTCAACCGTGTTTAATCGTCGGTTTCAAGTAAGTCTGTAGCAGTTTATGGTTATGATAGTGAGAGAATTGTGAGCGTTTCTTGCAACATTGAATTGTTTTTATTCCTTTTCAGGAAGATGAGTTGGTCGGTCAGAAGCAGCGTAAACGACAGCAGTTTTAGTCCGTCGAATGGAACTAACGGAAGGACGCGTATAATCAGAGTGATTCAAGAGTTTCAAACTAAATTAGGTTCTAAAGTTGAGAAGGTAAAGAAAAATCTTCCAGTGAAACTTCTTTTCTTTTTGGTTGGGTTTTATTGCGCAACCGCGTTTTCCACGGTTATTGGACAAACGGGGGATTGGGATATTCTATCGGCTGGCTTAGCTGTTGTTGTTGTGGAAGGGATTGGTGCTCTCATGTATAGCTCTTCTCTTCCTTTAGTTATCAAAAGGTTGATCTCAGTGTTTAATTATTGGAAAGCTGGCCTTACGTTGGGACTTTTCTTGGACTCGTTCAAATATTAATTCGGTTTTATACCGGAGACGCAACAATATCTTACATGAAAAACAAATTTTCTCAAATCTACACCGACCCTTTGGTTTTCCATCACAAGCTAGAATCGTCAAGTGATGTAAGTACCGACACTTGAGATTAAAGACGTGTTTGGTGTTCAACACCTACACGACACTTACACTCGTGGTTACATTCAATTATACTATTTTCCACATTATCACCGGTCTTTGGTGCTTCATAGTATGTAACTGTATAAAGCACATTGACACATTCAACAACATTCAACTGCATACCCTTTGCAGTCTTCCGGACGGAAGAAACGCAAACTGATGTCAGATGGGTGACCTAGTTCGACTCGAGTTGTACAATACACCAAATACTTGTCTTCCAGGTTCCGTAAAGAACAATACATAATTTTATTTGTTTATTCATTTGTTTGTTTGTTTAAATCAGTACCATGTTTGTGGATCTTTTGAATAGTCGTCCATCATGTTTATGGATAGTGTTCATGTTTAGGGAAAAGAACATGCATTTTTTTATGTAAAGTTACCTCTTGAAAGTAATGTTTACTTTGATTATTGAAATTCTTATCAATGAAAAAACAAGGATTGCAAGTTTACCCCCTTAATCTCCTTAACTATGTGCAGATGGATCTATCCTCCTCCCAGTACCATTATAAACTGACAGATTCCGAATAATACCCGGACCAGCATTGCACCGGTTCAATATTCCAGGCGAAAATAAGATGAAATCGCCATCTGCATTTTGATTCTGCAAAACAGTGGCTGAACTGCTGCTGTAACCATCAACACACCACTTATTGGACTCCACTTTGGACCTTTTACACTAAATACCTTTTAGGGGACAAATACCATCGAGACTCAAGGTAGACTAACCGATTAGATTTAGGGAATTTCTTATTCCACCTTATAAGTTGAAAAACATCATATGGAAAATCGAAATAGCCCAAATTTTAAAGATGTATCTTCGGACACACCATACACCATCTTATGACGCATCAAATGAGTGTCATCCAAGAATAAAACAATATTTTATTATGGAGATGTATCTTCGGTATTTTCAACAAATATATTGATAGTTGAGCAACCTAGTGGATTTTTTGGAGATGCGTCTACGGAGGTTTGGGCGAGATTTTAAAATTTCGGTGACATCTTTGATATTTTTGGAGATGCATCTCCGGAATAAGTTGATAAAACCCTTACTAAAAACCCTTTCATTCTCAATCCACATTTTCACTTCAAATCGTTAATATTGTGTTTCATCACATCAAAGAGAGCAAAAGAAGCTGAAATTGCAAGTAAAAATCATTTATTTCAAGTCTCGTTGCTCACATTAATTTTGTTTTTAGTCTGAAAAGTGTGCGTTTATTTCATAGACATATTGTCGTAGTTTGTATGAACTCATCTAAAA
The DNA here is from genome assembly GCF_024323335.1 of Lathyrus oleraceus. Taxonomy (NCBI): domain Eukaryota; kingdom Viridiplantae; phylum Streptophyta; class Magnoliopsida; order Fabales; family Fabaceae; genus Lathyrus; species Lathyrus oleraceus. The sequence goes on along the minus strand of NC_066585.1, from coordinate 521,088,281 downwards.
ATGCATCTTTAGGTATCTGTTTGTTTTCATTTTTGCAGCTCTATTTACAATATTAATACTTATTGAGTGTTTTATTGTAACCGTTTTCATTAGATATGATGCACCCGATGTTTTCTCCAAATATGTTGTGTCTCCGGATGCCAAAAATGTTGTTGTGAATGCAGGAGATGTTTGCAACCAATTTAAAAATGAGCAAGAGTTTGAATTCCGTGATCACATGCTTCAATGGATTCGTACGGAGTCTTTCAAATTGGGATTCAGTGTGATAATCGGAAGGTTCAATAGTGATTCGGCTAAAAGAGGTGCATTTGCGACAGTGATATGCAAAAGAAGTGGAAAATATAGACCTCCTCTCCGGAATTTTAAACGAGATGACACCGGTTCTAGAAAATGTGAGTATCCCTTTAAGTTGGTTCAACTGAAAAATATACTTGCAACTTTGAAACATAAAAGACCCGAAAGTATCTCAAATATCAAGCAAGTGTATAATATTCGGTACTAAACTAACAAGGCGTTGGGGGGATAGAACTGAAATGCAAAAACTCTTGAAACTGTTGGATGATAACAATTATGTTTCTAGGTACCGAACGTGTGAGGATTAAGTAACCATTAGAGATATACTTTGGACGCATCCTGATTCCATTAACTTGTTCAACACGTTTCCTACTTTGCTCATCATTGATTCAACATACAAGACCAACAAGTACAAACTTCTATCACTAGAGATGGTTGGTGTTACCTCTACTAACAATACCTATTTTGCCGAGTTTGAATTTCTAGAGAGCAAAAAAGATGAGAATGTTATTTGGCCTTAGAAGTGTGTCAGACAATGTTGAAGGCGGGTGTGATAGTGGAAAAAACATAAGGGATGCATGAAATCTTATAGTAAACTCTTCTACTAAAGAGATATATGTCGATTTTGTTATATATTTCAGGAAAGTGTGCGAGAAATATCCAAATTTGTTGAAATATGTTGAAAGCACAATTTTGAACCAGATAAAGGAGAAATTTGTTGTGCATAGACCGATCAGGTTAGACACCTCGGGAATACAATAACAAATCAAATTGAGTCTGCCCATGTTATATTGAAGAATTAGTTGAGAAATAGTATGGATGGTTTGTGTAGAAATTGAGACTCTGTTAACCAAATGATCCAGAACCAGCATAATGAGATACAAACATCATTTGGTTGAAACATCACAATGTTGGAACACATATTTAAAGACAACAATCTTTATTGTCAGTTTGTCGACAACATATCTCTAGCAGGTTTGAATCATGTCTTTCATGAAGCAAAGCAAGTTGATAATGTAGGCTCCGATATCGCAAAGTGTGGTTGCACAATTGTGAAAGTTTATGGTCTACCATGTGCTTGTCTTATAGAAAAGAAGTGTGGTTCCGTATTTGTCTACAACTTCTATAAATTTAGGCTCTTGTTTTTTATTTCATAAAAATATAAAATGTTTTAAATGTCACAAATAAAAATATGGTCTGTCACAAATGTCTCCTTCTCCAGCACGACACTCAGGTGAAAGTTTAAGCTTAATGAGTACACCTCTTTTACAGATCTGTAATACGAAGTGCCTAATCTCCTATCTTACAGAGATAATAGAAAAAATTATGAAACTCAAGTACCGTTCAATGTCAATTAACAACGACAACAAGATTGAGTACAACAACTATGAGTTGAAGATGGATGCAGATGTAAGGGCTATGTGGAATACTTTATCCATTTCAAAACAAAAATTCAGATCGAGTTGGAAGCGACAATTTCAAGACCGGTCGAAGATATTGTGAAGATGTTGAAGCTTCCACCTGGATATTGAAATTTAATGTTTGATTTTATATTGACATCACCTATGTTCTGATTTTTGTGCTTCTGTTTCTGTTTTAAAATGTTATGGAAATGCATTTATGAATAGATTCCGGAGATGCATCTCCGGATTAATAAAAAGGTCGCTCCTAGGGCGTCACTCAGAATTGGCATGAGTTATGTGTGCTTGAGGTGCCTCTGGAGGTGCATCTCTGAAATCTTATGACATTTTAATTTTTTCACGTGGTGCCCTAGTAATATATAAGGTGCATTAAGAAATTTCCTTAGATTTATTATTTAGAAACACTTGCTCTACACAAATATATTTGTTATTGAAAACTTTGTCGGTGGCTGATTTCCATATGTTCCAAATGCATGCAAACCCCATCACGCTTAATCTATTTGCACAAGATCTTCCACTTCTAGTTAGAGCTTCAAACTGTTCAAGGTGATTCTCTTTGAAGTAATATAAATATACCGATCCAATTGCAAATTATCGATCACCAAACATTAGTCATTGTCCTATCCAGCATCATTACATTATAACTCTCTTTAGCTGAATACTCTTTAGCATAGTCTATGATAACTATATCTAAGTTACGGATATCTCTTCACCACATCGAACCAATTTCATTGTTTAAATTCAAAAATTCATCATTCTCACCATACCTACAAGACAATTATCTATGCCACATGCCACTATTCTCATGTTTGATTTTGCATCCCCATTTACTCAAAAGAGCATCGTTGAAAAACCTTAATTTTTTTATTCCTAAACCTCCTTCATCGACAAACATGGACATCCTATCCCACTTCACCTAATTTAGTTTCCTTTCATCCTCTCTCCCACCACAAAAAGAAATGTTTGAACATAAATTTGAGGTTTGAAACAATACCTACCAAAGCTTTGAAGGAGAGAAAGTAGACTAAAATCGCTGATAAGACTAATTTTAGCATTACAACTCGACCATCTGTGGATAGATGTTTGTGTTTCCATTTGGAGAGTCTAGATCTAACTGGATGAATCACAGTTTGTCAAATCTTTTTTGATCTCGGATTTGCTCCTACCAAAATTTCAAGGTAATTGAATGGAGTTGTTCCTACCTTACAATTTAGGATATTGGTCGTTCTTTAATCCAACAATGGCATATGTTTACACCGATGATGCATCTCTTTTGAAAATTAACTTTTAAACTCGACATTGTCGCTACCGTGAAAAACCGACTGACTGAAAATGTCAAACAAAATGACACAAAATCTCCAACGGATTTTATTTATTCCTCATAAAGAGAGGAAATGGAAAATAGTTGATAAAATCCTCTAATGAAAAAAGAATACATGGAAAAGGATTGGTCTCACAGTCAAATATAGGTTCGGAAGTCGGTTAAACAAGAGGAAGATATTAGCACCCCCACGTCCATGGTACTCCATGAGAACCATTTATGTTGTCTACGTGCGCGGGTATTTATCTTAAAGTTTACTTATTATTAAGGAAAATGGGGAAAGAATGATATTGATTTTTTTTATTATTGTACTCGCCAAGGATTGGGACCCTTGTAACTACGTATCATCATCGGGGGATGAAGAATCAGAGCTTCGTAATTCGGAGTAAAAAACATTTGTGTGTTGGTTGATTTTATCTTGAAAAAAGGTTTTTTAAGTGATGCCCTAAGATGCAAAAATAATTTTGATGAGTTGATGTTTGTTTTGGGATTTTTGAAAAGAGATGTTTTTTATTAGAATTGCACTAAAGAGGAGGTGAATATTTCAGATAAACAAGCCAAACATCTTGTGTCCAAAATACCCAGAGTAAGGACAAAAAAACTCCATTCTTACTCATTTCCCACCACTTAAGTGTTGGTGTAAGCCCTAGAGGACAATACTTTTGGTACTTGTATCGAATTATTTTTTAATAATAAAAGGTTTTTTCTTTATTATGTTTGTTTAATAAAGTTCCTAGAATAGCTAGTCTGTTTAATGTATCAAGTGTGACTTAATCATGAGATCCCATTAAACATAATGACATTATTCTTAAAGTATTTGTAGTCGAGCTTTGTTGTGAAGTGGGATAACATTAAAACATTAAGACTATTATGTATATAGACTGATGATCACATCTCATGGATAAGGAGTTATCAAGTCTTAAACATAAGTATGAATATTGAGAGTAATATTTATACTGGATTGACCCGCAATGAGAATACTATATAGAATGTTATGCTAAGTGTCATAAGTTATTCTCATGGTGATAATGGTGTATACCACCCTTTGACCTAAAACCACTATGTACCCTAGATGTAGAGTCGAGTGCCTTATTGTTGATCAAACATTGTCTGTAACTGGATGACCATAAAGACAGTTGATGGGTACTCCACGGAACATGCTGAGGAACATGAGTGACCTAGATGGAATTTGCCAATCCTGTGTAAAAGGATAAATGTATACGGGACAACTATTGAACTGGACAAGGATGACACCGTCTATGCCTTGTTTCAATATAGACATAAGGGCAAAAGGATAATTGTACACATAAGTATTATCGCAAAAGGATTTATCATATCACATGACATTTTCGTGTCTTGTGTAGCAATGATGTGTTGCTAGATACCGCTCACTGTTTATTATGTTAAATACGTGATTTAATATAATTGTTAATGTCGCGAAAACCTACAGGGTCACACACAAAAGGACGGATTGATGAGAGAGAGAATAACTAAGGAACACCGTAAGGTACGGTGCACTTAAGTGAATTGTAGAACATCGTAAGGTACGGCGTACTTAAGTAGAATACGAAATATGGTAAGGTACCACACACTTAAGTGATTTTGGCATATCATAAGATATGAGCCACATACACTTAAGTGGGCTTTTTAGCTTGCAGCCCACACAAGTGGTTCTATAAATAGAACCCTTGTGCAGAAGCATTTGTGCAGTTGTAATTTCGTTTCTCTCTCCCTCTCTCTCACTCAAAGCCTTCATTCGTAGCAGCTAGTACTGAGATTGAAGGAATCCGTTCGTGTGAACTGAGTAGAGGCGTTGTCATCATTCAATTGCCACAAGAGGTAACGATTCTATCACTGATCATGCTCATTCGTAAGAATCACCAAAGGAGAAATTTTAAAATTCCGTTGCATTTTTGGATCGCTATTCTCCTTCATTAAGGCTCGTGGCGCACAATTTTAATTGTATTTTTATGTATTTTAAAGTTGTTTAAGAAAATGCCGCTTGACGTTGGATCAAAGGTTTATTGCTTATTGATTTGTCAATGGTGATATACATGAATATTTACAAGGAAATAAATGCGAAAAATAAAGGGTCTCATTGTAAGATAGTCAAAGAGAAAGTCTTGTGTGTGCAAAGTGACTTATGCTAACAAGTGGATAATGAGCTTAAGAGCATGTCTCCCTATGGTAGTGTCATGAATGCCATTCTTACAATAAAAGATTGCAAGTTACAGATGAAAATCCAAGTTAGAACAATAGATCAAGAATTAGGGAAAGGTCCAAATGCAAGGGTTCTAATGAATCCTCTAAGTCCATCAATGGGTCACAGATGAATGCATTTTTTGTCTTTTGATTTTATCATGTTTTTGTTCTTTATTATGTAATGACAATAAAGATGCATGAGATATATACACAGTGATGATAAATATGAGGATGTGTGCTTGAAAATAAATGACAATAAAGTAAATTGACAAGAAAGATAAATGACAAATGATGAATTAGGTCAACAAGATCAAATTTGAGAAAGGAAAAGCAACGAACATGAGTTCATCTTCAACCTTGGAACCACGAAAATCACAATTCTGCAACTCGAGGTTTTAAGTGGAATCAACCATGGATTCCACTTACCCTTTGATCCTCGTTTCCTCCTTCATACTCATGAGCGGTTGGCTCTGAGTATGGGGAATTTCAGACAAACAAAAACAAACAGTTAAACCTAAAATAAAAATTAAATCGTGTAGGTGCAGTGATTGAAGCTCAAAACATGGGGTTAAGCTTCAGTGGATCATGAAGAATAAAGTGGTAACTTGCTTGGAATGAAATAATGATGTTAACTACCTTGTCGAAAAAATGTTCGGGTGGTTGTTCCGATGGATACAGGAGCTCAGGTGAAGGTTGCTCCGTCACTTCTATCGATCTGGTTAACTTTTCAGGAAGGTCCAGGGAAGGTGTTGGAATGCTTTTGTGGTGTTGAAAATGGCTCGAAGGTTCCAACCGAATACTCTGTTTTTGAAGGAGATGAAGTGTATTTTTGCAGGATTTTAATGGCTGAAAAGCTTTGTTGTTGAAGGGAGAAGTGATCTCTATTTATAGGGAAGTTGTGGGAGTGATTAGGGTGAAGCTTTAGGGTTGAGAACTCTGAATTGGTTGAAACCCGAAAATGTGCCAAAAACCAAACTTGTTGGTTAAGGGTGAGTGATGTGTCACCTGCAATTCCCTTCCCACCACTTTGTTCTACAAACATGATGCTTTTTGTGAGACAAATGTGGTCTCTACACCTACTGAGGTTCATTTGGCTTGTATCCATTTTTGGCAATTTTTGTGCTTTTGTGAATTCGGTTTGCTTGCACATATGTCCCTTTGCTACTTTCATTTGGACTTGCATTTTAGTGCCCTTGGTTGTTACTTCACATGCTTGGCTCAAATGGAAAAAAATGGGCATGAATTTGGGGGTTTGGGACGTGAAGCAACATGGTTTGGCTTATCTGGCCTGTAACATGCAGCATGGTAAGACATGATTTTCGCACTTGGGCCAATTAAAATTGGCTCGCCCATTTTGAATCAAAATCATGCCAAATCATTTTTGCCGTGTCCTTAACACAATGCAAAAAGAATTAGGTCAAAATATGTTGTGAGGTGAAAATGAAAATGGTGCAAAGTGGCGGTCATGACATGCTTTTAGGCTTGATTAGGCAACTTGACCTGACTTGGCCAATCCCAATTTTGATGTCCTTATGTATTGAATTAGGTTATGGGCCTTCAAACAAAGTTGGAGAGGAGTTCATTTGTGATATTTGGCTCTAAGTAGATCATCAAAAGATTAAAAGATGAAAAAATTATGGGATTTGGACCAAATGGTAGGTCAAAGTTGTCAAAACTTGGCCAAACCAATATTGCCCTAAGTTGCATTTTTTTTATGTTTCTTGAATTCCAAGACACAATGATGATTATTTGAAGATCAAATGAGAAAGTCTTAATAGAAACCAAGCCTTGATGCTTTGTAAGATGATCATTGGCCATGCTTATGGATGAACCTATGTGACTTTAAGTTGATGATTAAAAATGATCAAACCAAAACTTTCACTTGTATTGCCAATTATGGATGAAGTGGATAGATTTTTGGTGGATGATGATTGAAATTTGTGAAAATTAGGGCTTTGGAAAGACGTATTGACATTGGTCAGGGTTGACCAAAAAGTCAATTGTTGACCAAAGTCAAACTTTGGCCAAAATTGATCTCTTGGGTTCCTTGGAAGAATGGTGACTGGAATGAGCTTGGATTTGATGTTAATTGACCAATGGATGATAAGGTGATCAAGTGCAATCTCCATGAAGCAAGATTTCAAAGAAAAAGGAAAAACATAGAAGCAAATGGACACAATTAGGGTTTCTTGGACCAACAAGTTCCTCAAGGGCCAAAGTCATACAAATTAGGGTTTCGGTGCATGAGATGTCTTGGTGTAGTTTCACAAGGTTAATGTATAACCAATGGTTGGATATTAGGGTTCCTCAAGGGCAAGGTCAAAACATACAGTCAAATGATGACTTGTACAAGCCATAAAGGATCAAGGGATTAAGGTTGAGAATTAGATGACCAGATGAACAAGCAAAGCTTCCAATCAAGGCTCACCCTTCAATTAGGATTTTTGGAAGTGAATAAGGTGAATTATGTAGTCTCACAAAGTCAAAGAATGCTTGAAGATGAGAATTAAGATTCATGATAGATTGAGCACACCCCAACATGATCAAGAGATCTTGATGATTCTCAGATATGAACATCATGCCTTGAGTCTTGTTATGTAAATGCAAATGAGATGATGAGATGATGAATATATGCCTATGCATTAGAGTCATGAGAATTGTATAAGAGGTAAGATAAATTTGGAGTATGACAGACATCAACTAAAATAACAAGAAATTTACCATTCTCCCATTTTGTTCACCTATTATTAACCTATTGTCAGCATATTGCAAATGCGAGAAACTTTCTTCTCCTCCATAAAATCTATATCAAAGAATTTACTCATCTCAAAACTTCTTTTCATAACTACCAACACATTAATAAAGTTAATTTACTGTAATGTATTGTGACAATATATTATTATATTCAAATTTGACCCTGAGTAGTTTGTGGATGCAATTGCCATGAATTGTAATTCCTTGGATCTGTGAGAATGTGGTGGTGCTACTGCACATAATTGCAAGACCCTTGTATTAATTGGTAAGAAAGTTTTGGGAAGTAACTCTTGGAAGGTAAAAGGAATGGTTTTGTATGAGTTCAAATGGAGGGAGGGTAAAGAAACACACAAGCTTTTTAACGAGACAATGACATCTAGTTGCTTCTATCAGTGGCCACGTCTTGGACTAGTCCTTAATGATGCGGATTGCTTATTCTCACACCTCTATAAAAAATCAATAATATCTCTAAAATCTGCATATCCAGATACACCAAAAGTATACACACCTCAATCAAATATTAGAAACAGACCAAAACAAAACTGAAATGTATAAAATCACCGCAAACCAGGTGCTAATAAAATGTATAAAATCGGAATAAAAACTCTAGCAAAAAGTTGTTGCATTGAGGAGGGTCTATGTAAGATTAGAATTAAATCTGTGAGAAATTTAGTGAAAAACTCAAAGGCTTAACAACAAATTAGCCAATGATGCAACTTATGTAGAAAAAGGAAAGAAAAAAAAAATGCTGACTGATCAAACTAATATAACTGATCTCAAACTATACAGAAGTTATGATTTTCCATGTATACATCATCATCACATTTGTTATTCCTTTAACTATGATAACAAATCAAAACTTATTACTAAACTCGTCATAAAAATATCAAATGTGTGGATGTGTGTGCGCAAAATTTTATCTATGCAGAGGAATCGCATATACAAAGGTGTTATTACAATCTAAAAGTGTTTAGAGAGGAAGAGAGATCACTTGGCAGGCGACTTGTTATGCAAGTTAACCTTAACGATGAATCGCAATATGAAATCACGCAACATCTTCGGGCCCTGGATAGGCTGGTAAGCTCATTATACGCTTATCCTCGACAGGACTTCCGACCGTAAAATGATATAGGCTTTGGAAGGTTGACCCTTTTAACCCAAGTAACTGATGCACTGCAAAACAACACAACAATTTTGTTATTACTAGACTAATTCCAAATACAACGGAAAAACTAGACAAGAAATCTCAAAGCAAATGGCGAGGAAAAACTATTATACCAGGGTCGTCAAAGAAGCAGCCAATTCCAGTCGCTGAGATTCCAACTGCATGAGCTTCAAGGTACAACACCTGTCCGAGAACTCCAGTTTCCCAAAATAAGCGTGGATACATCGAAACGTTATTCTCACGCAAACTAGGTTCCATACGGGCCAACATACCAAGGCTAAAACAACCGTCACTTGCAATGTCCTGCAAGTAGAAGTCATATTTCAAACATGGGCTGCAACAAATTTAAAAGGCAAGCAGACAATCACAACTAGTTGCGATACCTGATGGCACGAAAGCTGCTTAGCAAGCCGTCGACAATCTGATCTAAAGAGTTCATATAGAGGAAGCTCATCAGGACAACCCTCCGGTTTGGTCCAGACAAAGTCAGGATTCATAGCTTTCTTCAACTCAGCAAAATGATCTTCATTCCTCACAAGGAAATACAATCCCTGAGGTAACCCCACCACTCTATGAACAAACAATGCAGCATGAACCTCAGCATCCCAAGGAAACGCTCGGAACGGCAAAGAGAGTTGTTTCCCCTGCTTCTTTCCAGCTTGTGAACCAGAAGGAAGACAATGTGACAAAATCTGATAAAATGTTTCCCTCTCCATTCCAGTAACTCCATCCATATCAACCGCACTTCTACGCTTCCTAACAACTTCCCTCACAGTCAAACCCTTGTAAACACTTTCACTTTCAGTTTCACTACAAATTCCACTCCTTTGAAATGGATCTACCAAAAACCTATCTCCTAAAGTTAAACTCTTTTTAACAACTTCAGAAGTTTTATAAATAATATCCCAACAAACATGTTCTTTACTAAGGGAATTAGGTTTCCCTTTCCACTCCAACTTAGAAAACTCCAACATAGCATTACTCAATTCTTTATAATCCAAATCAAAACCACTAACCCCACTTGGAAAAACAAGCATCACACAATCAGGATGTTCAAACTCAATCTCAGGAATCTTACCTTTAACAGCACGCGAAGGTGTTTCAAATTCAGGAAAAACATGAACTCCCATAAGAAACTTCAACTCTTCAAACCCTAATGAATCCAAAAGCTTCACATCCCAACCAAGACTAGCAGCAGCCATTGAAACAGCACCAATAGCATGGCCAACATCATGGTTACAGTATCTAAAGCCACGTTCACCATACTTCCAAGACTCGCGCCAGAAAATGGAGGAAAACCCAACAAGAAAAGAATTGGGTGGAAAAAATTTAGAAAAAAAACCAGATGGGATTTGAGCTCTAAGTTCCAAAGAATGTTCCTTTGGAGCATAATGAGCAACAAAAGGTGTATCAGAGAGTGATTCAATGGAAGGTGCAATGATATATGCTTCAGTTGGATGTAAATTACCACTGCTAGGGTTTACTCTTAGAGACCAAGTTGAAAAGCTTGTAGTTTTCCAAGCTGAGAGGGCGAGAGAATCATAGAGGAACTGAGAAATAGTGGATTTGGAAATGGGTTTTGGAGATGGAAGAGAATTGAAGAGAGAAGAGTAAAGGGGTGATTGTTGTTCTTGTTGAGGGGTAAAATGGAGAAGAGAAAGAAGAGGGGAAGAGAGATACCTACGAAATGGATTTGGCTGGTTGGCCCAATCAAGGCCATGTGGTCCTCTTGCATAGTTGTTGAAATTGTGTTTGGTTTGGTTGTGGTATTTGATGACATGGGAGAGTTTGTGTTGTTGTTCTTGTTGTTCAATGTTTGAGATTTGAGGTTGTTGTTGTTGTTGTTGTTTGGTGGAATTGTTGGATGAAGAAGAGGAAGAGAAAGATGATGACATGGATTGGGATTTGGTTATTAAAGGAGAAAAGTGATTGTTGTTGAAAGTTGTTGTTGTTGGGAGGAAATGGAAGAATGGAAATTGGTTGCAATTGCGGAGAGGGAGAGAAGAAGATGATGGCATGTTATAAATGGTTAGAGTTAGACAAGAGTTTGTGTTTCTTGTTTGAGTTTGGAATGGGAAATTGATGCATTGAATTGAACTCATGTGTCTCCATGGACAAGGGATTGGATTCTTCTAGTGGGTCTAGAAAATGCCGAGGTTTCTACAAACAAATCACAATAAAATGGTAAATCTTTAAAACATTTTTCACAATTAAAGTTTTTTCTACTATTAAAAACGGTTTTTTTACCGAGATAACCCACTTTTTCGAAAAAAATCTCAAAATACCCTAGTTTTCAGAAAATTTCTCAATCTACCCCACTTTTAGGAGGAGACGCCAATTGAATTGGCGACTCCTCTTAAAAATTGCAAGGAGTGCCCTAGCCAATCCAATTGGTGCCTATGTGTAATTTTTAAGAGGAGTCGTCAATTCAATTGGCGACTCCCTTAAAAAAGCCTCAAATGGAAAAACCTCCAACATGAAAGTTGTAGATCTTAAAAAAGCCTCATTTGGAGTTTTTATGAGAAAGTTATGGGCAGTTGAAGTTGGACTTCTAAGTTTTTCAACTGTTATCTGACCTATAATGTCTTGCATTATCACATGTGTTTCTTTTAAGAATATGAAAATTTGTCCAACATAACATTTGAAGTAGACATCTCAAATTTTCCAATGCACTTGGTCCCACCTCAAAATAATTAAAAATGAGTGAGTTAGGTCCCTGCGAACTTGACCCAAAATTAGGGTTTTTGTCAAAATGACCTATAATGTTTTGAAATGAATGATGAGCTTCCAAGTTTCAAATGGATTTTTGATGAACATGAAATTTGTTCATATGGCAACTGTTGTTAAAACATGAATGGAGGCGCCAATTGGATTGGCTATGGCAGGTGCCCTAGCCAATCCAATCGGCGCCTATGTGTAGGTTTTAAGAGGAGGCGTCAACTCAATTGACGACTCCCTCATAAAATGCCTTTTTTCTCTTATAAATAGATGCGTTGTGTGACCAATTGTTCCACAACTCATATGATCATTTGGCTATCATGTTTGGTGTTCGTCGCCGATACGGTAAGGTGATTTATGCGAGAGACAAACCTCAATTGCTGATGTTGTTTTGGAACATCACCACGTTAGATCAACTGAAGAGGGAGCTGGTTCGATGGTTAGACGGGAAAATACCAGAAGGGGAAAAACTCAGAAGTATTGAGAGACTTGACAGTATCTTTGGTTGGGTGCGAATGAAGACTGATAAGGATGCTAGGGAAATGATGTTCGGTCGAGACGACATTAATTTGATTGTTGTAATCAGTTAGAATTATTTATGTTTTCAGATGTTTTGTACTGATGTTGGTTATGAAACTCGTTGTAACAAGAACTTAATGATATATAATGATTGATTGTTACAGAAATACAATGTTAAAAAAAGCTTAAGATCTAGATACAATGTTACAAAAAACTTAAGATCTAGATGATGCTCCTTGATTGGGACAGTTGTTTTTGTTGTGTCCTGGTTGACGACAGATACTACATAATCTTATCATTTTATCTGTGGAATCCATCTCTGTTCTGATACGTGTGCTGTTTGGCCTTCCTTTCTTCTTTTTACGCATCTCTTCATTGTGCCAAACAATATCTCCTTCATATGGAGGCCAGTAATCCTCCATTGGTAGTACTGAAAAGCTTTGACTATATACATTCATGATGGTGTTGGCCTTGTACACATCAGATAAATGGGTGTAAGCGTCTTGACGAGTATAAGCGCATGCTGCAATGACATGGGAGCAAGGTATGCGGAAGGCCTGAAATTTTCCACAATCGCACCCACTTCTGTGTAGTCTAACAGCGTAGGCTAAATTTGGTCTCCCCTCGTTGTTGCCCATTGTTTCCTGGACGCTGAAATTTTGTTTATGACGGTCAAACACTGTTACAGAGTGTGTCGTAACTTTGATGCTCTCCTCTTTCATGACCTTCATGCAACACTCACTGAATACTTGTCCGGACATTAACACTGCACTCCATCTTTCACCTCTGGTTGCGAACATAGAAGCCAACCTATAATAGGTTGATCTTACCAAGGCGGTTATCGGCAGATTTAGAATTCCTTTGAAAACCCCGTTCATGCATTCCACATGTCATAATACAAAACATTATAGGGCACATAACAATTGAAATGTCAAAGAGTCCAAGTTCAGGTGCCCATACCTTTCTCAAAAAAAATGCAAATGATGCAAAATTTTAGTCCAAATTCATTATCTTGAAAAGATGTACAACTTTTATGTTGAAGGTTTTGTCATTTGAGGGTTTTATCATTCAAACAGAAGGGCTTGAAGTTGGTCCCTTTTGGCAAAATTCACATACACATGTTTTGACAGAAACCCTAATTTTGGGTCAAGTTCGCAAGGACCTAAGTCACTCATTTTTAATTATTTTGAGGTGGGACCAAGTGCATTGCAAAATTTGTGATGTCTACTTCAAATGTTATGTTGGACAAAATTTCATAATTCTAAAAGAAACACATGGGATAATGCAAAACATTATACGTCAGATAACAGTTGAAATGTCAAAGAGTCCAAGTTCAGGTGCCCATACCTTTCTAAAAAAAATGCAAATGATGCAAAATTTTAGTCCAAATTCATTATCTTGAAAAGATCTACAACTTTTATGTTGAAGGTTTTGTCGTTTGAGGTTTTTATCATTCAAACATAAGGGCTTGAAATTGGTCCCTTTTGGCAAAATTCACATACACATGTTTTGACAGAAACCCTAATTTTGGGTCAAGTTCGCAGGGACCTAACTCACTCATTTTTAATTATTTTGAGGTGGGACCAAGTGCATTGGAAAATTTGAGATGTCTACTTCAAATGTTATGTTGGAAAAATTTTCATATTCCTAAAATAAACACATGCGATAATGCAAAACATTATAGGTCAAATAACAGTTGAAAAACTCAGAAGTCCAACTTCAACTGCCTATAACTTTCTCATAAAAACTCCAAATGATGCAAAATTTATGTCCAAATTCATTGTTTTGAAACTATCTACAACTTTCATGTTGGAGGTTTTTCCATTTGAGGCTTTTTTAAGGGAGTCGCCAATTGAATTGGCGCCTCCTCTTAAAAATTACACATAGGCGCCAATTGGATTGGCGCCTCCTTGCAATTTTTAAGAGGAGTCACCAATTCAATTGGCGCCTCCTTCTAAAAGTGGGGTAGATTGGGAAATTTTCTGAAAACTAGGATATTTTGGGAATTTTTTCGAAAAAGTGGGTTATCTCGGTAAAAAAACCATTAAAAACCATAATTTATTATGTTATGACTATATCAAATAAGGAAAATTTTGTTGGATCGAAAGCATAAATGATAATAGGTGTTTATAATTGATTATTGAGTAAATTTTATCTCTTAATTATTTACATAAGTATCATAATTTATTACAAGTCAAATTTCACTTCTATAATCGATTATACAAACTCTATAATCCATTATATGTTGTTTTTAAAAGGTTTGACTCAATGCAAAGAGATTTTAATTTTATTTTATTTTTGGTAATAAAGAGGGCTAAAGATCAAAAAAGAAATATTACACAATAGTCATTATAGGGGTTGTGACCCCATAGCATCAAATGTCAATATCTCCCTATGTATTATAGACAATTTGGATAGGTAGTTAGCGTATAATCTATATTACAATCAATGTTTGCTAATGCATCTGCATATTGATTAGCCTCCCTGTAAGAATGTGTGATCTCTACCACCTAATTTCTCTCCAACACATGCATGATACTCTTTACTAAAGAGAGCCCAATCAAGCTAGAGATTATATTGATCTTAACAACATTAACAACAACCATGGAATCAATGTTTAACTCCACCTCTCGAAAACCCATCTGACATGCATATTTCAAACCTTCAAGTACCCCTCATACCTCAACCACAAAAGTATTACGCTCACCCACACACTTTGCAAAATCACCCAACCATTTCCCTTGACTACCACATAACATTCCACCATAATCGACTATGTTATTCTCTTTGCACACACCATCTGTATTCAACTTTACATAATTCATTTTCGAAGGGACTCGTCATATTAATGTCATCACAAACTCTCGATCCATCACCAACTTATTCGTTTTCATCGCATAATCATAATCTGTTTTTAATTTATGAACATGTTGAACAAGTTTGGTCAGGCAAAAAAATTCTTCATCATGCATTTCCTTGTTCCTCCATGTCCACAAACAATGGTTTACATTCTCCCAAATATCCCTCAAAAAACCACCACCTCTCCACATATTCGGATTATAATATTGCAATATATCTAATTATTTAACTCGCCTAAAAAGAATATAACTCCCCTAAAAAGAATATATTCCTATTATTTATAGGAACTAGCTGCAACCATACATTCATTACAGGAGGACAATCTCTTAAAGCATGGAGAATTGTCTCTTTTATTCCCCCACAAAACGAGAACATGTCTTATCCAATATCCATAGCCTTCTTAGTCATATTAGGGAGTACCCTACCATGTATCACCAGCCACATAAAATGAGGAATTCTCTCTGGAACATTTAATTTCCATATTTTACACCAAATAAGATCTGATGCATTCTTGTTAAAGCCACATATATTAGTATACATACAAGCAACATCAAAATCTACCATGTTTCCTCCAATCCTAGATCTTACATCCGGTCAATTATCATCACGCAGAGGTGATATGGCTCCAATCTTCTGCTGAATATCCTGTGAAAGCCAATTCATCAAGTTTTGCCACTTCCATGAACCAACATCATTCACTAAGTTATGCAATGTTGCACTTGCAACTTGGTTTGGAATACTCGTATAATGCGCTACACAATACCTTTCTTTTATCCAAATTCGGGTTCAAGAGTCGATTATGCAAGAGGAAGGTATTAGCATCCTTCATATCCGTTGTATTTAACGGGAACCATTTAGTTAGATTTGTGAATACAATGTTAGCTTATGTTATTTTTATCTACTAATTATTAAAAGTTCTACGAGGAAAAAGAAAATGTCTCAAAAAGGTTTTTATTAAGGTGCTTGACAAGATTGTGAGTCTTGCTCCTAGGTATCCTCACGTGTAATGATAAATTCAAAGTTACGTAGTTCTGAGCAAGAAAAAAGATATTATTAAGTTTTTGTTATAGTGCATGACGAGACGTTGAATCTCGCTCATACGTATCCCCATGTTCAATAGATAACTCAAAGCTACGTAGTTCTTGGTAAAAAACCACATATTTGTTGGTTGATTTTAGTGAATGAATGTTTAGATTGCATTCTAGAGGTTAAATGTTTCTTGTATGCTCGCAATTGTAGGCTTAAGCACTTGTTTTTATTGTGGTAGAATGGACAAAACATTATCCATTTGTGAAAATATTTTTGATCGCGTAGGGGCGAGAAAAGAGGGTTTGATGTGTTGAATTGTTTTTTAGGAGGATGACGAACACTCAATAAGACCAAAATGTGTACCTCAGGGCCGATTATTCGAGGTTTCAAAGGAATGTTCACCCCAATGTCCTTTTTCATCCAAGTGTTTATGAAATTTATTTGTGAAATATGAACGTTCGGTAAAATCAACATGTGTGCCTCGGGGCCGATTGTTCGAGGTTTCAAAGAAGTGTGCACCCGAATGTCCTTTTCATCATATTTTGGTTAAGTGTTTTATAATAGAAGAAGAATGCTTGATAATACCAAGACATGTGCCTTGGGCCGATTATTCAAAGGTTTCAAAGGAATGTGCACTCCAATATCATTTTATTTTATTTTATTAAGAAAGAGACTTTAAGGAAACACTTAAAGTTGAAAAGAAATGACAATGACCAAGTGTTTTGGTTTGCATTTGAAAAGTGTTTGAATTTGATAAAATAAGTTTAGGTTTTGATTTTTGAAAATACTTGAGATCAAGAATTTTATTTGAAAATAAGATTGATTTTATTTTATTAAAATATAATTTTTTTAATTAGCCAAAATAATAAAAATAGTGAAAGAAATGAAATAAAGGGAAATGAGGATGTATAAGATAGTATATGAGAGATTAGGTAAGAAAAAAACAAGCCAAATGGACCAAAGGCCCATTGTCCCCAAAAAAAGACAATAGAAAAAACGATGCAAATTGGAAATAAAGGGGTGCCAAAACAAAAGGGCTCAATACACAGGCCCAGTTGAAAGGCTAGGGGAGTCAACAAATTTGACTCAACCCTGCAGCGTTGGATCAAGTGGCCACCAGATCCAAAGGCTTATGAGAGAGTGTGCACAAAGCCACGATGGAGAGGCGTTCATGAGATTGTGGTCAAAGCAAAAAGGTTAACTCATCTAAGGGCAAACAGATGCGCCATGTGTCAGGGTGGAGTAAAATGAGGAAAAAACAAAAGTGAGAAAGACTCGTGTGATTCTCATTCTCCTTTTCCCTCTCTCTCTCTCTCTTTCTCTTCCTACCAATTATATTTCTTCTCACCATCGTGTAACAACTTCACTCTCTTTCTTCTTTTGCTAAATATCTGGGACAATGGTCGTATGAAGAACATGGATGAACACTATGAGTGCTCATCCTTGATTTTTCCAAATTTCTCAATTTAGCCCCATTTCATAAAAACCAAAGACAAACCCTATCCTAAATTTCATACAAATCATGAATCCACCATCAAAAACACAAAACATACATCCTTGGGCTCAGGTAATCTCCGGCGAGAACTCCGACGAGTCCAATACCTCAGGTAATCTCGTCTGAACTATTCTTTCTGCTTATGTTTTCTTCTTTGGTTTTTCTACTCTGTCTCCTTCTTCTCTTGCTCCTTTCGGCGAGTCTTTTCTTCATTTTTTTCTAATTTATTCATGTACGTATATGGATGGTGTAGGATATGGAGATGGATGTATGTTGTTGATGTAGCAAGGTTGTGGAACTCGTGACAACAACAAATTAATTTCTTCTCCTCTTTTAATTTTCCGTTTCGTTTAATGTGTATGTATGAATGATGCATGGTGCAAGGTTATGCAATGGTATGATGGAGATGACATGGTTGCAACAATGGGGAACTCGTGACCTTCAATTCCACTTGTTTTATCTTTTTTTTAATTCATTTATGTATGCATATGGATGGTGCAGGTGTGATGATTGCTATGAACAAGGCATGGTTTGATGGTTTGAGATGGTGATGCCCTTGCAACATAAAGCTTGTGCTTCCTTCAAGTCCAAGATATTTCCATTCTTTTTCATTTTTATATATGTATGTAATGTATGTGAAGGGATGACTTAGGTACAACATGAAAAAGTTTGTAATTTTTTTCCCTTCTTTGTATGTATGTATGCATTGATGGGATGAATATGGTGTAAAGGTTATATTGATGTTGTAATATAACTATTTGAATTTCAAATGCAAAAAAAAAATCATTGTGTGTGTGTGGTATATTATTGAGATATGTGATGGAAGCTCATGTAATGGAACAATTGAACTTAAATTTGTTTTAATGTTATTTTGATTTCAAACCAATTGCAATATGCGCATGAATGATGAATGACATGAATGACGAAACCAAATTCAACTTGCTCCAACCTTATTTATTTTTAAATTTGAATTTGATCTCAAATGATGATGATGATAAAATGAGATGTAAACAAGGTGATGATGGCATGAAGTAGAAATGAAAAAAAAAACTATGACTATTTTGTTATCCAAATGCCAAGTTTTATTCAAGAGAAAGAAATTAATCCTTTTGACTAAGTGAACCCAAAGCTCCAATTTGAATGGTGATGATGTGCATAAAACAAATATGAGTAACCATCGCAAAAGGCCCCAAAATGACTTATTACTATGGATAATGCAAAGCAAGATGAATGAAGGTGCAATAACTTAGAAGTGATCAAACTATCAACAAAATGCAATGCAATGAGTGACCATGATCAACTTTACCTTAAGTTTCAATTGATCTAGGCCTTAAAATGCAATGGATATAATGCAAGATAAACTAAAACGAAAAAAGATAATGGTGGGATAATTTTAGAGTATGACAAATCAGTAGTGGACTTGTATCCCATGTGTTCCACATTGTTTGAGTCAGAGTAACGCATTAGAAAGTGATAAATGGAAGAGCTTAGTAAAATTCATAGAGAATCGGAGGGGTGATTGCTCCTAGGATTGGAAGTAAGACATTCTTGCACTAAGTAAGTGACATCTTATTGGATTCGTGCTAATGAAGTGAGACATCATACGTGTGCGTGTATAGTATGCAATATCAGGTCAAGTGAAGTTGATAAGGATATCAACATGTGGATTATAAAGCTTGTCGTAATTGTTGAAAGGTTTATAAGAGAATAGTAATTAGTATTGCTTGTAAGTCAGGAATCATTGGTTAATGCCACATAGATTTGAGAGTGTTGGCTATCCAATCAGGATAGGGTGTAGTGACTATGGAGTTTGGTTAACTCAGTGCAAGAAATAGTGAGTCGCAGACTCCAGGTAAATCAGTGACCAAATAGATCTGAATGGTGTATTAGAAGAGGTAGTTTAAGAAGGTTAGAAGTTAATCAAGGATTGAAAATAAGAATATGATTAGATCAAGAAGTTTTAAGAAGTCGAGAAGGAATGAAGATTGCCAGTAAGTAGAAGTTGGAAGGTTTAGTATGTCAGAGGATTGAACCCAAGAAAAGTCAAAAGTTGACCTAAGTTAGTGACGTAAGAAGTGTTTCCTTTCTTTAATTGGAATAAATTGGGAGATGAATTTCAATTTAAGGGGGAGAATATAATATCTCATATACTTTTAAGTGCTACGTTCCATGTCAGTTGGGACGAATTGAGCTCCTATGTGTTCTATTTATTGTCAGTTGAACAAATAGAGTAATTAATGAACTCAATTGAGCTTAATTCTCACTCAGTAAGGTTGACCTTTATTAATTTGTAAAATAAAAAATATTTTGACATCTTCATCTCAATTTCTTCATCATCTTCTTGGATTGAGGTGGATTTCTAGGTATATTTAGTTTTGGTGGAGAAAATGCATGATTTGAGAATTGGGTTTTGTGTGATAACATGCTTATGTGTGAAATTGATCTTGATGCATGTATATCTTGTTGTTTCCTATATGTTTGTGTTGAAACGTGATATATTGATGTGTACTATGATGACACATGTGGAAGAAAAATGAGATTTGTTCCCTTCCTGTTGCGTTTTCCCATTGTTTGAATTTTGTAGATTTTTCTAAGCGGAGGAACCACTCGCTAAGCGAGCAAACCAGTTCCCATGACAAAACTGTGTTATCATTCTCGCTAAGCGAGAGAGATGTCTCGTTGAGCAAAGGTTCACTTGGAGCTCGCTCTGTCATTGTTAAGCGAGACAAAGGAATTTTATGGAAACTAAATTTCTATAATCACTCTATAAGCCATCGCTAGACTCCCGCTATGCGAGAGCTTGCTTGGGCGCCTCACTGGGCTTCACTAACCGAGAGCTGTGTTTTGCTGGAAAAATGTTTTTGTTCCTTGTTTTCACCATAAAACGGGAACTGTAATTCCGATTGATATGAGACTCGAAGAATTTGAAAGCTTATCGAGGAAGTTATTATATAGTGTAGTAAAATAATACTTGTGGACATATTTTTGGATTATGATTGTCTTATCCCGTGATTATACTCCAATTATTGGTTGGCTATTTAATGAGGAACCTTTGTTCCGAAAGTCCTATTGTCGATGAACAATTATGTACTTCATGAATTATGTTATGCCTTACTTGTTTGTGTTTATTGTGTAATAATTGGTTAAAACATATGATGAAAAGTGAGTCTAAACATAGGTTTGTGACTAGGTGGATGAATTAGAAAGATAACTTAGATTATGGTAAATAACTTAGGTTGCAATGCTCGAATCTAAGAGATATCTCTATGTGCATCTATGAATGAGTAGTTGCTAGAGATGGATCGTTCCATTTACGAAAAGTGCCAGTTGGCATGAATGGTTAATGATGATCCAATTGTGAATTGAACTAACCTGTATGGAAACACATTGTAATATATTGTGATTGTGACATAATCATATGGTACTTGTGATATCAATACATGGTGATTGTGATATGATTACATGGTGTTTAATGTGAATAGTCACATGCTGTTTGTTTAGAACTAGTCACGTATTCAGAAATTACCATTGATCGTGCACATCCCAATTGAGATGCTTATTTAAAGTAAAATTGGGGATATGACACCAATTATTCGTGTCTCATAATGGGTTTGAGTTCCAACTATGGATTGGATCCATTGAGGAGAAGTGGACTCCTAAGTGGGTTTGAGACACAACGATGAAAGATACTCTAAGTGGGTTCGAGACCCATACGATGAAAGATACTCTAAGTGGGTTCGAGTCACATATGAGTTACAATTCTTGAAGTGGGTTCGAGTCCTATGGATAGCCTGAATCCATAAGAAAGTCGAATCATATGAACATGCGTGAACTGAGTCTTGTCCTAGGTGTAGGTCTGGTCAGAGAATGATGTTTCATGCTTCCGAATAGTGATTCATTGAGTTATATGAACTCATGTTACGTATTTTCCATACGAAGCGTAAATTCCCTTAGATGCTTAAGTCCTTGCTTTATTGTGTAAGTGTACACAAGGTAGATGAAGTTGAATGACTTAAGTTAAGAAATCGATAAGAGATCCCTTTAAAGCCGAGTGGACCCATAGGACAGGAGAACTCACTGAGATTATTATTTCATCCCACTATTATTGTTGTTTTTTTAGTTGATTCTTTGCATATTAAAGGCAAGGACAAGTTTGTCCGATGATGTTTCAAAAACTTTGTTATCGTGATCTTTCACTGTAGATTATGTGCACTGAGGATATTTTACATAGATCTTAATTTTTTTAGACATTATTGTATGCCATGTGTCATACATAGTATTTTATGTTATGGACATGTATATAATGATGTCGTTAGGAATTTGTGTTATATCAGTACCAATTAATATTTCATATAATGTATTTTTTAAATGTATATTATATTTTCTTGTAGCCTACTATTGATTCTTTTCCTTCCGTAAATAGAAATAGTCATTCAAATATGTATTTGATAAGTATCATTTTTCTGTTGACAGGATAGTCTTAGTTGAATTAGAATTTGTCACATTTTATTGGTTTCTTTCTTTTTTATTTTGCATTCAACAAAGTCTTGATTTTTCTCTTAACATTTTATTTGGTGAATTTGTCATCTTTGGAATGACATATTCTTCTAGAAAAAAATGAAGAGATGCATTGAAATATTTGAAAGACCGTTTAACATGAAGAAATAAAGTGGATGTGGAGAAAACTATCTCAATGGTTTGTTCTCAATTGAAAATAAAATCTCATTTTAACATATTTTCACTGCCTTGTTTTTTTTTTCTTATATCTGTGAGGATACTATACCATTTGCAACCTCAATTTTAGGTGGATATAATGTTTGATATAGGAAAAGTCACATATTAGTAAAAAAAAAAAACTTCATAGTATATGCATATTGTTCTCAATATAGTCATTTAAGTTTTAAAGAAATAAATGTTTTTGTTTACATAAATTGAAGCATTTTATTATCATCATATAATTCTTTGAAAGTACATGATAAAGTAAACAATGTCTAAAACTGATAAATGTTGTTTTTGTCTGTTAATTTACCTTTGGAATTGTGGGAGATTAGAAATTGAGATTAATATTATTTAACATTTTTTGTTTTTGTGTTTACTTTAATTGTTGAATCAATATTAGATAAAAAAATACTTACATTATTGTGTCAAATATTGGATAATTATAGTATGTTGACAGAAGAAAGAGAATATTGTAAAAAGTGGTTTAATCATCCATAAAGAAGAAAGAGGCTAATTCTCGATTTGTAGAAGAAAGAGAACTTCACAAAAAGTAGAGGCAAAAAGTTTGTGCGGTGCAAAGTCAAATTTTGAGAGGGTGCAAAGTCAAAATTGAGGCGTGCAAGCAAATGCACTCTCCATAGCACTACTTTACCTTTCATTTTATCAATGTATTTTGGATTTTTTCAAAAAAAAGTTAGATAGAGTTAATAAATGTTATTCATTATAGATCAATGTTATTCGTACCCCTAAATATACATCTTACACTAAATACTTTTAATCTTATTTATAGGTGAATATTGTTTTTTTAATTTTTTTATAAATAAAAAATAATGTTTTTTAAAAAATACTTTATTTTTAAAAAAAATTATAACATAAATATATAACTTATGATTAATCAATTTTATTATTGCATTAACCATAAAAATATAGGTTATTAATCACATATTTTTTTAATAATTTATTAATCAAGTTTCCTACTTCATTAACCAATAAATATCATAACATTAAAATATAAAATATAATAATCAGTTTTTACACTCTATTATATTTCATATTTTAATATTAAAATTTGATTAATATTATGAAATTTATTGGTTAATAAAATAGTAAATTTGGTTAATGAATTATAAATAAAATATGTGGTTAATAATCTATATTTTTGTGGTTAATATAATAATAAAATTAATTAATTACAAATTTTATATTTATGTTATAAAATAATTTTAGAAATAATTTTTTTTATAAATATTTTTTTATTTATAAAAATAAAA
The DNA here is from genome assembly GCF_024323335.1 of Lathyrus oleraceus. Lineage (NCBI taxonomy): Eukaryota > Viridiplantae > Streptophyta > Magnoliopsida > Fabales > Fabaceae > Lathyrus > Lathyrus oleraceus. Next base: position 521,064,514 of record NC_066585.1, on the reverse strand, counting down.
ATAAAAAAACACTATGTAAATATTTGATGTATAGATTGGTATAAGAATAACGTTATTGTTTCTTATTATTGTTCCTTATATTATGTGGTTAAAACAACAATCAAAGTGGGTGTGTCCTTTTCATATGAAAGTTAAAATGGATAAGATAAAGATATAAAATTAACAACAATTGAATTGGGTGTCCTTTTCATATGAAAGTTAAAATGGATAAGATAAATTATATAAAATTAACAATAATGTTATTCTTACGTCAATCTATATATCAAATATTTACATCTAACACTATTTACCATATTTATATGGTGAATAGAATTTTTTATTTTATTTTTATAAATAAAAATTACTTTTATAATATAAATATAAAATATGTAATTAATTAATTTTATTATTTAATTAACCATAAAAATATAGATTATTAATCACGTAATTTATTTATAATTTATTAATCAAATTTACTATTTTATTAATCAATAAATTTCATAATATTAACCAAATTCTGACGTTAAAATATGAAATATAATAGAGTATAAAAGCTGATTATTATATTTTATATTTTAATGTCAGAACTTGATTAATGTTATAATATTTATTAGTTAATGAAGTAGTAAATTTGATTAATAAATTATAAGAAAAATAAGTAGTTAATAACCTATATTTTTGTGGTTAATCATAAATTATATATTTATGTTATAAATAAAAAATAAAAATAAAAATATTTTTAAAAATGTATTTTTTATTTATAAAAAAATATATATTATTCACCATATAAATACGGTGACAGTATTTAGTATAAATATCGGTATACATTTTGAGGGTAAGAATACCATTGCTCTAAAATTAAAAACAATAATATTCAAAATATGTTTTTTTCTAACATTTTTCAATGTATAAAAATACTAAAACAAAAATAAATTAATTAACTTTAAGATTTAAAAAAAAACATTTTATAATAAATTAGGGATAAATGAATGATTAAAATAGTAATTTTTAATAATTTATTTTATAATAATCCAATAATATAAGAATAATATTATTTTTCCATTAATTGTATTAATATCAATTATGTCTCAATGAAATATATTTTCCTTACAATTATTTTAAAAAATATTAAACAAAATTAATTATGATAATGTGATTCATAATTTTGCATCTTAAAAAAATGTATTTTATAATTATGATAATTTAATACATAATTGTTAATACAAATATTTTTATAAACAACAAAATATATATGCTTGATATATAATTTTTATAAATAAGAAAAAAGTCTACGATAAACCGAAAAAATTATATTATTAATATAAATATTTTTATAAACAAAAAAATATATATTATTAATATGAATATTTTAAAAACGAAAAAAATCTATTATTAATACAATTACTTTTATAAGAAAAAAATTTATATTATTGATATAAAATATATTAATTTTTCAATATATAATTTTTTAACACAATATATATATTAGATAATATATACGTAGGCACGAGTTTTTTATTAATTAAACTAAAAACTTATAAGAATTATTAGCTTTCAAAAATTAATTTTATACATAATTAGTCATTAAGTCTCTTAACTTATTTTAATATTTCGTTTGTGTCATTTAACTAAAAAAATGTACAATTTGAATTAATATATATAATTAAAAATCGATACACTATTTAAACTGCACGGGTTTTGTTTTAGGATAACCTTACCGTTTAAACAATATATAAGCTTTTAACTACGTATACCGACTCATATGCGTATCAATGTTTTTGTTGTCATATCACGTCACTCGAATTTAACGTTCTTGTTATAGTTAGAAATAGACGGAAGAGATTAAATAAAATAATATAAATATTTGAGATTCCAAACGGTACATCCCGGATGTACCATTGTCCTATCACGAGATTCCTTCTTCACAATTACACCATATATATATTTGAGAAAAGCTATCCATACACCAAAACACATACAGTATAATACAGATATACCGTATTTTTACTATTCATCAATACAGTAAAAATTAAAATATTATAATAATTTTTTTTATAAATATTTTTAAAAAATTATATTAAATAATATTGATATAAAATTGTGTGATTGATTAACTATATAATTTTATTAACCAACATTTTATTTTATATTATATTAATCAAATTTAGTATTTGTTCAAAATTATTTTTGATAACATTATTGTTTTTCGATACTATTCATGTCCGATTCATATACTATGAATAGTAATTAGAAAAAATAAATTCAAGAGAGTTGAACCCCCAATATTTAATACCATATTTTAAATTTACCCTGCTTCCACTAGGTGATTAATAATTATAAATGATTTTTACATATATTTAAGTTCATTAAATATTTTTTTTGTTGTTTATATTTAAGATTGAAGGGAGTAAATTTTTAGTGTCAAATAAAAACTAAGAAATAAATTTCATCAATACCTAGGAGTGTGTCTATGCCATTTCAATATATTTCATAAAACATTAATTTCATAGAATAATTTTTTGGAAAAAAATTTATTTTCCAAAAAAACATCTTTTATTTTTATTTTAAAAAGTAATGTTTTCAGAAGGAAAAACAATTTATAGACCGTTTTCTTAGAAAATAATTTAAAATTAATTTTAAAAAATTTAAAATGAAGTTTTTTTTTTGTGATTTTCAAAAAATAGACTAATTTTTTTATATGGATTTTGTTAAAATCATATTAATAATATATATCAAAAATATAGATTTGATTAAAATCATACTAATAATATGTCTAAAATATGAATTTGATTAAAACCATACTAATAATTAATCGATTTTAATAATCGAACTTGGATATGGATATGAATAATTCAAATAATCGATTAATTTAAGCATCCATAAAGGTGTTGATGTCATTTTAATTGACCTCAGAGAAGGTGAGTTAATTTTTCCTTTTTTTAATATATTAGTCTAGTGATCCGAATTTAAAATTTTAAGAATTAATAAATAAGATGACGCAGATTCGAAACTCCACCTCTATAATGGATGTATTTGCACAATTATTAATTGAATTAATTTAACATGAATGTTATGTTTGGATATTGTAAAACAAATGAAGCGGAGTAAAGTGGAATGATGCGAGACGGAATGAAATGAAATAAATATGTCATTCCATCGCTCGAATATTTTATGATAAAATATAGTCATTTTTTTATTTTGTTATTTTGTCCAAAACAAAAAAATAGAAAGTGATTTAATGCATTCATCGGTTTCAGATTCGGTTTAATGGTATTTTTTAGTAAAGAAATAATAAAAAAAATGACTCCCTCAGTTTCAAAATGAGTCTATAATACATAAAATTTGTTTTAAAATGACCGTCATTCTAATTTTTTAATGTAATAGTGATCGAAATAAAATGACTATACATTAATTCCAATACTTTAATGCGGTTTAATTTATGTGTGAAAATCTTAAACGACAGTAATATTAAAATGGATGGGGTATACCGTAGGAATGTCGGAAATATGTCTATAAAAAAAACCACTAGCGAAATATTTTTTTTTTAATTAGCGCAACTTCACTTTCTTTGTCTCTCTCCGTAACATGTTTTCTCTGTTCTTTGTACCAACTTTCACATGTATCTTTATCCCTTAAATTTTACCATGATCTGAATATTATATAGATGACTCTATCACCTTAAACACTTGTCAATTATATGTGTTTCACCATTTTGTTTGTTTTGCTTTTATCCTAAAATAAGGATTGAAAATCTCCATGTTTCTTTTTTTCGAAAGTTTTGTTTTTTGTTATAGTAATTTGAGATATAACATTTTCATTTTGGTTGCTTATAAAATGAAATCAATGTTTCTGATTTGTATTTTGATGTTTTATTTTCTAATTAAAAGGAATAAAATAGTGTGTTGTGAAAATGATATCGGAATAACAAAATATAATAGGTTTTTTGATCGGCAAGAAACCCACAGGGATAGAAAAAACGAGAAGCAAGAAGAACACAACAAATTGGTTATAAACTGATATTCTTTACTTTCTCTTTGAAACAAGATTATACGTGTTATAGAATAGCAAATAACCTTTCTCACCATAATTAGGATTTGCATTATGTAATGATGAGAGACTAGTATTTTATTTATAAAAAAACTAACACACTAAACTAATGAGTTTTTACACACAGACCCATTACACAGATTAACTTAAACAAATCGGCATAACAAACAAACCTAATTCGACATGCTAACAATTCCTAGCATACTTCGACTACAACATGTGAATAGACTTTGACGACATGCTAATGGTACTGTCGGGTTGTCAAACCAAGACTACCCTTCGACCATACTAGAGTTCGATCCAATATCACACAAATATCCATTTCGGAACAAACTCTATAACATCAGGGGAACAAACTAGATTTCTTCATGCAACTTTATCAATTGCATACAGTGGAAAAAACCTGCAACTTGGTAATGTCTTGGTGATCATATTAGCAACATTGTGATTTGTCGAAACCTTTAGCACTTAGACTTCTCCATGCTCGATTACCCCTCTGACAAAATACAATCTCACATCGATGTGTTTGGTTCGCTCATGATAGGATGAATTTTTTGACAGGTAGATAGCACTTTGACTATCACATTTAACAGTGATAACTTGACCTTGAAGTTTCAGCTCCTTAGCAAAACCTTCAAGCCATAATGCTTCTTTCACGGCTTTAGTGAGGGCGATATATTCTACTTCAGTGGTTGATAAGGTAGCAACCTTCTAAAGTGTTTCTTTCCAACTGTTTGTTATGCCAAATATAATGAACACATATCCAAAATAGATTTTCTGGAATCCATATAACCTGCATAATCATAGTCGACATACCCTTCGAATTCTGTTTTACTATTTTCACCACATGCTCCACCATAAATCAGGATTCTGCTTAGAGACCCATTCATGTACCTTAGAATCCACTTTAATGCTTGTCAATGAGCCTTTTCAGGATTCTCCATGTACCTACTTACAAAACTTACTGCATATGTTATGTCGGATCTAGTACAAACCATATCATACATCAAAGAACCTATTATGTTAGCATATGGAATGATATTCAATCTCTTTCGACCTTAGTATTGGGAAATTGATCTATACTCAGCTTGAATTAAGGGTTTGTCGGAGTCACAACAGGCTTTGAATTCGACATACCAAATTTGTCGAGAATCTTTCGTAGGTATTTCTCTTGAGATTAGCATACTTTCGACTGCTTTTTGTCTCTTTGGATGTCAATCCCAATAATCATGGATGCAACTCCCATATCCTTCATATCAGACTCGTTAACGAGTACAAACTTCACATTCATTATATCCTCGACATTATTTCTTATTATGAGAATATCATCCACATAAAGCAACAAAATAACAAATGAATTTCCAGGTCAAAATCTGAAGTAAATACAGTGGTCGAACTGACTTCTAATGAAATCTATGTGTGTTGTGAACTTGTCGAATCTCCTATTCCACTGTCGGGGAGATTGCTTTAGTCCATATAAAGATCTATTCAACTTGTAGACATAATCTTCCTTTTGTTTTTCTGCATATCCTTCAGGTTGCCTCATCAGAATTGTTTCATCTAGATCTTCATACAAGAAAGCAGTTTTCACATCCATTTGTTACAGTTCTAGGTCAAATTATACCATCATGGCAAGAACATTTGAATGGACATGTGTTTCACAACAGGGGAGAACACATTGTTAAAGTCCACACCTTCTTTCTGAGTGAAACCCCTTGCAACCAATCTTGTCATGTATCTCTTCGACGTCACTCCTTCGATTCCTTCCTTATCTTTGAAATCCACTTACATCTGATTAACCTGGCTCCAACAGGTTTCTTGATCAGTTATCAAGAGTGGTTATCATAACGAGACTTCATATCATCATCCATGACTTTCTGTCATTCAGTCTTATTTCGAATCCTCATAACTTCCTTATAGTCTATGGGTTCTTCATCTAGAACCTCACTTGCATAGATTAAGGCATAAGCTATGAGATCTGCATACCCAAGTCTTTGAGGTGATTTGATGAATTTTCTCGGATTATCCCTTGCCAACATGTAGTCATCGACAGTTTCCTCAACTTCCTTAGTATCTTCAGCATCTTGTGCTTCTTCTTCAACTTGATCTGGGATACACAACTCAGCATCGACATGCTCCACCTAAACATGAATCTCCTCATGTCCTAGCTCTTCTTCAAATATCTGTGAAATTTGACTAACTTCGCCAGTTTTATTGAAATCCATCTCAAGTTCATTGAAAATTATATCTTGACTGGTGATACACCTCCTGGGGCCTGGATCTAGGAACCATAGCCTATAAGTTTTAACTCATTCGAGTATCCCGTGAACATGCATCTATAAAATTTATCTCACGTTGTCTGCATATAGACATCCACAATCACTTTACACACATACTTTCTTGTACACATGTTTTGCACAAATTATTTTCGTAATTTTTCGAATTAATCTCATATATTATCTAATTCATAATTGTTCGGTAAAAACATTTGCGAACAAGTTCAATAAAATGTGTAAAAATCATATAATATTTCAAAATTAATTGAGGGGGTGGAAGCAAATGCACCCGTGAGTCTTTCATGACTCCACTCCTGCTTATTGTGTGTACTAATAACACTACTTATGCTTTTATTTTATCAATGTATTTTGTTTTTTTCTTTCTTAAATTAGATAGAGTTAATAAATGTTATTCAACATATTATGTAGTTGAAACAACAATTTAATTGGGTGTCTTTTTTTATAGGTAGGTTAAAATAAAATGATACAAAATAAAAAACAATGATATTCAAAATATGCCTTTATTTTAATATTTCTCAACTTCTAAAAGTACTAAAAAAATACTTTAAGATTTAAAAATTAAAAAACTATTTTATAATAAATTATAAATAAATAAATGATAACAAATATTTATTGCATATTTAAATACATTTAAAGGTAATATTTATTTATAGAAAAAGATTAAAAGTTACAAGATAAAAAATTATTCAATACCTTTGAATTCTTATTATTATTATCCTATTTCTTTTTAATAGAGTGACAATAAATAAAGTTTAATAAGTATTATAATCATATGAAATTTAATAATCAATAAATGTTAAATATAATATTCTCAATATATATATATATAAAGTTAATAATCAATAAATGTTAACAATTGTTAGCATTCAAAAATAATTTTATATTTATTTATATAAACATTCTCAATATATATATATATATATATATATATAATATATATATATATATATATATATATATATATATATATATATATATATAATATATATATATATATATATATATATATATATATATATATATATATATATATATATATATATATATATATTATATATAAAGTTGAGTTGTCCTTATGGCAAAAAAAAGTGTTTTTCTGATAAAGAGATAAAGAGATGGTACTTTTTATATAAATTTGTCCTTGGTAAGGAAAATGGGATGCGATTACGCAGTGAATCCAACCAGAGTATCTTCAGGATGGACCATTGTCACTATCATTGCTTAGAATTTTTTTTTAAGATATAATTGTTTTTTCCAAAAAAAAATGTTATATGTATATATATTTAAAAAAACAATGTTTTCAAAAAGAAAAAAGATTTATAAAAAGTAATTGTTTAGAAAATAATATATCTAAAATATGAATTTGGTTAAAAACATATTAATAATTAATCAAATTTTAATAATGGAAACTATGATTAACATGTTAATTTGAGAATCTAAAAGTGTTGATGCTTTCGAGAAGATGAATTAATTTCCCTTTTTTTATCTATTAACAGAATTTTACTTTTTAAAAATCAATAAATAAGATAAAGTGTATTTAATAGAGCAGAATAAAATAGAATGATATGAATCATTGTCTGAACATTTTATGATAAAATACCGCAATTTCACTCTCTCCGCAACGTGTTTTCTCTCTTCTCTCTGCCAACTTTCACAGGTATCTTTATCCCTTCACTTTTACCATCTTCTGAATATTATACATGAATCTGTAACCTAACTCTTCAACTTTCAAACCTTAAACACTCGTCAATTATAGGTGTTTCATCGTTTTGTCTGTTTTTTTTTTATCACAAAATTATAATTGATAGTCTCCATGTTTGTTTTTTTCCGAAGTTTTTTTTTTTTGTTGTTATAGTAATTTGAGATATAGCATTTTCATTTTGATTGCTTATAAAATGAAATCTATGTTTCTGATTTGTATTTTGCTGTTTTATTTTCTGCTTAAAAGGAATGAAACACTGCATATAATGAATCGGTTTCACTCTTTGTTTGATGGTATGTCATGTGGTTCATGTGGCTTGGGGTTGGAGCTCGCTGGCTGAACCGTGTGGTGTGGTTCATGTCTAGTATGCTCGCCGTGTGATGCCGCCCTTTTGCGTCCAATCTCTTCCCGTCTCATTCTTGAGCTACCCTGCAAAGTTATTCCAGTTCAGTCAGTGATGAGTAGAATTGGTAGAATTTCTTTAGTCTCTATGTATTTATTGTTCTATTATTTTGTTACAGAAATGTCGACGATTGCGCGCAGAGGTATCCATTTCATGCAGAGACTGAATTCCGCGAAGGTATCTGCTGCTTTGCTAGAGAATGGCCAAAGTCGTGTAATCGATGCTTCACTTACTCTCATTAGAGAAAGAGCAAAGCTTAAGGCAAGTCATAGTTCGGTTTTTGCTTTTGTTTTGCTTGACTGAATCTTGTTTTTTCGGTGCTGTATTCTATGAATCTTTAATTTTATATTTCATTTGGATGATTTTGATTATAAGCTTTCTACGAAAACAATATGAATGTAGAAATTGCTTCTCTGCAGGGAGAACTAGTGCGAGCTTTGGGAGGTGCTGTTGCAACTTCATCGCTTCTTGGAGTTCCTTTGGGACACAATTCATCATTCCTTCAAGGGCCTGCATTTGCGCCACCTCGCATTAGAGAGGCCATTTGGTGTGGTAGCACAAACTCGTCAACCGAAGAAGGTATCATCACATGATTTTCCTTAGGATCATAGGAGTCTTAAATACGATTATTTGTGTAGCCGACTCTAAATTATGCGTTTGTGAACACATCTGCAAATTGTAGTTTGTTCTTTCCATGAAATCTAGGGGTAGTAGAAAGAATCAAGAATACAATTTTAGGCATTGTTATCAATTTGTTCGAACTCCGCTACCATGTAGTCTCTATTTAACAGCACGATTCAATTAGTCATTGTCTATGAATCTAAAGTGGTCATAGAAGCAACTTATTTAACAGGATATAGCTTAATTGCAATCTCAGTTTTCAGTGTCGTCATGCTTCTTGTATCAGCCCTGTAATTATATATGATAATCATAAGCTTGTAGTAACAATACTGTTTTGATTTTTCAGGTAAGGATTTAAAAGACCCACGAGTGCTAACTGATGTCGGTGATGTCCCTATTCAAGAACTTCGAGATTGTAGCGTAGATGATGAAAGATTAATGAGTGTCATTGGTGAATCTGTCAAGTTAGTGATGGAAGAGGTAAATTTGCCAATTTATGATTTGGACTTAAAAAGATTGCACCTTCATCATCCTCAATATATTGTTTCTTAGCATTCACTCCACTATCATGTGAAATACTATAATGTTTTGTCGATAACTTTCTGTTCGAACTTTCTTGATCATCGTGTTATTTATTCTTTCAGGCTCCACTAAGACCCTTAGTTTTAGGTGGTGATCACTCAATATCATTTCCGGTTATTAGAGCTGTCTCGGAGAAGCTTGGAGGACCAGTTGATGTTCTTCATATTGATGCGCATCCCGACAACTATGATGCATTTGAAGGGAACATTTATTCCCATGCTTCTTCCTTTGCTCGTGTCATGGAAGGTGACTATGTTCGGCGACTCTTGCAGGTAAACTTTTATTCTTGATAGGTATATGTTTTGTTTATATCATAAACAGTTTAGTGTATGTTTGGATTGCGGCGAGTTTTGCAAAATCAAGAAGGCCCTGTGATTTTGTTGAAACTAAAAAGTGTAGCTTTTGCCAAAATAACGCTTTTTAATATTATTTCAGGTTGGTCTTCGAACAATAACACCTGAAGGACGCGCACAAGCAAAAAAATTTGGGGTCGAGCAATATGAAATGCGAACATTTTCCAAAGATCGCCCCTTCCTAGAGAACCTGGTATGTCTCTCTCTGTCTCTGTGTTCGTGTGCGCGTGTGTTTACACGCGTATGCACAAGTGCGCTCATAGTAAATTCCTAACATGTATAGAGATACCGACTTGGTGATTTCCTTGTGCAGAAACTAGGGGAAGGTGTGAAAGGGGTGTATATCTCGATAGACGTGGATTGTCTCGATCCTGCATTTGCTCCAGGAGTGTCTCATATTGAACCGGGAGGCCTTTCTTTCCGCGATGTTCTTAACATCCTACACAATCTTCAAGGTGATGTTGTTGCTGGAGATGTCGTTGAATTCAACCCACAACGCGATACTGTTGACGGAATGACTGCTATGGTAGCTGCTAAGTTGGTCAGAGAACTTGCGGCAAAGATTTCAAAATGATAAAAGATACTAACATTTTAGAGGGACAATAAATTTCTACTAGGTTGATGTATTCATATAAGATCTTATACAATATCGAACCGGATTTATATTTCAAATAAATTGCATTACAAAACTCTGCATTGAAGTTCAATTTGTTTTATCGTGATTTTATTCGACTTTTCTGACAAACTCTCGAATCAAATCACAACTTCTTCCTCTTTATTTGTCGCCTCTCGTTTCTCCATTTCTACTAACTTATATCTTCTTGCGCACACACTATAAAATACGAAATTGGTACCAGTTAAAAGTGCAGACAAGAAGAAAAACCAATCTAAATGACCTTCATTTAGATTAGGCGAAACCCAACCGTGCCTTCCACGAGTCGAAGTGATTTTCATTACGACAGACAAAATAGCGTCAGCGACATAACTACCAACCGCCGATGTAGACATGGACAATCCCATTCCCAAGCTTTTCAATCCATCTGGTGCTTGTGATGTAAAAAAATTCATCTGTGCTACATACACAAATGCTTCTGCTACTCCTACAAGTACATATTGCGGTATTTGCCAAAAGATGCTCAAAGAACTCGTCTCTTTACCGTCAATGCTAGCGAACTCGAGTCTTTTCCTCTCTACCAAACCTGCGACAATCAAGGCTAGTATTGTAATGGATAGTCCAATGCCGATTCTTTGTAGCTCGCTAGGAAGCTTTGGCTCTCTTTTGACGATTTTCACGTATAATGGAACAATGAGAATGTCAAATATCATGATGAATAATGACATGCTTATGATATCGAATGCTGTCATGCTAGCAGGAGGGATTTCAAACTTGTAAAACTTTCTGTTCATTGTTGAACCTTGCTCGACGAATAGAGAAAGCATCTGTATGAAGACGACGGACGAGAAGATCGTGCAAAGCCATACTGGCAATAGTCTCAAAATGCATTTTACTTCTTCGACTTGTGTCACGGTGCAAAGACTCCATGGATCTGGATTTTCGCTTTTCTCTAGCAACTTGTGCTCTTCCTTGGTAGAAATAATCGCAGCTCTATCAAAAAACCTGTTTTTCACCAAGATAAAATGAATTCAAATTTTTCCTGCTAAGCTATATTTTCATAAGTTTTCTCAAAGAGCTTATAATAATAAGTTGAAAACTGCTTATTAACATATCATAAGCTATTTTTGTAAGCACTTGTATCAGGATAAGCCCTTAAAACACTTACTTGAGACCTTCAGTATGGTGCATTTTCCGATCTTCCCCTTCTCGAACATCATAGAGTCCGTCTCCATTTGCAGGTACTTGAAGTTTTATTTTCTTCACAGAGGACACAAACACTTGCGCAAACCTCAAGATAGGATTACGAGTCGTCTTCATGTGCCGGTATCTAAGAGATCCGGCCATAAAAACCAGAAACGAAAAACTGCCGCAACCAAAACATATCCAAAATCCAAGCACCCAATTTCCTGAAGTCTCTATGTAAGCCAAAACTGTCTCTGCTGCTAATGATCCTAGATTCAACGCGACATAAAAGTAGCTGAAAAATAAGGACTTGGATTTTTCTTCTTTAGGTTCTTCTTCATCAAATTGATCAGAACCAAATGTTGCTAATGCAGGATCAGCAGCTCCATTTCCTAGTGCTACTAGATATATTGATATGTAAAGTATTGCAACATGAAGTGGTGACTGAGGTTCACATAAAAAACCTATTTTCCCACAACCTTGAGGCTTAAGTAACAAGAAATGAGTTGATAAGGATAATAGCACCAATCCCTACATAAAGAAAAGGAAAATAGAACTTTAGATTTGGAGCAACAAATCCTAAACCGACTAATCCCGATCAATCCCACCATCCACTAGCGGTGGTCCATTTAAAGTCAGAGCAAAGTTCTGTTTGGACTGATCCAACACAAAGATTGTTGGCACCCAGTAGAATTCAAACCTACAAAGATTGTTGGCACCCAGTAGAATTCAAACCTGAGACGGAGAATAAACAAACGTAATGATAAAGTTGCATGTGAATTTGAATACTTACAATGTTGAGTACAAGTTGAAATATGATGCAAGTGAGGTATCTTCCCAAGTATGAGTCACTAAGAAAAGCTCCAACTAGAGAGAAGAAATAGGTAGTTCCCATCCATGTGCTGAAAGTGTTTGCTGACTCTGCATTACTTTGTCTCAACACTAACTTTGCAAAGAGAACCAAATTTACTTCAACTCCAGTGAAAGCCAATGTAACTAGAAACTGATTCGCTGTTTCAATTATAGAGTTCATCAAACTTGTGTCCAAAAAATAAGTCTCTAATGATAATCTTGTTTATAGTCATACAAAAGATAGATAGTTTCCAGGGTCATCTCAAGTTTTTTTTAAGCACTGTATAGTTGGCCTCAATTTAATCAGGACAAATATTTTACGAGACTTTATTTAACTACAGTTTAATTGTAATAAATTTTAGATCTTGTACAGTAGTCCATCTTGCACAAATTTTAGATCTTGTACAGTAGTCCATCTGGCGTGTGCTGAAAGACGCGCAGATAGTATTTTCTAATATAACATCAATATGAATATCATTGAAGAAGTGTGTGGATACCTAATCAACTGATCCATCTTTTGTGCAAAGATTGGTATTCTCCTCTTCATGGCTATCAATTTCAAAGACCTATTCAAATCAAAAACCAATTAATAAAATGAATGAAAATAACAATAATATATATATATATATATATATATATATATATATTATATATATATATATATATAATATATATATATATATATATATATATATATAATCTCTCTTACCCTACTGGCCATCCTTGTCTCTTTTTCCCCCTAGCCTCTTGAATCTCCTTCTTAAACAAAATCACTTTAGTAAAAAATATAAAGTAAAATTATATATATATATATATATATATATATATATTTCTTTCACCTTTAAATTCAATGAGTCAAAGATATGTCTCCAATAGAATGTTGTGCATGAATATCCACTTTCTGTGTCTTGCAAGTGCCGTTGGACTTATAGACAGCACAGTCTTCAAATTCTGTAAACTCTATGTAAGCATTTTGTTCAAGTAAAATCAAATACTTATTTAGATACAATACAAAGAATTGAAACAAGAAAAATCAAATACTTTTTAAAATGACTGTGTTTAAGGTTTCTTTAAAAAAATATATATATTATCTTAAGATATTATATTTTTATTTTTATTAAAATATTTTTATTAATATATTAAAAATAGTGTATAGAATAATAATTAAAAAATACAATTGAAAAAAATAATAATCATTTTTACATTAAAAAGTAAAAATATATTCGTTTTGAAATAATTAATTTTTTTAAAACGATATTCATTTTAAAACGGAGTAATAGTTTATGATAAATATATTTTTTTTGTCAAAAAGAATGTATATTTATTAATTATAATATTTTATATTTTTATTATTATAGAAATGAATTTTGTCAAAAAATTATTAAAAAGTATTATGGAATTTGAAATTTTAAATATTCATGATTTAAAGTGTAAAGTATTGCTATAAATACTAATTATTTTAAAAAACTTTTTTGATGGTTTTTTTACTAAATAGGTAAACAAAATTATTAATAAAAAATACACTAACAATTAATTTAGAACTGGTAATTAAAAAATATTAATTCAATCTATTAAAATTATAAAATTAAATTCTTACATGAACTAGATCTTTAAATATAAATAAATAAATGATTTAATTGAAATACACTGATAGTGTAAAAAGATTTTACACCGTCAGTTAATCTTAGACGTTGGATATTAAAATAAGTTTGACTTTTATTTTAAAATAATGCAAACGGGTGATGGTGATGAATCGACATTAATAAATTTATAATACATAAAATAATGCAAACAAGTAATAGTAATTAATCTCATAAATAAATTTATAATACAATAAAATATTGTTAATATAATGTTAAGGTTGAGGTGCAGCGCGAAAAGTTGAAGTGCAGAATGTATGACTGATGTAAGTAGAATGAAGCATAGTTAGATATTTAGGGGGTGCTTTACTTTACAAATGGGTCGATTTGATTGTATTTATTAAGGGGATTTATTTTTTATCTTTAAATGTTTTTTTTTTAATTTTTAGTGAAAAAGTAAAAAATTGTTATCTATTTTCGGAGATATACATCCGGACACATCAATTTCCCATAAAATAAGATGGGTGAACGTATCTCACTTTGTCAAAATTAAATTCGAAGGTGTATCTCCATATATGTTTTTGTGTTTGTCTGCATATGTATCTTTGGATTAACCATTATTTTCAAATTCAGAAGGTTCTTCGGAGATGCATCTTCGAACGCGTTTAATTAATATATAACGCGCGGCAGACCCTCTGTATTCTCCTTTTTCGTTTTCTAAAACTTTTGAAATACTTCCATTGGAGCTCGTGAGCAACATTCTTGCAGTCCATTTTTCAAGGATCAACATTACCCCTACTTCAAGCTTTTCAATCCCAACTCACTCCACTTACTGCATTCAACATTTTTCATCCTCGTCAACACTTTTTTGAGTAAGTTTCCCATTATTTTTTTAGTTTTGATTATGTATTAGGTAAAATAGTTTGTTTTAAATGCATTAGGTAGTTGTCACATTCAGAATAGATAAATATTAGAGACATGCACTTTTAGTTGGTTGCATTTTGGGTTGTTAGAGTAAGATTTATATGTGTTTCTTCCATTATTAAGAAACACGGGCTTATTCGGAGATGCATCTCCAAATTGTGTCCTTATGGATTTTCGGAGATGCATATCAAAAAATGTCCTGATATGTCATGTTCTCGTCAGGGAGCCTCTGGAGATGCAGAGGGCTTTTGTTGAGAGATGGCATAAAGAAACGTCATATTTCCTTTTCCCCGATGGTGAGATGACGATTACACTAAATGACCTCACTTGCCTTCTACACCTTCTCATCAGAGAGAAGTTACTTGATCATTCCATAATCAAACGTGATGAAGCCCAGGAGATGATGGTCATTTATTTGGGAGCTGAACCAATGAATGCCCTGATTCAGTGTGAGAGCACCAAAGGTGTTCGTGTCAAATTTTCATACTTGAAGAAACTTTATGAAGAAAACTTGGATTTGGTCGACGACGATGATCTACAAGTTACCTATCATCGGTAGTATGCTTTGAGGTGTTTCCTCATATTCTTGGTTGGCATATCCATGTTTGTGGATAAAAATTCAACCTATGTCAATGTGGCATACCTTAAGTACTTCATCGGCTTGTCGACCATTCCCGAGTGGAACTGGGGGACCGCCTGTTTGGTATACCTTTACCTCCAAGTTGAGCGAATGTTCTCTTTGGACGATAAGGTAATGATATGCTCCTGCACCCTGTTGACGATAATTTTCAGAGCCACTGTTAATTTTAAAAGCATTTTTTTAAAAAACTTGTTACTAATATTTTTTCTTATTCATTTTAAGGGATGTATCATATCCCATTTTCACCGCATACACGGGTTTGATCGTGTGGTAGAGTATACTTAGAATTGGCCACGTGCTTGTGTATATTATCCGTACAAAGGGAATGATGTTGTGCGGCTATTGCGAGTGTACATTGGTTGAACTCAACATGATGACATTGACTGGACACCATACACCACTCATCAGGACATTGTTGCCTTCAACCCCATTTTGTTTTACTCAGGATGGTTGGCATGTGGGGGGAATATGATGTACAACTATCTGTTGGAACGATGCATGCGTTAGTTTGGATATGTGCAGATCATTCAAAGTTTCTCCTTTGAGTCTAGTCTTAACAGCATCGTCCGCAGACATCTTGATGACATACTAGCAGATTATGAGAGTCATTTGGTACCATAGGAGTATCAAAGTATGTCAGCCATGATTCAATGGTTTTTTATAGATGGTTACATTACTTGATTTAATAGTGTGTCACACCCTGTCGTGACACCAGACACTCTTATACGTCCTATTTAGGCCTGCTCATGAGGAGATCCTAGAGAATGAGCAGGGCAGGGATGACCATGCCATTAATGTGTTGTTGATCTGTCAAAATATTATGCGGATTGCATATGAGGGCATAGAGTCTGGTTGTTTGAGAGAGGTGAGGATGATGCAATTGTCCTTGCACGTGTCATTCTTACCAAGTCACATAATGCATTGGGTTACCAGCTACTTAAAAGTGCATTAATAGACCTTAGATGCAAGGTGTGCGTTTAAGCCTTATCAAAATCGCAAATTTATGTTAAGTCTGTATCAGACACGTGGTCAGACATGGAATGTGCTTGAGTCGTATCAGAATCACATAAATGCGTTCAGCCTATATCGGATACACATTCATGCAGGCAATGTGTTTTAAGCAGTACCAGAATTGAGGAATTGCATTATGTGTGTATCATACACGCAGTCGATATACACTTAATGTAGTAAGGCATAAATTTAATAACATGACCAAAACCAACGTGCTCCAGATAAGGTTGAATTAATTCAGAGTGTGAGTAAGATATATTCATGGACGCGAGTGCGGAATTTGCTTAGGTCCTAAACAGAAAGCATAGTAAGATCCAAATAAGTTATTCACTATAATGTATAGTTACCAAAACTTAAAAAAACAATCAAATTGAAAAGGAAGAAACAACTTACATAAGAATTAATGTTGTTGAATGTTCTTTTATGTGATTCTACCATGTCTAATAGAGTTGTTCTAATGAGAAGGTGAATGAGAATATGAGTAATTGAGTAATAAAAGTGGTAGGTTATAGTGTTTTGTTGATGATAAAATGAATGGACTGAAGGTAGTATTTATAGTGAAGTTTATGAATAAAAATAATGGAGTATATGCGATAAAATACTGATTATGAGTAAGAAGAAGTTAAATTTTCCCATGATACTATGTCTGAGTTTTCATGCATGTAACATTGGATGGCATTTAATAGGCCAAGGAAGACCCTTTAACTTAATTGGTGCATCCTATATAAATGTAATAGGCCAATAAGACCTATTGGAGCATTGGGTATCTGTTGTGAAAACGATGCCAAAATTACAAAGTATGATTGGTTTCTTGATCGGTAAGAAACCTACAAGGATATAAAAGAAGAAAACAATAAGAACACGATGAAATTGGTTATAAAGTGATATTATTTACTTCCTATTTGAAACAAGATTATAAGTATTACAAAATATCAAATAACCTCTCTCACCCTAATCAAGATTTGTGTTATACAATGATGAGAGACTAGTATGCTATTTATAAGAAAACTAACACACTAAACTAATGGGCTTTTACGCACAATCCCATTACACAAGCTAACTTAGAGAACAAGTTAACTTAAACAATTGGGCATAACAAACAAGCCTAATTCGACATGTTAACAATGCTAGCATACTTCTGTCGCATCCTGCGAAAAATCAACCGGCGAGCCTAAAAATAAAAACACACAGAGCCGCCACTAAACGTTATTTATCCCAAGATAGGGAAAGGAAACGCTCAGAGAAACCTGGAAAGACATGGTCTCGCGACCAGAGAGAAAAGGTTCGGGAGTCGGTTACGCGAGGGGAAGGTATTAGCACCCCTCACGTCCTAGGTACTCCTAGGGATCCACGTCCTAGAATAAAGAAAAGGTTGCTAAACACCACACACACACGGGGAACGCAGGTGGGGTTAAGAGAAACGAGCTCGATAAGGCGTCGCACCTTATGCCTACATATCTTGTAGGGAACAAGAATCAGAGCCACTGTAGTTCGGCTTACGCACGCCAAACAACACAAAACAACACAAACAAACAAAGGTGGCAAACATGGAGCCCGACAACCAATTGATGGAATTACGTCGGCATCCGAACCAAAACACACTCAAAAGGGCAAACGTGGAGCCCGACTGCCACTTACTGGACTTACGTCGGCATCCGAGCCAAAACACAATCAGATAACAAGTAAACACACGCAAAAAAGAAAAAGGTTGCCCGGAGTAGTCTCGCACGACCACCTGCCTACATACCTCGTCTGGAACAAGGATCAGGGCGATGTAGTTCCCCTGAAAGGGACTAAATTGCTAACCAGAAACCGGGGAAAGACACACGACTAGGGAGCTGAGACTCGAGCCTAATGTTGTCATGCAAAGTCGCCCTAAGTTCGGTTTTCTATCCTACTTGCATCAGCAAACTAACCTAACCAGGAAAGAAGCTAGCACACAAGCATACAAGCATACCAATCAACATACATCAAATGAGAACAGGCATCTCACACAATCATGTCAATCAGATATCCACATAACACGCACTATAGCCAAACAAGGGGCTCAATCAATCAGGTTTGACTGCCTAAGCAATCGTCTGTACAGGCTATGTTTGCTCTTAACCTTGCCATCACGAGGCTAAGGTGAAGCAGATGATGGGTGAAGTGAGGATCAGACCTCACAGCTCTTATCCCTAACCAGGGAGAGCTGACAAATGAGCATGGGTCCAGAATAGGGGAACCCTTCTATACTCGATGACTCCGACTCAATTGTGCACTGCACGGATCTTGGGCTTTTGATCTCAATGCTACAACCATGTAATGGGAGCAAGGAGAAGACTCACTGAATAGTGGGGGACAGGTTGCTTGTCCCTACCTTCCACCAATTGCCTTACTTGAAGGACTTTCCCTGCTTGGGCTTAAAAATAAACATACACAATCATTGCCTCTTAAGGAGGACTTCAGACAATTTGCCCGGCCCGGTAACAGCCGGGTCTCCAGACTACATGAAGTAAGAAGGTTATACCTCAAATGCAAGTTGCTTAAGCAAAGCAAAGCAATAGTTCACAAGGAACTGAGCAACTAAAGTACCTGGAAACAATCAAACTCAGTCAGTATTCAATCAGACAAATTGTACAGCAAACAATCAAACAGTTTAAACAATACAACACAAAGCAAGCTCAAGGCTTAAGCCCAAGCTCCAACACCTACAAAACAATGTTATGTTAGTGTACAAACATCCACAACATCAATTAAAACCAACTTGTATCATTCTCCATGTACATTGCTTTTTTGATCCTGAAAAATCAAGCAAATATTAGCAACTAGACCACTAGGCCAAGCCTAGGGTCCAAAAGCAAGAAAAAAGTTAAAACAGCAAGGTATCCACCATCCAACATCAAATTAACATCAAACAAGATCAAACATCATTGGTCTCATGTTTATATCATCCATCATGTTCAATTCATGCACAAAACAATCCATATTGGTTCATATGAAGCATCAAACATACCAACAGGAGTATTGCATTCAAATCCATATCAAAACACATCCAAAAATTCTCAAATTAAATACACCTAAACAGGGGTCAATCAAGGTCTACCATGTCAAATTTGAGCTCAATTGGGCAAATGGCAACATGTCAATGAAAATCAACAAAAACAGACACAATTTCATGCTTCAATTCACACCATCAATGCATACATCCAATTCAAAAATTCATATCTCATTGAAAACAAAAAAGAAATGGATGAGACCAAAACAGGGAGGTCACACAATGTGTCTAGTTCATGCATATCAAATTTCATGGCCATACAATACAATATGAGGATTTCCCAATCAATCTACCAACATGTGTCACATGAGCTTGCAATTTCAATCACCAGAAATGAAAAATCATGATCAATTAGAAAAGGCAGTGAAAAATTCTACAAAAATTCATACAACATCCTAACATATCAACAATTCACCATGCCAAATTTCATTCAATTCTAACATGCATAGGTTATCCAATTAAATTCAACAAGTTGACATCAAGAGGTGTGACACAAATTGTCACACCTAAGTTCCAGAATTTGCTGCTCTCTAACCAGGTATCAAAAATTCATGAAATTTACATATAAATAATCCTCAATGAGTCAAGAACCACCACAAAAATTTTCAGCCATTTATTTTATGATATGAGTATTTCATGATCAAATTGCCAAAATGTATCAAAATGTGACATACATTAGAAAAGCCTATGCCAAATAAAATATTTGCCAAGCACAACTTTGACCAATAGGTCAAAAAAAACCTACACTCAAAGACAAAGTCAACACAATTTTTTTTGCATTTTTGTGATTTTTCTACAATTTTCTATGATTTTTCTAAGGTGTTAGATATTTTTTATGATTTTTAGAATTAATATTGAATTTAATTAATTAAATTAGAGTGGCATTCTCGTAATTTTTAGGGCGGGGCGGTAAACGCCATTTTTGAATTTTCGAAATGTTTTATGGATCAAACGCGTAAACTTCATCACCTTCAACATGAGATTTTCCGGAAAATTACCAAAAGCTCAAGAACACGCTTCTTCCAAAACCTAACCAAAACTAACAAACTTATAGCCGTTGGAACCGCACAAACGTGTAGATCATGAATCTCAACTCTAATCATCCTAAAACTTCCTAAATCGTGCGAATCGATGAATTTAGGGTTCTAGATCTAAACTTCAAATCAAGATTGCGCAGCCTATGGTTCATCATTCGAAAATCTAAAAGCATCTTTGTAATCTACGTACCACGACCTTTCTAATGCATATAAACATTCAACAATTCATGATAATCGATTTCGGATGTAACCTGCTATAACAGTGCTGGATTCGATGGAATTTGCGCTTGATTTGGCAAAACAGCAGCAGTACAAGCTCGTGGCAGCAATGTGTGATGCTCAGGTTTGGTCAATTTCACTCCTATTGTTCAAAATCCACAATCACCATGGAAGAAGCTTGAAGATGCAGCTGCGATTTCACACTCCTCTCCCTCCAAATCATCAAAACAGCATGAGAGAATGATTATACCAATCCAAATCAAAAAGAATCTTGAGATTTCGTTGAAGGATGATGAAGAATTGGCAAATTGAAGTTCAATGTTTTTGGTGAAAAACTTGAGAGAATTGCAAAAGTTCAGATCCAATCTTGGGAAAAGTGTTTTCTGTTATGATTAGGAGATGATTTAGAATATATATGGTAGCTTAATCCATTACTAATCATGTTAATTAGCATTTTGGCTTAATTAGTGAAATTGTAATTTTGCAAATGGAGGGTAAAATGGTCAATTCCTTTAGACAGCTCATGCCACCTCAATGACAGCACATACACCTTCTAAATATCATATGTGAACTGTAGAAACTTGTTTCATGCTCATTGGTTGCTCCATTCTCAAATTCACCATGTGTATGCATTTGGTCCATTTTTGTCATTTCCATTTTTCAAGACAAAATCCAAATTAAAAGCCTTATGCATGAAATGAAAATTCAAACACATTCTAAATGCCATTCCTGAGGTGTTGGAAAAAGTCCCATTCAAAAATTCCAATTATTTTGACATTTGGACAATTTTGCCCCTGGTCCAATTCAGCTGTCCAGTTGAAAAGTGACTTTTTGCCTTGGCCATTTTGGGAAAATCCAATTATGCACCCTCAAAGTACATGTCAAATGGAGTTTGTGCATATAAAGAACTTGCAATTTGGACAAAGTATGTGGTAGTTATGGCCTCCTGATTACGGGTCTTTTCTGAAATTCACTGAGCCATATCTTGCAAACCACACATTGGATTTTCAAGTTCTTGGACTTTTTGGAAAGGTGAGAACAAGATCTACATCTGTCATGTTGAACAATTTTTCATTTGAAGCTTCCTTGGACATCTGTTTTTAAGGTCAAAAACTTTCCATTTTTGGAAACTTCAGTTACAAGTCACTTGCTATTTTTGGCAGTTTTTGTCCTGACCTGATTTTCTTCAATTTTAAGCTTTGAGATGTCATTTAACACTTGCTCAAACATGAATGAAGTGTCTTCAACTCATTTTCACCTCCAAATCCATCAGATCATGTACAGTTGACCACAATTGACTTTTCATCTGATAGATGAATTTGGCAATGCATTGATCAATCTGAGCCCCAATTTCCAACTGAAATGGCTCAAGGGTGATACCCTAGCCTCAATAAGCACAATATAATCACAGAATGAACCTCAAAACCATCATAGACCCCATCTCTTGATCCAGCCCTGATTGGCCCCATACAACTGATTAGGGTTGACCAGTGGTCAAAACCCTAATCTCAAGGAATCTTCTTCAAGCTTCTGATGACACCCAATCATGATGATGATGATGTATCCATTCAAACAAGATGAAGACCAATACCCTTGAGAATCATGAAACCCTAATTCACAGCCCAATCCTCAGATGGCCCATGATCAATCAGTAAACCCTAGGCATACACTTTCTGACTTCCTCATCCTCTGATCAAGACTTGGGAAGATGGCTTGCACAATGTAACCACATGATATGCAATATGAAATGTCTAATGTCCTAGAATTAAATGCAAAATGTTAAGCTTAGTCCCAAGAGAAGAGGGCAAATTTTGAGGTGTTACAGCTGCCCCTATTCAATCCACTGTGAACCTGTCGATACGAAATAGCCTCGGCTTTCGGATGATCAGGATGAGGAGTGATTGAATACCAAGAACAGACGAACAATTTGCACTCTGATGGGATAATAATTAACAACGCCTGTCAGCATCGGCGAAGAAACAAACTCTGAACTTGTCGACCTGGATGCCAAAATAAATGGTAACGCAGGGATAACCATGGTCTGAACACCACATCCACTCGGGATTCTCATTCTTCTTTTGCTTTTCTTGACCCCCGAAAATTTTCTCTTCTTCTACCTGGTCCGAAAACCACTTCGGTCTGAACTCCGAAAAACTGGCCTGAATACCATAAGTGCTTCAACCTGAAAGTCGGAAACTTCACTAATCACCACTCTAAGGGCAACACGTCAGAGGGTACACCTTCAACCAGACACTGACTGATGACTGGGAAGAAACTCGACGTTTACTGAACATCGGACGATGATGTTTACTGACACCAAAAAAAGCTCGACCAGACATTAACCAATGACCGGGAGGAAACTCGATGTTTACAGGCACCGAACAATGATGTTGACATGACATCAAACAATGATGCGGACAAACATCAAACAATGATGCGGACAGACATCAAACAATGATGCGGACAGACATCAAACAATGATGCGGACAGACATCAAACAATGATGCGGACAGACATCAAACAATGATGCGGACAGACATCAAACAATGATGCGGACAGACATCAAACAATGATGCGGACAGACATCAAACAATGATGCGGACAGACATCAATCAATGATGCGGACAGACATCAAGCAATGATGCGGACAGACATCAAACAATGATGCAGACAGACATCAAACAATGATGCGGACAGACATCAAACAATGATGCGGACAAACATCAAACAATGATGCGGACAGACATCAAACAATGATGCGGACAGACATCAAACAATGATGCAGACAGACATCAAACAATGATGCGGACAGACATCAAACAATGATGCGGACAGACATCAAACAATGATGCGGACAGACATCAAACAATGATGCGGACAGACATCAAGCAATGATGCGGACAAACATCAAACAATGATGCGGACAGACATCAAACAATGATGCGGACAGACATCAAACAATGATGCGGACAGACATCAAACAATGATGCGGACAGACATCAAGCAATGATGCGGACAGACATCAAACAATGATGCGGACAGACATCAAACAATGATGCGGACAGACATCAAACAATGATGCGGACAGACATCAAACAATGATGCGGACAGACATCAAACAATGATGCGGAC
The DNA here is from genome assembly GCF_024323335.1 of Lathyrus oleraceus. Lineage (NCBI taxonomy): Eukaryota > Viridiplantae > Streptophyta > Magnoliopsida > Fabales > Fabaceae > Lathyrus > Lathyrus oleraceus. The sequence goes on along the minus strand of NC_066585.1, from coordinate 521,040,300 downwards.
AGACATCAAACAATGATGCGGACAGACATCAAACAATGATGCGGACAGACATCAAACAATGATCGACCAAACACTTACTGATGTCTGGGAAGAAACGGTGGTTCCAAACTCACAATGCTGAACTCCTCGGAGCATCGTCTTCGCTGTCAGACAAAACCAAACCTCAAGCGGTAATCACGGCTTGAATCGCGCTGATCGCGTAACGTCTTCTGACTGTATCCCCATCTCTGTCCGACGGGAACATTTCCTCCAATATCGCACTACTGGGGAACATTGCTGATCTGACGTTGTGATGCTAATCTCCTCAGAGTAACATCTTCACCTTTGGTGAACCCCAAATCTTCAAGCGGTAACCACAGTTTGGGTTGCGTTGAATACATCCCTTTTCCATCTCCGTCCGACGGAAGGAGTCTTCTCCAGTGTCGCACCACTGGGACAATACCTGTGATCCAATCCTGAGGCTATACTACTCGGAGTAACACTTTCATTTTCTGGCAAAATACCTCTCAAACAGTAACCACGGCTTGAGACTAGCTGACGTTTGCAATGATGCATGCTTGATTTCTTCTGCGTAATGCTCCATAATTATGGAAATGCTACGCGATTATTTATTTTTCTATGCAATATGCAATGCTTATTCTACATGATGAATGCATAAAAATATCCCCCTCAAGGGAATTTTCTGGGGAAAACGAGACTCTCTGCTGAGGAACTCGCCACTGCTCCGATTTCCACCCTGCCGGGGATAACACTGCTGCTAGGAAATAGACAACCCTTGCTGGGGATACAGATCCTTTGCACCCAACCCTCTCGAGGACATGCTGGGGAATACCTCCTTTGCACCCCACCCTCTCGAGGACATGCTGGGGAACAGATCCTTCACTGCACTCTGTGGGAATACCACAGTCTTTGACTTGCTGGGGATATAGATCCCAACTCTGCTTTGGAAACCCTCACAGATACTCCCGCTGGGGAAAAGAGCAATCTTCAACCTGCTGGGGGAATACCATCCAGACCCTGCTAGGGGAACGACAACTACTCCGCTGGGGAGGACCCAATCAATCCACATGTAGGATACCCTCGGCTGGGGATGCAGATATTCGTCTGCTACAGAAACTCGTTCAATCCACTGGTAGAATGAACACTGCTGGAGATATATTTCATTGAAACCCGCTCCACTCGGGGAACTAGCTGGGGAAATAAGAAAAGTTGGCACAACACCTGTCGACTCATCGAACCAAGGTATCCACCTCCTAATCTCGCACCAGCTTTCCACTTTTGAGAACTCCCAGACTCGTCTGGACCTTTTCTGCTCCATCATCTTGCACTCCAAGTCGTTCCGCACTCGACGAGAGACGTACTCCTGGGATTTATACATAAATTTCAATTTTCCGACTTTGAAGAGTCTTCTTGATCAATTTCAATGGTCGTCGGGCGTCTCTCGTCGTCTCTTCGTCGCCCTTCTTCGTGCACTCGCCCCTGATCGGGCTCTGCGAGGAATTACATACTTTCAAATCTTCCGACTTTGAAGAGTCTTCTTGATTACCATCAAGGATCGTCGTGCGCCGCAACGTCACTTCGTCGTTCTTTCATTCATTCGTTCCTGAACGAACTCTCCGGGGATTTGTTTCAAAGCTTCCACATCACAACCTGCAAGTGAGTGAAAAACATCTAACAGTTCCTGCAAAACAGATCGTTAGATAAAACCGTGCCCCAGGCGTGTCAAGATTTCAACACTTGGGTCACTCAACCTTCCAAATAAGATTTCAAGCTCTCAATCTTATAAACATGCATCGGAAGGAACCTGTATGTGTTAAAATGCAAAGATTCTTTATCAAAATAATTGGATGTTCTTGCAATCAAAACGGTAATGAAAAACAAAAACAAAATTATTTGACTGAATGTGCATTTTGTTGATTTGAAAAGTGTGGCTCAAATGAGCAATACAAAAGGAAGCAATTCCTGAAAAGAGGTAATTGCGCACAAAAGGAAAAATCTATCCTAATGGCAACGTGAAACCCGTGATCTCATCGAGTTCCAACTCGGTTACACCCCATATGTCCTCAGACTCTCCGTGCTTTTCTGCCTTCTGAACAAGACGATTCTGACTGATCCTTACCGGGTATTATCCATGATGCTTTAACCAAAGCGCAAACGATCATGCTAGACGCAATTGTTCGTTTCAATCCCTCTTTTGCCTGGACCGCCCTTTCGGGTTTCAGTCCACCGGGATACCCTTTTTGCCCAAGTCGCCTTTTCAGGTTTTCGACTTGCCGGGTGTACATTTTTCATTTTATCCCTAATTTTTGCCCGAACCCTTTTCTGTTTTTGGTTCGCCGGGATGCCCATTTTTGCCTGGACTATTTTGTTCTTTTCGTCCAGCGGGTCTATTATACGAAGTATTTTTTAACTGCGTCCGCATTCACAGGGGATGGAAACTCCTCACCATCCATGGTCGTTAGCAACAAGGCTCCACCAGAGAAAACCTTCTTGACCACGAATGGACCTTCATAATTCGGTGTCCATTTGCCCCTTCGATCGTTTTGAGGAGGAAGGATCCTTTTCAACACCATATCACCCACGTGATATACCCGAGGTCGCACCTTCTTGTCAAAAGCACGCTTCATCCTTTGCTGGTATAACTGCCCATGACAGATGGCTGCTAGCCTCTTTTCCTCAATCAGGCTCAACTCTTCATACCGGGTCCTTACCCATTCAGCCTCTTGCAACTCCACGTCCATCAGGACTCTCAAAGAGGGAATCTGAACCTCAACAGGTAATACTGCCTCCATCCCATACACCAATGAGAAAGGAGTTGCCCCAGTAGATACACCGAAGATCAATACCCAGGATACCAGTTTCCTACTCAATCACACCGTCGTTGGTGTATTCAACGTTATCCGGGCAACAAAATCTTATTCTCCTTAACCTCCCCATCAGACATCAGAATCCGTTCGGATTTGGGGTCAGGCCCCTCCTCCGGGATCGGTCACTCTCAATCTTTCGATTTGAGTACCTCGAGATGTCCTCATCAGGGAACTCAAACTTCATCGGTTGATAACCTCACGGGTTGCAGAGAGATGTAATCAGACAATACACCCCTTGATTGCTTTCTGAGCGGATCACAAATCAGTCAACATTCTTTTGCTCTTCTCGCAAACCGTCCGGTCAATGCTGGATTCTCAAACCCATACTCGATCGGATCCATCTCGGAAATCCACAAAGTGGTATGAACCAGCATAAACTGTCTCAGTCGGCGAGCAGCCTATGCCAAAGTACATCAAGTTTTCTCAAACAGTGAATGTATTGTTTCACAGTCGACAAACTTTTTGCTAAGGTAAATTGCATGCTCTTTTCGACAAGACTCGTCATGCTGACCCACTTCACCTCGTAGACCCCTCGAAGGCCGTCAAGTACAGATTAACAGTCTCTCTCCACAGAAGATATCAGAATCAGAGGTTCCTGCAACTTATTCTTTTTTATTCTTCAATGCCCCTTGGCAATCATTATTTCACCTGACCGTTTGATCTCTTTTCAACATCCTGAATATGGGTTCACACGTGGCTGTTAGATAAGATGTGAACCATGACAGGTAGTTCAATCTTTCTAAGAAACCACGAACCTCTTTTTCTGTTTTTCCTCGGTTCAGGCGTTCCTTTTTTTTTTTTTTTTTTTTTTTAAGCAGGATGAACCTCGATTCCTCTTTTCCACTTATGATGAACCCTAACATCTTACCGGATCGCACTCTGATAGTGCACTTGCTTGAATTCAACCTCAGTTTGAATTGTCTTAACTGGTTAACCGACTTGCCCCGGTCTGCCAGATGCCCCTCTCCTGTTTGGGACCTTGCTATCATGTCATAGCATTTGATTTCATGATGAATCATATCATGAAACAAAGTCACCATGGCTCTCTGATACAGGCACTGGCGTTCTGCTTCTTTAGAGGACGGTCTCCTTTCCATGGTAGCTTGTGTACAACGACATTGGTACTTGACCTGGCATATCCTGATATGACCAGGTGAAGGTATCCACCTGCTCTTTTAACAAGGCTACCATTCTGCTCTCGATTCGCCTCTGAAGCGGCCTCATCTTTCACTTTCTTCCTGACCTCGGCGGTACTTGGAATAACAATCTCAATCCGCTCCGCATGCGGCTGAATCACCTTCTCCTCTTGTTTTGACAACCTGGTTAATTCCAGCAGATCACAATCTTCTTCGCCTTTTTCTTCAGCCTGATTGCTCGGATTGTCGAAGTCATATGAGGGGTAACCAAATTGTTATCAACGAGATCCGGAGAATTATTTTTGAAGTTGGGACGAGACAAATCACAAAAAGGAAAAATGAAAATAAACATCGCCATTTTTATTTGTTTTTAAACTGCAAAAATAAATGAAAAACAGGGAATACCGCTTTTTGACTGAAAAACATCCATTTATTAATGATGCAGAAATGTTGCGAAATTTAAACATGAGGTAGCCCTTACAATGAACCATTACGTGTCGGGCAACACCTATGGCTTTCATGCAGATAAAGACTGAAAACAGAAATCATTACTCTTCAGGATGAGTGTCAGTGATGATCTTTCTTAGGCCTTCCAGCTTCCTGGTACGCACGATTTTATCCATTGATCAATCTCCCAGTCACTGTCAGTTTCTTTACCCACTGTACAGGCGTGATCTGAATCTAGCATTCCGGCACTTACAAAGGTGAACGACGGACGACGTCCTCTGTTCTGCTCAGACGAGTCTTGACCTGGATGATAACCAATCCCAAACATATCCGCCTTTACCATAATGCCTATGATCTGTCCCCAGCCTGGGATCCCTCCATTTCTCACCACTTCCAATGCCTGCTTGTAAGAAGAAATGGACGGCTTTTTCTCTTTCTCGACATCAATGACATTTTCCACTTTGACGGTTTCAGCTGCCAGACTGGGTACTTTACATCTCACATCGCCCCTTTCTGCTTTCATCATTCTCTGGACCGTTTCCCCAATTACTACACACTCTTTTATAGCAATAGCGGCACAACAATCATTAACACGAAGGAAAGTTCCACTTTTTGTTGGACGTTTTGGGACCACAGACATTGGCATTCTTAACTGATCATTCTCAGTCACCTCAATCCTTTTCTTGTCCCTCGACATCATCTCCACTTTTACAGGACCATGCCTTGGCACGGGGTTAACACTATCATCTGCCATCGGTGCAAAGCTGATTGTCTTAGAATCCACCAAGTCCTGGACCACATGCTTAAAAGCTTTGCAATCCTCAATGTGATGTCCGGGTGCCCCAGCATGGAACTCACACCTGACATCCTCATCATAACTGGCAGCCCTCTGATCAGGTTTTAACAGAGTCAACATCCTCGGCTGCACCAATCCAAGATCCTCCAACCTCTTGAACAGAGAGGCGTAAGTCACAGGCGGCTTATTGAAATGACGATTTGTCGTCCTCCTTCTCACTTGGCCCACAACTCTCTGTGTCCTCTGTTGAGGTGGTGATTGCCGCTGTTGTGCAGATGAATCACCAACAGGAATGGCTACGGTGGCAGCATAAGGGTGGTAACGATCCTTACCGCATTCTCTTTTAGTCTGCACACCACCTGATTCAACCTTCTTCTTGGGCTGACCACTGTCAAGGGATTTCTTCACTACAGAGTCAGAGGGATTTGTTACTTCGGATGACGGAACCTTTCCCTGAACTTTTTCCTTAATCATCCAGCCCTCAATCCTTTCTAATCTCTCGGCCATAGCTTTCTGCCCCAAGGCAAGCCCTTGCACAACACTGACCAAATCCCTCACCATCTCTTTCAACTCAAGGATGTCGGCGTTGGGAAGATCCATGAGTCTAGGATTTGTGCCGGGTGAAGTATCTGTGAGGACGTGCTGAGTGCAAAGGTACAGTTCTGCGAGCACGAGCAATGATTCCTGCAAAACAGCAAACAGGTTAGTATGCATGAATGCAACGTCTATCCATATGAGGAAGCTTCTGTCCTTTGATTCTGATTTCATCGAGACAGATGATATTTTGACATCCACATTCTGACATCCAAGATGTCTCTCAACCAGATTCTCAATCAATAATACTCCCCATATGACTAGACGTGAGTTTGAGTGCAGATGAATGCAAAAATGAGAATGATGCAGATGTATGCAATGCACTGGGTTGCCATCCTCCAAGTCATCTGATCCTCTATACTGAATCTGGCCTCTGGACTGATCATTACCATCTGAGGAGAAATGTAACCAATCTGACCCACGGGTTCCGAAATAAACGGAAGACAGATACATCATCATCATCACTGGTCTCTGAGCAGACATTCCACCATCATCTGAATCGGCCCGGGGAATCCCGAAATAAACGGATCCCCACTGATAAATAACTCGGCCCGGGGAATCCTGAAATAAACGGATCCCCACTGATAAATAACACGGACAACACTCCGGCGTCTCTGAAATAAACGGCCATAAATCCGACTTATAAATAGGTCTCTGAATCACAGATCAAAAGTCACCATCTGAGCATACATCTGAACATGCATCTGAAAGAATCACCCTCCCCTCACAGGTAAATTCTAAACAGGTCATCCTAAGGCGGATAATAGTCTCGACAATCGGGCGGAGATACTCAATGGGTTTGCCCTTGCGGGTGTGCCATTGTAGCTCCCTTAAGATCGTCTAAACCAAAGATCCGGGAAATGATCGGTCATCAGAGTCAACAGCCCAAAAGAGATAACCCAACCAAAGTGGAGAACCCCACTGGAAGAGCACTTCTCAGATGAACCTCGTCCGACTTGTGGTATGTCACGTCGCAACAATATGCCCAACCGACACATGAGCGACATGAGACCACGCTAATCCTAGGTGTACACTCGGGCCTGGGTTTTAGCCCCACTCAGAACACCCACCCCAAACAACAGAACCACCTACAGAGGACGGCAACAGCATGATAGTATGATGCATGCAAACATTAATGCAAATATATACACACTGGTTAGAGTAATAAATGCAATAAATCAAACATCACAAGCAACCTACACTAATCCTAGAACGCTAGGAAGGACTCGCTTAGGGACGATGGACCAGCATAGGTCTACATCCAGATGTCCCCAGCAGAGTCGCCAGCTGTCGCATCCTGCGAAAAATCAACCGGCGAGCCTAAAAATAAAAACACACAGAGCCGCCACTAAACGTTATTTATCCCAAGATAGGGAAAGGAAACGCTCAGAGAAACCTGGAAAGACATGGTCTCGCGACCAGAGAGAAAAGGTTCGGGAGTCGGTTACGCGAGGGGAAGGTATTAGCACCCCTCACGTCCTAGGTACTCCTAGGGATCCACGTCCTAGAATAAAGAAAAGGTTGCTAAACACCACACACACACGGGGAACGCAGGTGGGGTTAAGAGAAACGAGCTCGATAAGGCGTCGCACCTTATGCCTACATATCTTGTAGGGAACAAGAATCAGAGCCACTGTAGTTCGGCTTACGCACGCCAAACAACACAAAACAACACAAACAAACAAAGGTGGCAAACATGGAGCCCGACAACCAATTGATGGAATTACGTCGGCATCCGAACCAAAACACACTCAAAAGGGCAAACGTGGAGCCCGACTGCCACTTACTGGACTTACGTCGGCATCCGAGCCAAAACACAATCAGATAACAAGTAAACACACGCAAAAAAGAAAAAGGTTGCCCGGAGTAGTCTCGCACGACCACCTGCCTACATACCTCGTCTGGAACAAGGATCAGGGCGATGTAGTTCCCCTGAAAGGGACTAAATTGCTAACCAGAAACCGGGGGAAGACACACGACTAGGGAGCTGAGACTCGAGCCTAATGTTGTCATGCAAAGTCGCCCTAAGTTCGGTTTTCTATCCTACTTGCATCAGCAAACTAACCTAACCAGGAAAGAAGCTAGCACACAAGCATACAAGCATACCAATCAACATACATCAAATGAGAACAGGCATCTCACACAATCATGTCAATCAGATATCCACATAACACGCACTATAGCCAAACAAGGGGCTCAATCAATCAGGTTTGACTGCCTAAGCAATCGTCTGTACAGGCTATGTTTGCTCTTAACCTTGCCATCACGAGGCTAAGGTGAAGCAGATGATGGGTGAAGTGAGGATCAGACCTCACAGCTCTTATCCCTAACCAGGGAGAGCTGACAAATGAGCATGGGTCCAGAATAGGGGAACCCTTCTATACTCGATGACTCCGACTCAATTGTGCACTGCACGGATCTTGGGCTTTTGATCTCAATGCTACAACCATGTAATGGGAGCAAGGAGAAGACTCACTGAATAGTGGGGGACAGGTTGCTTGTCCCTACCTTCCACCAATTGCCTTACTTGAAGGACTTTCCCTGCTTGGGCTTAAAAATAAACATACACAATCATTGCCTCTTAAGGAGGACTTCAGACAATTTGCCCGGCCCGGTAACAGCCGGGTCTCCAGACTACATGAAGTAAGAAGGTTATACCTCAAATGCAAGTTGCTTAAGCAAAGCAAAGCAATAGTTCACAAGGAACTGAGCAACTAAAGTACCTGGAAACAATCAAACTCAGTCAGTATTCAATCAGACAAATTGTACAGCAAACAATCAAACAGTTTAAACAATACAACACAAAGCAAGCTCAAGGCTTAAGCCCAAGCTCCAACACCTACAAAACAATGTTATGTTAGTGTACAAACATCCACAACATCAATTAAAACCAACTTGTATCATTCTCCATGTACATTGCTTTTTTGATCCTGAAAAATCAAGCAAATATTAGCAACTAGACCACTAGGCCAAGCCTAGGGTCCAAAAGCAAGAAAAAAGTTAAAACAGCAAGGTATCCACCATCCAACATCAAATTAACATCAAACAAGATCAAACATCATTGGTCTCATGTTTATATCATCCATCATGTTCAATTCATGCACAAAACAATCCATATTGGTTCATATGAAGCATCAAACATACCAACAGGAGTATTGCATTCAAATCCATATCAAAACACATCCAAAAATTCTCAAATTAAATACACCTAAACAGGGGTCAATCAAGGTCTACCATGTCAAATTTGAGCTCAATTGGGCAAATGGCAACATGTCAATGAAAATCAACAAAAACAGACACAATTTCATGCTTCAATTCACACCATCAATGCATACATCCAATTCAAAAATTCATATCTCATTGAAAACAAAAAAGAAATGGATGAGACCAAAACAGGGAGGTCACACAATGTGTCTAGTTCATGCATATCAAATTTCATGGCCATACAATACAATATGAGGATTTCCCAATCAATCTACCAACATGTGTCACATGAGCTTGCAATTTCAATCACCAGAAATGAAAAATCATGATCAATTAGAAAAGGCAGTGAAAAATTCTACAAAATTCATACAACATCCTAACATATCAACAATTCACCATGCCAAATTTCATTCAATTCTAACATGCATAGGTTATCCAATTAAATTCAACAAGTTGACATCAAGAGGTGTGACACAAATTGTCACACCTAAGTTCCAGAATTTGCTGCTCTCTAACCAGGTATCAAAAATTCATGAAATTTACATATAAATAATCCTCAATGAGTCAAGAACCACCACAAAAATTTTCAGCCATTTATTTTATGATATGAGTATTTCATGATCAAATTGCCAAAATGTATCAAAATGTGACATACATTAGAAAAGCCTATGCCAAATAAAATATTTGCCAAGCACAACTTTGACCAATAGGTCAAAAAAAACCTACACTCAAAGACAAAGTCAACACAATTTTTTTTGCATTTTTGTGATTTTTCTACAATTTTCTATGATTTTTCTAAGGTGTTAGATATTTTTTATGATTTTTAGAATTAATATTGAATTTAATTAATTAAATTAGAGTGGCATTCTCGTAATTTTTAGGGCGGGGCGGTAAACGCCATTTTTGAATTTTCGAAATGTTTTATGGATCAAACGCGTAAACTTCATCACCTTCAACATGAGATTTTCCGGAAAATTACCAAAAGCTCAAGAACACGCTTCTTCCAAAACCTAACCAAAACTAACAAACTTATAGCCGTTGGAACCGCACAAACGTGTAGATCATGAATCTCAACTCTAATCATCCTAAAACTTCCTAAATCGTGCGAATCGATGAATTTAGGGTTCTAGATCTAAACTTCAAATCAAGATTGCGCAGCCTATGGTTCATCATTCGAAAATCTAAAAGCATCTTTGTAATCTACGTACCACGACCTTTCTAATGCATATAAACATTCAACAATTCATGATAATCGATTTCGGATGTAACCTGCTATAACAGTGCTGGATTCGATGGAATTTGCGCTTGATTTGGCAAAACAGCAGCAGTACAAGCTCGTGGCAGCAATGTGTGATGCTCAGGTTTGGTCAATTTCACTCCTATTGTTCAAAATCCACAATCACCATGGAAGAAGCTTGAAGATGCAGCTGCGATTTCACACTCCTCTCCCTCCAAATCATCAAAACAGCATGAGAGAATGATTATACCAATCCAAATCAAAAAGAATCTTGAGATTTCGTTGAAGGATGATGAAGAATTGGCAAATTGAAGTTCAATGTTTTTGGTGAAAAACTTGAGAGAATTGCAAAAGTTCAGATCCAATCTTGGGAAAAGTGTTTTCTGTTATGATTAGGAGATGATTTAGAATATATATGGTAGCTTAATCCATTACTAATCATGTTAATTAGCATTTTGGCTTAATTAGTGAAATTGTAATTTTGCAAATGGAGGGTAAAATGGTCAATTCCTTTAGACAGCTCATGCCACCTCAATGACAGCACATACACCTTCTAAATATCATATGTGAACTGTAGAAACTTGTTTCATGCTCATTGGTTGCTCCATTCTCAAATTCACCATGTGTATGCATTTGGTCCATTTTTGTCATTTCCATTTTTCAAGACAAAATCCAAATTAAAAGCCTTATGCATGAAATGAAAATTCAAACACATTCTAAATGCCATTCCTGAGGTGTTGGAAAAAGTCCCATTCAAAAATTCCAATTATTTTGACATTTGGACAATTTTGCCCCTGGTCCAATTCAGCTGTCCAGTTGAAAAGTGACTTTTTGCCTTGGCCATTTTTGGGAAAATCCAATTATGCACCCTCAAAGTACATGTCAAATGGAGTTTGTGCATATAAAGAACTTGCAATTTGGACAAAGTATGTGGTAGTTATGGCCTCCTGATTACGGGTCTTTTCTGAAATTCACTGAGCCATATCTTGCAAACCACACATTGGATTTTCAAGTTCTTGGACTTTTTGGAAAGGTGAGAACAAGATCTACATCTGTCATGTTGAACAATTTTTCATTTGAAGCTTCCTTGGACATCTGTTTTTAAGGTCAAAAACTTTCCATTTTTGGAAACTTCAGTTACAAGTCACTTGCTATTTTTGGCAGTTTTTGTCCTGACCTGATTTTCTTCAATTTTAAGCTTTGAGATGTCATTTAACACTTGCTCAAACATGAATGAAGTGTCTTCAACTCATTTTCACCTCCAAATCCATCAGATCATGTACAGTTGACCACAATTGACTTTTCATCTGATAGATGAATTTGGCAATGCATTGATCAATCTGAGCCCCAATTTCCAACTGAAATGGCTCAAGGGTGATACCCTAGCCTCAATAAGCACAATATAATCACAGAATGAACCTCAAAACCATCATAGACCCCATCTCTTGATCCAGCCCTGATTGGCCCCATACAACTGATTAGGGTTGACCAGTGGTCAAAACCCTAATCTCAAGGAATCTTCTTCAAGCTTCTGATGACACCCAATCATGATGATGATGATGTATCCATTCAAACAAGATGAAGACCAATACCCTTGAGAATCATGAAACCCTAATTCACAGCCCAATCCTCAGATGGCCCATGATCAATCAGTAAACCCTAGGCATACACTTTCTGACTTCCTCATCCTCTGATCAAGACTTGGGAAGATGGCTTGCACAATGTAACCACATGATATGCAATATGAAATGTCTAATGTCCTAGAATTAAATGCAAAATGTTAAGCTTAGTCCCAAGAGAAGAGGGCAAATTTTGAGGTGTTACAACTTCGACTACAGCATGTGAGTAGACTTTGACGACATGCTAAGGTCCTGTCGAATTGTTGAATTGTCGAACCAAGAAGCTATCCTTCGACCATACTAGAGTTCGATCCAATATCTCATAAATCTTCACCTTGGAACAAACTCTATAACATAACGGAAACAAACTAGCTTTCTTCATGCAACTTTATCAACTGTATATAGTGGAAAAACTTGCAACTTGGTAATGTCTTAGTGATCATATCAACAACATTGTGATATATCGAAACCTTTAGCACTTGGACTTCTCCGTGCTCGATTACCCCTCTAACGAAATTCAGCCTCACATCGATATGCTTGGTTCGCTCATGATAGGCTTAATTCTTCAATAGGTGTATAACACGTTGACTATCATATTTAACAGTGATAACTCAACCTTGAAGTTTTAGTTTCTTAGCAAAACCTTCAAGCCACAATGCTTCTTTCACAACTTCAGTGAAGGCGATATATTCTGCTTTAGTGGTTGATAAGGCAATAACCTTCTGAAGTGTTACTTTCCAAATATGTTGTGCCAAACATAGTGAACACACATCCAAAAATAGATTTTATGGAATCCATATAACATGTATAATCATAGTCAACATACCCTTCGATTTCTGCTTTACTATTTTCACCATATGCTCCACCATAAATCAGGACTCTGTTCAGATATCCATTTATGTACCTTAGATTCCACTTCAAGCTGACTAACCCGGATCCAACAGGTGTCTTGATTGGTTCCCAAGTGTGGTTATCATGAAGATACTTTATCTCATCATACATGGCCTTCAGCCATTCAGTCTTATTTTGACTCCTCATAACTTCCTTATAATCTCTAGGTTTTTCATCTAGAACATCACTTGCAGAGATTAAGGAACAAGCTATTAGATTTGCATACCCATTTCTTTGAGGTGTCTTGATGACTCTTCTCAACCTATCTCTTTCCAACAGGTAGTCGTCGACAATTTTCTCGACTTCCTCAGTATCTTCAGCATCTTGTGCTTCTTCTTCGACTTGATCTGGGATGCGCAATTCAACATTGACATGCTCCACCTCAACAAAAATACCCTCACGTTCCAACTCTTCTTTTGATATCCGTGCACTTCGACTAACATCACCAGTTTTCTTGAAATTCATCTCAACTTCATTGAAAACTACATCTCGACTGGTAATACACTTCATTTGACCTGGCTATAGGCACCATAGCCTATTGTAACACCTCAAAATTTGCCCTCCTCTCTTGGGACTAGCATTATCATGTTGCATATCATTTTTAGGTCTTTAGGCATTGCATGTTGCATATCATGTGGTTACATTGTGCAAGTCATCCTCACAAGTTTTGTTCAGAAGATGAGGAAGTCAAAGTGCAAGATAGGGTTTTATTGACTGATCATTGGCCATCTGAGGATTGGGCAGTGAATTAGGGTTTCATGGTTCTCAATGGATATTGGATTTCATCTTGATTGCAATGATACATCATCATCATCATGGTTGGGTATCATCAGGAGATTGAAGCTCATTCCTTGAGATTAGGGTTTTGACCACTGGTCAACCCTAATCAGTTACATTGGGCCAGTCTGGGCTTAATCAGGAGATGGGGTCTATGATGGTTATGGGGTTCATAATATGATTATATGGTGCTTATTGAGGCTAGGGTTTCACCCTTGAGCCATTTCAGTTGAAGATTGAAGCTCAGATTGATCTATGCATTGCCAGATTCATCTGTCAGATGAAAAGTCAACTGTGGTCAACTGTACATGATCTGATGGATTTGGAGGTGGAAATGAGTTGGATACACTTCATTCATGTTGGAACAAGTGTTATTTGACATCTCAAAGCTTAAGAATGAAGAAAATCAAGTCAGAACAAAAACTGCCAAAAATAGAAAGTGACTTGTAATAAAAGTTTCCAAAAATGGAAAGTTTTGGACCTCAGAGCCACGTGTCCAAGGAAGCTTCAAATGGAAATTTGTTCAACATGAAAGTTGTAGATCTTGTTCTCACCTTTCCAAAAAGTCCAAGAACTTGAAATTCCCATGTATGGTTGGAAAATTATGGCTCAGTGAAGTTCAAAAATGACCCATAATCAGGAGGCCATAATTTCCACATGGTTTGTCCAAATTGCAAGTTCTTTATATGCACAAACTCCATTTGACATGTACTTTCATGGTGCATAATTGGATTTTTCCAAAAGTGGTCAATGCAAAAAGTCAATTTTCAACTGGACAGTTAAAGTGGACCAAGGGCAAAATTGTCCAACTTTCAAAATAATTGGAATTTTTGAGTGGGGATTTTTGCTACACCTCATGAATGGCATTTGAAATGTGTTGGAATCATCATTTCATGGCTAGGCTTCATAATTTGAGAATTGGCTTGAAAAATGGAAGTTGTAAAATGGACAAAAGGCAAATACAAGGTGAAATTGAGCATTACACAACCAATGAGGGTGAGACAAGTTTCTACAACTCACACATGGCATTTGGAAGGTGTGTGAGCTGTCATTGAGGTGGCATGAGCTGTCCTATGGAAATTCCATTTTTGCCCTCACTTTGAAAGTTAACCATTTCACTTAACAATTGCATTTTGGTTAATGACATGATTAAGCTTGGTTTAAACACACATATATATTCTTAATCACTCTCTAAGCATAACAGAATTTCATTTTTCACCAAAATCTAGATCTGAAACCTTTCCAAATTCTCTCAAACCCTCAAGAACTCTCAAAAACCAAAATCCATAAAACTTCACCAATCTTTGATCAATTTGCAAAATTCTTTTTGCATTGATCTTGTAGCATCTTAAGCTTCATCTGTTTGTGCTCAAGAACCTCCCAAGCCTTGCCAAACGCGACTACACCTTCAAGCTCCTCCAATGGTGAATTTGATTTCTGCGCATTAGGAGCAACTTCGATTGAATTGGAGCATTGCATTCAACTTCTGGAAGATCATTCTACATCTGTTTGGAGCTTTCACGTGCCAATTCGTCCCGTTTCACTACTGCCATAGCAGGTATGTTCGAAATTCGATCATCACGATTTGCTAAATGATTATGTGCGTGATGTAGTCCTTTGCTGGTAGAGTACGGTGATGGTTTTAGAATTGCGAATGGAAACCTGTAGGCTAAGAAATCGTGACTTGAAGTTTAGATGTCAAACCCTAGATCGATCGATTTGCATGATTTAAGAACTGTTAGGTTAATTAGAGTTCATATTTGTGATCTACGTGTTCGTGCGGTTCTAACGGATATGAGATTGTTCATTTTGGTGCTGGTTTGAAATTTCATGTTCTTGAGCGTGTGTTGTGTTTCTGGAAATTTGGTGGATGAGAACGACGAGAATGAAGCTTGTTTGATCTTCATTTTCATTTGAAAATTCAAATATCATGTTTCCCGCTCCCGCCATTAGTATTTACAGATCTGCCATTGTGTAATTTCAATTAATTTTAATAATTCTAAAAAATTTCATATCACATTAAATAATTCATAAAAAATTGTAGAAAATTCAGAAAAATATGGAAATTTTTGTGTTGACTTTGTTGTTGAGTGTAGAATTTGTTTGACCTATTGGTCAAAGTTGTGCATGGTATATTTTTGGATTGACCTAGGCTTGTTTCACATGTGTGACATTTTACTACATTCTACCATTTTGTTCATGAAATGCTCATAAGGTAAAATAAATTCTTGAAAATTTTTGTGATGATTCTTGACTGATTGATGCTCATTTCCATGTAAATTTCATGTGTTTTTGATACCTGATCATTGAGTTATGAATTTTGGAACTTAGGTGTGACAATTTGTGCCACACCTCTTGATGTCAACTTGCTGGATTTAATTGAGTGGTCTATACTTGTTAGAATGAAATGAAATTTTGCATGGTGAATCATTAACATGTTGAGATGTTGTATGAATTTTTGTGGAATTTTACATTGCATTTTCAAATTGATTGTGATTTTTCATCTCTGTTGGTCAAATATGCAAGTCCATGTGGTACATGTTTGTAATTTTGATGTGAAATGCTCATATGGTATTGGATAATCATGAAATTTGGTATGCTTGTAATAGACACATTGTGTGACATCCCTGTTTTGGTCTCACTCATTTCTTTACTGTTTTCATTGAGTTATGAATTTTTGAAGTGGAAGCATGTGTTGATGTTGTGATTTGGAGCATGTAATTGTGTCTGTTTTTGTTGATTTTCATTGACATGGTTCCATTTGCCCAATTAAGCTGAAATTTGGTGTGCCATACCTGGATTAGGTACTGTTTAGGTGTAATTTATTTGAGATTTTTTGGATTTGTTTTGATGTGGATTTGAATGCAATAGTTCTGTTTGCATGTTTGGTGTTTCATTTGAACTAGTTTGCCTTGTTTTGTGCATAACATGAACATAATGAATGATATGGACATGGGACTAATTGTGTTGGTTTTCTATTTGCATTAATTTGACTTTGGTTAGAGATACCTTGCTGTTTAGGAATTTTTCTTGCTTTTGGACCCTAGGCTTGGCCTAGTGGTCTAGTTGCTAATATTTGCTTGATTTTTCAGGATGAATAGCATAAGGCACATGGAGAATGAATCAAGTTAAATGCAATTGATGTTGTTTGATGTTTGTACACTAACATAACATTGTTTTGTAGGTTGCGAAGTTTGGGATTGAGCTTTGAACTTGCTTTGTTGTGCATTGATCTGTATAGATTAACTGATTAAACTTTTGTTGTTTAGTTTTGTCTGTCTGAATACTAACTGTGTTTGACTGTTTCCAGGTACTTTTAGTTGCTCAGTTCCTTGTGAACTTTTGCTTTGCTTTGCTTAAGCAACTTGCATTGAGGTAGGTCCTCTTGACTTCATGTAGTCTGGAGACCCGGCTGTTACCGGGCCGGGCAAATAAATGTCTGAAGTCCTCCTTAAGAGGCGATGATTGTGTTTGTTTAATTTTGTGCCTAAGCAGGTGAAAGTCCTTTAAATAAGGCAATTGGTGGAAGGTAGGGGTATGCAGTCTACCCCCCACTATTCAGTTGAGTCTTCTCCTTGCTCCCATTACATGGTTGTAGCATTGAGATCAAAAGCCCAAGATCCTGTGCAGTGCACATTGTGTCTGAGTCATCGAGTATAGAAGGGTTCCCCCATTCTGGACCCATGCTCATTTGTCAGAAGCTCTCCCTGGTTAGGGATAAGAGTTGTGAGGTCTGATCCTCACTTCACCTCTCATCTGCTTCACCTTAGCCTCGTAATGGCAAGGTTAAGAGCAAACCCAGCCCGTACAGACGACTCGCTTCGGCAGTCAAACCTATTGATTGAGCCCCTTGTTTGGCTATAGTGCGTGCTATGTGGATATCTGGTTGAGATGCTTGTTCTCATTTGATGTATGCTTGAATTATTTTTGTATGCTTGTGTGCTGGCTTCTTTCCTGGTTAGGATAGGCTTGCTTATGCAAGTAGGATAGAAAACCGAACTTAGGGTAAACGATGCATGACAACACTAGGCTCGAGTCCAGCTCCCTAGTAGTGTGTCTTTCCCCGGTTTCTGGTTAGCAATTCAGTCCCTTTCAGGGGAACTACATCGCCCTGATCCTCGTTCCAGACGAGGTATGTAGGCAGGTGGTCGTGCGAGACCACTCCGGGCAACCTTTTTCTTTTTTGCGTGTGTTTGTTTGTTATCTGATTGTGTGTTTGGCTCGGATGCCGACGTAAGTCCAGTGATTGGCTGTCGGGCTCCACGTTTGCCCTTTTGAGTGTGTTTTGGTTCGGATGCCGACGTAATTCCATCAAGTGGTTGTCGGGCTCCGTGTTTGCCACCCTTGCTTGTTTGTATGATTTGTGTTGTTTGGCGTGCGTAAGCCGAACTACAGTGGCTCTGATTCTTGTTTCAGACAAGATATGTAGGCATAAGGTGCGATACCTTATCGAGCCCGTTTCTCCTAACCCCACCTGCGTTCCCCGTGTGTGTGTGTGATGTTTAGCAACCTTTTCTTTATTTTAGAACGTGGATCCCGTCGAGTACGACGGACGTGAGGGGTGCTAATACCTTCCCCTTGCGTAACCGACTCCCTTACCCTTTCTCTCTGGTCGCAAGACCATTTCCTTTCCAGGTTTCTCTGAGCGTTTCCTTTCCCTATTTTGGGATAAATAACGCACAGTGGCGGCTCTGTGTTGTGTTTTATTTTGAGTCTCGCCGGTTGATTTTTCGCAGGATGCGACAGCTGGCGACTCTGCTGGGGAATCTCGATGTAGACCTATGCTGGTCCATCGTCCCTAAGCGAGTCCTTCCTAGCGTTTTAGGATTGGTTTGGGTTGCTTATTGTGTTTTATTTATTGCATTTATTATTCTAACCAGTGTGTATCTATATTTGCATTAATGTCTGCATGCATCATACTATCATGTTGTTGCCGTCCTCTATGCAGGTGGTTCCTCTGTTTTGGGGTGGGTGTTCTGAGTGGGGCTAAAACCCAGGCCCGAGTATACACCTAGGACTAGTGTGGTCTCATGTCGCCTCTTTCGTGTTAGGTTAACATGTGCCTGGCGGCGTGATGTACCACAAGCCGGACGAGGTTCATTTGATAGTGCTTTCCTCTGTGGAGTATCCACTTTGGCTTAGTTACGTCATCTGAACTGTTGACTCTGGTGACCGATCATTTCCCGGATCTTTGGTTTAGACGATCTCAGGAGAGCTGCAATGGCACACCCGAAAGGGCAAACCCATTGAGTATCTCTGCCCGATTGTCGAGACTATTGTCCGCCTTAGGATAACCTGATTAGAATTTACCTGTAAGGGGAGGGTGATTCTTTCAGATGCATGATCAGATGGGATCAGATGGTGACTTTTGTTCCGTGGGTCTTATTTATAAGTCGGATTTATGGCCGTTTATTTCAGAGACGCCGGAGTGCTGTCCGTGGTTTATCAGTGGGGATCCGTTTATTTCAGGATTCCCCGGGCCGAGATATTTATCAGTGGGGATCCGTTTATTTCGGATTCCCTGGGCCGATTCAGATGGTGATGGTGTGTCTGCTCAGAGATGGTTCAGTGATGATGATGATGTATCTGTCTTCCGTTTATTTCGGAACCCGTGGGTCTGATTGATGATTGTACATTCCTCAGATGGTTATGATCAGTTCAGAAACCAGATTCAGTACAGATGATCAGATGGCTTGGAGGATGGCAACGCATTGCATTCATTCATCAGCATCATTACATCTGGCATTAATTGCATCTAACACATGTTTACCCATATGCAGGGACATTTTTGATCGAGATCCTGGTTGAGAGATTTCTTTGCTCAGGGATGAGGACCGGTTTGAAGCCCGATGTTGTCTACAGTTTCTTCGATCCTGAGATTGGTGTGCTGAAGGAGATGATAGCATTGATTACTCCCGACCATGTGGGGATGTTCAGAGAGGCATACGGTAGTATCCTGAAGATGGTTTTCAGACTCACTAACAGTGATAGGGGTGCCGTTCATACTCTTCTCCAGTTCTATGACCCGGGGTTGAGGTGCTTTGTATTTCCAGACTATCTGTTGGGGCCTCTGATGGAGGACTATGCTAGCATCCTGGGTATTCAGATCCGAGATCAGATTCCTTTCCATGTCACTAGAGCAGATCCAGATGTCCTTGGAATTTCACATGCTCTTTATTTGAGTCCGGAAATGGTCAAGGAGGGTTTGAAGGAGAAAGGAAAGTTACCTGGATTTCACTTGAGTTTCTTGGAGGCTAATGCCAAGGAACACGCTGTTATGGGTAACTGGAAGACGGTGTGTGCATTGATTGCTGTGAGCATTTATGGGATTGTTCTGTTTCCTAATCAAAAGAATTTTGTAGACCATAATGCTATCAAATTATTCATGCAGAGAAACCCTATTCCCACTCTGATCGGAGATGTTTATTACTCAGTGCATAACAGGAATGAGAAGAGACGTGGTGGTTTGATCAGATGCTGTTCTCAGTTGCTCTTCCGATGGTTTATGGGGTATTTGCCTTCTCGGGGTGCCTTTGCTCAGATTGATCCCAGTGTCAAGTGGTCCTTCAGGTTGATGGGTTTGCGGGCTGATGATATTGCTTGGACTCATAATGGTTTGGCTGGAAGAGATTTTATATGCAGTTGCGGGAGTTTACCTAATGTGCCTTTGGTGGGAGTTCAGGGTTGCATTAATTACAACCCGGTGCTTCTCAGGAGACAGATGGGGTTTGCTGTAGAGGGTCCTCCTCTCGGGCGAGAGATTCAGGAGTCCTTCTATTTCCCGATTGATGGTAATCAGACCAAGCTGAGGCAGGTATTGGATGAGTGGCGAGATATCCAGAGGAAGGGTAAGGTTCCTTATGGTAAAATCAACTGTCGGTATTTTCCTTTGTTTGAAGATTGGTTGCGGAAGAGGATTGAAGCTGCCTTTCTACCATTTCCTGGAGGTGATCCTGTGTGTCCCATGATTGAGGGTCCAAGTGCTTCTGTCAGCATGGAGGAGTTCCTTGAGATGAAGAGGGCCAGAGACCAATTACTTGCAGAGAAAGCTGAGTTGGAGAGAAGTGTTGCTCATTTTCAGGCAGCTAATCAGGAGATCAAAGTAAGGATGGAAGATCGAGACAAACGACACGCCATGGAGGCCAAGCGCTTTGAGATGGATACAGCCTACTATGGGAAGATCAACCAAGCTTTAGCATCATCCAACCGGGAGCATGACATCACGAAGGATAAGCTGTTCAGAGCGTCGAAGGTTATTGAAGATGAGAAGAGAAGGCAGATCCTAGTGAGGGATCAGAGAGATGAGAGAGCCAGAGTCCTCGCCGCAGAGTGGGAAGCAGAGAAAGCGAAGATCAGGGCTGAGAGAGATCACTACATGGCAGAGAGAGACCACTACTTCAGGCAGATGAAGATTCATCAGAAGGAAGTTGGAAGGCTACAGCAGGAGAACACAGAGCTCAGGTTCGCCGCAGAGTTCGCGAGGATGGAAGATGAGATAGGGCCATCTGTGGGACCCTCATCTAGCTAGATCTTTCATTTGTGTTGGATTACCGTCAGGCTTGTTGACGGAATTCACTTGTCTGTATTTCTTTCCTATTCTGGAGGATTGTATTTGATTTTATCTGGTTGATGTATGACTATGGCACTGATTGTGCACTCTTTGGTTATGTGATGTTTTCTATTCAGTGATTAATCTTCAAGCTTTATTTGCTTTACCGTATGCACTCACACAAGCACACACATGGTTGGGGGTATCATGCTAAATCACATATCTCCGATCTACACGATAAAATAAGATGCTGAATGACTGAATATTGATGCCGGATTACTATCTGTCTCAATGATACCAGGGTCGAGAGACAAAGTGTCCTTCATATGGATAGACACTGCATCCATGCATTGATCATAATAACTGTGCTTTATTTTGCAGGTATTTGTTACTAACGTGTTTGTTTGTGACAGGAATCATTGCTCGCGCTCGAAGAACTGTACCTTTGCACTCAACACGCCCTCACCGATACTACACCCGAAGAAATACTCCCAGACTCATGGAGCTTCCCAGTGCAGATATGCTTGAATTGAAAGATAAAATGAACGAGCTGATCAATATAATGCAAGGCTTTGCAATTGGTCAGAAGGCTCTGGCAGACAAGGTTGAGAAACTCGAGCGGGTTTCTGCAGTAAACAGTGGGGTCAACCTGGAGGGAGTCTCCAACCAAGGGCCGGGATCTCGCGATGGTGGAAAGAGAACAACAGTTGGTCTTGTGAATAATGCTGGCGCTGCTGGTCAGCCTGGGCCGAGTCAGAATATGAAGGACAATTTTGTGCCTCCGTTCTATGGTTTTGACGAAGATCAGGAGGAAGACAGAGAGGCTGACCAATTTTCTATGCAGAATGAACCTTTTGTGCCTTACAACATTCCTCCTCAAAACAAGGAAATCCAGCTGCTGGCTGAGAAAATAAAAGTGCTGGAGAGCTATGCCACGCCGGGGGTGGTGAATATGTCCAACATGGGGCTGGTGGAGGGGATTGTGATCCCTCAGAAGTTTAAAGCGCCGGCGTTTGACAAGTATAACGGTAGTTCCTGCCCGGAAACTCACCTACAAGCATTCGTCCGCAAGATCTCTGCGTACACGGCAGATCAAAAGCTGTGGATGTACTTTTTCCAAGACAGCCTGTCCGGAGGATCCTTGGAATGGTACACCAAGCTGAAATCTTCTGACATCAAAAGCTGGCAGGATTTGGGAGATGCTTTCTTTAAGCAGTACCAGTTTAACGCAGATATGGCTCCGAGTCGTACCCAGCTGCAGGGTATGTCTCAAAAGCACAATGAGGGCTTTAAGGAGTACGCCCAAAGGTGGAGAGAACTGGCTGCGAGGGTGCAACCTCCTCTTATTGATCGCGAGATGTCTGACTTGTTTATGGGGACCCTGCAGGGGCCGTTTGCAGAAAGAATGGTGGGCTGTCCTGTCACCAATTTCTCCGATATCGTGGTAGCTGGAGAGCGGATTGAGAGTTGGTTGAAATTAGGCAAGATTCAGGGTAATACATCCGCGTCTTCTTCAGGCTCGAAGAAACCATTTGGTAACAGTAGTGGGCAGAGGAAGAAAGAGGGCGATACCAGCGCCGTGTATACTCAGCGAGGACCCGGTAGGGACCGTTACTTCCAGCACAATGTTGCGGTAACAATCCCTGCTGAGCCTCAGTCAGCACAACCGCAACAGCAGCAACAACAACAACAGAGACAACCCTTTCAGCAGAGACAGCAAAGGGCTGGTTATCAAGTCCGGGGCAGAGCACAAGACCGACAATTTGATAGGCCTCCGGTGAGCTATGCTGTCTTGTTTAAGAAGCTGCAAGATTTGGGCCTTGTGCAGACTAGAACTCTGGCGCCTTTGAGACCTGATCAAAGGCCAGCCAGCTATGATAAGAATGCTAAGTGTGAATTCCACTCAGGTGCGCCTGGGCATAACATTGAGAACTGTAAAGCTTTTAAGCACACAGTTCAAGATTTAGTGGATTCAAAAGCAATTAATTTTGCTCCATCCCCCAATGTCAATGCCAATCCCATGCCAGCGCATGGTCAGAGGGGGTGAATACCATTTCTGCGGAAAGTCGAGTTGGGCTGTTTGATGTTGGTCAGCTGAGGACGCCTTTGACTGAGGTCAAGAGGCAGTTGTTGAGGAATGGGGTTTATCCGGGTTGCGGTTACGCGTGTGCTGAGTGCGCGGATTCTGTGAACGGTTGTGAGCTTCTGAGGAAGCATGTCCAGGGTCTGATGGACAGTGGTGATATTTTGATTGAAAGGGCTGGTGAAGAGAAGGCAGAGGTCTCCACCATAACCATTTACTATGATCCGGTTGATTTGTCAAACCTTACTGAAGAGGCTCCAGTTACCATCACGGTACCTGGGCCGATTCCCTACGACAAAGATGATGCCGTGTCGTGGCATTATGGTGGGGAAGTTTATTGCAACGGTGAGAGGTTGAAGAGCAATCTGCAAGTGAAACCACCGTGCTAAAGGTGGATAATGCCAGTCCCAGCGGTTTCACTCGCAGTGGTAGGCTATTTGCTCCTGGTGCTCTGAGGAGGGGGGAGGAAGATAAAGATAAAAAAGAAAAGGCCGAGGCTTTAGCCAGGGCAAAAGGAAAGTCTGTGGTTGAGAATGGAAATACTCCAGTGGTGACACCGGCGCCTGCGGGGCCGGGAAACAAATTTGATGATGAGGCGGAAGAATTCCTCAGAATAATCAAGAAGTCCGAGTATAAACTGGTCGATCATTTGCAGCAGACACCTTCCAAAATCTCGATTCTTTCACTGCTGTTGAGTTCTGAGGGTCATAGGGAGGCTTTATTGAAAATTCTGAAGAAGGCTTATGTTCCTCAAGAGATCACCATCAATCAATTGGAGACGGTCGTATCCAACGTGCATGCTAGCCATGGGCTGGGCTTTACGGATATGGACCTGACGGTGGATGGAAGAAACCACAATCGGGCGCTACACATTGCTATGGAATGTAAAGGAGTTGTGCTTTCGCATGTGCTGGTTGATACCGGCTCCTCTTTAAATGTGTTGCCAAAGAAAGCCTTGGCAAAGTTGAACTGTGATGGGCTGATTTTGACCCCGACTGATCTAATTGTGCGGGCGTTTGATGGGTCAAAACGGGCCGTATTTGGGGAGGTAGAATTGCCGGTGAAGATTGGACCAGAGGTGTTCAAGTCGACATTCTACGTCATGGATATTCAGCCGGCATACAGTTGCCTGTTGGGTCGCCCATGGATTCATGCTGCAGGAGCAGTTACTTCGACTTTGCACCAGAAGTTAAAGTATATCTGGGAGGGCCAAGTCGTTACCGTCTGCGGAGAGGAGGACATTTTTGTCAGCCACCTGTCTTCGTTCAAATACGTGGAGATGGATGGTGAAATCTGGGAGACGCCTAGCCAGGCTTTCGAAACCGTTAAGGTGGAGAATGCTCTGTTCGCGAAGCAAGAAGAAGAGAAACCATCCATCGCTTCCTACAAGCAGGCTGCTGAGGTGGTCAAAAGTGGAGAGGCTCCTGGTTGGGGCAAAATGATGGAGGTCCCCGAGAAGAAGGACAGGTTTGGGGTTGGATATCAACCGGGCCGAGGCTCAGGGCGAGGAAGAGGAGGTCGTATGTCGGTAACCTTCACAAGCGCTGGAATGCTGGATCCGGATCACATCTGCATGATGGGTGAAGACGCTGATAGTGACTGCGACATCGACCAATGGATAAAGCCGTGCACACCAGGGATGGAAATCCAGAACTGGAAGGCCGAAGAGATCATCCGGGTCACTCTCCTTGAAGAGTAATATTTTTCTTGTTTTCCTTCTTATTTGCATGAAAGCCATACGTGTTGCCCGACATGTAATGGTCCATTGTAAGGGCCACCTCATGTTTAAACTTGCAAATTTTTGCATCATCAATAAAAGGATGTTTTTCAATCAAAAAGCGGTTCCCTGTTTTTCATTTATTTTTGCAGTTTAAAATAAAAACAAAATAAAAATGGCAATGTTTTCATTTTTTCTTTTTTTGTTTTCTCACACCGGTTCTAAAGCAATGCATGAATCAACATTCATGCAGATGCGATTCCTCTCTGGATCTTATCGATAACAATCCTGTTACACCCTTGTATGACTTCGACAATCCGATCTATCTTGCTGAGGAAGAAGACGAAGAAGATTGTGAACTGCCAGGGGAATTAGCCAGGTTGTTAAAACAAGAGGAGAAGGTGATTCAGCCACATGAGGAACAGATTGAGGTGGTGAATCTGGGTACCGAGGAGGTTAAGAAAGAAGTGAAAATCGGGGCTGCTTTGGAGGAAAGTGTCAAGAGCAGAATGGTGGCATTGTTGAAAGAGTATGTCGACATCTTTGCCTGGTCTTATCAAGATATGCCAGGGTTGGATACCGATATTGTTGTGCACAAGCTACCATTGAGAACAGATTGTCCTCCAGTAAAGCAGAAATTGCGCAGAACTCGACCTGACATGGCGATGAAGATTAAGGAAGAAGTGCAAAAGCAGTGGGATGCTGGTTTCCTTGCTGTCACTAATTATCCGCCATGGGTTGCGAATATTGTGCCAGTCCCGAAGAAAGATGGGAAAGTAAGAATGTGTGTGGACTACCGGGATCTGAATAGGGCTAGTCCGAAGGATGATTTTCCACTGCCTCACATTGATGTGTTGGTAGATAATACAGCTCAATTCTCGGTGTTTTCCTTCATGGATGGCTTTTCGGGCTATAATCAAATTAAGATGTCGCCAGATGATATGGAGAAAACAACGTTCATCACACCGTGGGGTACCTTTTGTTACAAGGTGATGCCATTCGGTCTCAAGAACGCCGGTGCTACTTATCAGAGGGCCATGGTGACTTTGTTTCATGATATGATTCATCATGAAATTGAATGTTATGTTGATGACATGATAGCAAAGTCCCAGACAGAAGAGGGGTATTTGGTAGATCTGGCTAAGTTGTTTGACCGGTTGAGACAGTTCAGACTGAGGTTGAATCCGAACAAGTGCACGTTCGGAGTGCGGTCCGGTAAATTGCTGGGGTTTATTGTAAGTGAGAAAGGAATCGAGGTTGATCCTGCAAAAGTAAAAGCAATAAAAGAAATGCCTGAACCGAGAACAGAGAAGGAGGTTCGTGGTTTCTTGGGTAGATTGAACTACATTTCACGGTTCATATCTCATCTAACGGCCACGTGTGAACCGATATTCAAATTGTTAAGAAAAGATCAAACGGTCAGGTGGAATGATGATTGCCAAGCGGCA
Organism: Lathyrus oleraceus; assembly: GCF_024323335.1. NCBI lineage: Eukaryota > Viridiplantae > Streptophyta > Magnoliopsida > Fabales > Fabaceae > Lathyrus > Lathyrus oleraceus. The sequence goes on along the minus strand of NC_066585.1, from coordinate 521,013,935 downwards.
TTTGAAAGAATAAAAGAGTATTTGCAGGAGCCTCCGATTCTGATGCCTCCTGTGGAGGGAAGACCGTTAATTCTGTACCTGACAGTCCTCGAGGGGTCTATGGGGTGTGTATTGGGGCAGCATGACGAGTCTGGTCGAAAAGAGCATGCCATATACTACCTTAGCAAAAAGTTTACCGACTGTGAAACAAGATATTCACTGCTCGAGAAAACTTGCTGTGCTTTGGTCTGGGCTGCTCGCCGACTAAGGCAGTACATGTTGGTTCATACCACTTTATTGATTTCCAAGATGGATCCAGTCAAGTACATTTTTGAGAAGCCAGCATTGACCGAACGGGTTGCGAGGTGGCAAATGATTTTAACGGAATATGATATTCAGTACACCTCTCAGAAGGCGATCAAGGGGAGTGTATTGTCCGATTACCTCGCTCAGCAACCCATTGATGATTATCAACCGATGAAGTTTGAATTCCCTGATGAGGACATCATGTTTCTCAAATCGAAAGATTGCGAGGAACCGATCCCGGAGGAGGGGCCTGACCCTGAATTCGAATGGATTCTGATGTTTGATGGGGCCGTTAACGTGAATGGAAGCGGTGTTGGTGCTGTTTTGGTTACGCCGAAAGGATCCCACATTCCTTTTGCTGCCCGGCTAACATTTGAGTGCACCAACAACGTAGCTGAATATGAAGCTTGCATAATGGGTATTGAGGAGGCGATTGATTTGAGAATCAAGAACCTTGTCATATATGGAGATTCAGCTCTGGTGATAAATCAGGTTAACGGAAAATGGTATACGCATCAATCTCATTTGGTTCCGTATCGAGATTATACAAGGAGATTGTTGACGTTTTTCACCGAGGTGAAGTTGCATCATGTGCTCAGAGAGGAGAATCCTTTGGCAGATGCTTTGGCTACTCTGGCTGCCTTGATTAAGGTACAGAGGTGGAATCAGTTCCCCAGTGTCGAAGTTGGACGTCTGGATAGACCGGCTTATGTGTTCGCTGTTGATACATCACCTGATGATGAGAAGCCGTGGTATTATGATATCAAACGCTATCTTGAGACGCAAGAATATCCTGAGGGAGCATCGAAGAAAGATAGAAAGACTCTGCGGAGGTTAGCCATGGTGTTCTACCTGAATAAGGATGGGGTTTTATATAAAAGGAATTTTGATTGGGTCTTGCTCAGATGTGTTGATGATGCAGAAGCAAGCCAATTGATGAAAGAGGTTCACGAGGGGTCGTTCGGTACCCATGCCAGCGGGAATGCAATGGTGAAGAAGCTGCTAAGGGCAGTTATTACTGGATGACAATGGAGGCCCAATGTTTCAATTACGTGCGGAAGTGTCATAAATGCCAGATTTATGCTGATAAGGTGCACGTGCCTCCAAATCCGTTGAGCTTAATGTCGTCCCCATGGCCGTTCGCTATGTGGGGCATTGATATGATTGGAAAGATCGAGCCTACAGCTTCGAATGGTCATCGGTTCATATTAGTGGCTATTGATTACTTCACCAAGTGGGTAGAAGCAGCCTCTTATACGAATGTGACGAAGCAGGTTGTCGCCAGATTTCTCAAGAAAGACATCATTTGCAGATATGGGGTTCCCGAGAGGATCATTACTGATAATGGTTCTAATTTGAATAATAAGATGATGGCAGAGTTGTGCCGGGAATTCAAGATCGAGCATCACAATTCTTCTCCCTATCGTCCGAAGATGAATGGGGCGGTTGAGGCAGCCAACAAGAATATAAAGAAGATTGTGCAGAAAATGGTGGTAACCTACAAGGATTGGCATGAGATGTTGCCGTTTGCATTGCATGGGTATCGAACGTCGGTGCGCACATCTACTGGGGCAACTCCTTTCTCATTGGTATATGGGATGGAGGCTGTATTACCTGTTGAGGTTCAGATTCCCTCTTTGAGAGTCCTGATGGACGTGAAGTTGCAAGAGGCTGAGTGGGTAAGGACCCGGTATGAAGAGTTGAGCCTAATTGAGGAAAAGAGGCTAGCAGCCATCTGTCATGGGCAGTTGTATCAGCAAAGGATGAAGCGTGCTTTTGACAAGAAGGTGCGACCTCGGGTGTATCACGTAGATGATATGGTGCTGAAAAGGATCTTTCCTCCTCAAAACGATTGAAGGGGCAAATGGACACCGAATTATGAAGGTCCATTCGTGGTCAAGAAGGTTTTCTCTGGTGGAGCCTTGTTGTTAACGACCATGGATGGTGAGGAGTTTCCATCCCCTGTGAATGCGGACGCAGTTAAAAAATACTTCGTATAATTGACCCGCTGGACGGAAAGAACAAAATAGTCCAGGCAAAAATGGGCATCCCGGCGAACCAAAAACAGAAAGAAAGGTTCGGGCAAAAATTAGGGATAAAAAGAAAAACTGTACACCTGGCAAGTCGAAAACCTGAGAAGGCGACTTGGGCAAAAATGGGTATCCCGGTGGACTGAAAACCCGGAAGGGCGGTCCAGGCAAAAGAGGGATTGAAACGAATAACTGCGTCTAGCATGATCGTTTTCGCTTTGGTTAAGGCATCTTGGATAATACCCGGTAGGGATCAGTCAGAATCGTCTTGTTCAGAAGGCAGAAAGCATGGAGAGTCTGAGGACATATGGGGTGTAACCGAGTTGGAACTCGATGAGATCGCGGTTTCACATTGCCATTAGGATAGATTTTTCCTTTTGAGCGCAATTACCTCTTTTCAGGAATTGCTTCCTTTTGTATTGCTCATTTGAGCCACACTTTTTCCAATCAATAAAAATGCATATTCAGTCAAATAATTTTGTTTTTGTTTTTTCATTACCGCTTTGATTGCAAAAACATCCAGATATTTTTGATAAAGAATCTTGCATTTTAAGACATACAGGTTCCTTCCAATGCATGTTTATAAGATTGAAAACTTGAAATCTTATTTGGAAGGTTGAGTGACCCAAGTGTTGAAATCTTGACACGCCTGGGGCACGGTTTTATCTAACGATCTGTTTTGCAGGAACTGTTGGATATTCTTCACTCACTTGCAGGTTGTGATGTGGGAGCTTTGTAACAGATCCCCAGAGAGTTCGCTCAGGAACGAAAGTGGCGAGGACGTTGAGACGTACGACGATCCTTGATGGTAATCAAGAAGACTCTTCAAAGTCGGAAGATTGGAAAGTATGTAATTCCCCGCAGAGTTCGATCAGGGACGAGTGCACGAAGAAGGGTGACGAAGAGACGACGAGAGGCGTCCAACGACCTTTGAAATTAACCAAGAAGACTCTTCAAAGTCGGAAAATCGAATTTCTGTATAACTCCCAGGAGTACATCTCTCGTCGAGCGCGGAGCGACTTGGAATATAAGATGATGGAGCAGAAAAGGTCCAGACGAGTCTGGAAATTCTCAAGTGGAAAGCTGATACGAGATTGGGAGGTAGATACCGTGGTTCGATGAGTCGATGGGTGTTCTGTACCAACTATTCTCATTTCCCAGCTAGGTCCCCAAGCAGAGTTATAGGGAGCCAAATCCCCTGCAGATTCCAGATCTGTGCTTCCCCAGCCAAGTCAGGATGGTTATCCCCGGCAGGTTTACAACGGAGTTCCTCAGCAGCCAGGTCAGAAGGTTGCTACTCCCCGAATGGAGCGGGTTTCAATGAAATATATCTCCAGCAGTGTTCATCCTACCAGAGGATTGAGTAAGTGCCCGTAGTGGACAGATATCAGCATCCCCAGCTGAGCTGATTCTACCTATGGATTGCATGGGTTGTCCCCAGCGGAGTAGTATGCAGTTCCTTAGCAGGGTCGGGATGGTTATCCCCGGCAGGTGATAGATTGATGCATCCCCAGTTGAGCCTGGAGATTTCTATTCCCCAGCGGAGTATTTGTGAGTATTTCCCCAGTGCAGTCAACAGGTATCTGTGAGGGTTTTCCCGAAGCGGAGTCAGGATTGATATCCTTAGCAAGTCAAAGATTGTTGTATCCCCACAAAGTGTTGGTGGTGCTTATCCCCAGCAGTTTCTCGAGTGGATTGGGTGCAAAGGAGGTTCTTCCCCAGCAAGGGTTGCCTTATTCTCAGCAGCAGTGTTATTCCCCGGTCGGGTGGGAATCGGAGCAGTGACGAGTTCCTCCGCAGAGTATCTCGTATTCCCCAGAAGAGTCCCTTGAGGGGGATACCTTTTTATGCATTCATCATGTAAAATAAAGCATAGCATATTGCATAGAAAAATAATAAGTCGCGTAGCATTTCCATAATTATGGAGCATTACGCAGAAAAATCAATCATGCATCATTGCAAGCATCAGCTAGTCTCAAGCCGTGGTTACCGTTTGAGAAGTGGTTTTTGCCAGACAGCGAAGGTGTTATTCAGAGGAGTTTTAAGCCTCAGGATTCGATCAATGTTCCCCAGTGGTGCGATATTGGAGGAAATGTTTCCGTCGGACAGAGATGGAAATAAAATCAGAGGACGTTACGCGATCAGCGCGATTCGAGCCGTGGTTACCGCTTGAGGATTGGTTTTGCCGGACAGTGAAGACGATACTCCGAGGAGTTCAACATTGTGAGTTTGGGACAATAGTATTTCCCAGTCATCAGTAAGTGTCTGGTCGAGCTTGATTGGTGTCCTGTAAAACATCATCATTCGATGTTCAGTAAGCGTCGAGTTTCTTCCCAGACATTAGTAAGTGTTTGGTTGGTCATTGTTTGATGTCCTGTCAACATCCTTGTTTGATGTCCTGTCAACATCCTTGTTTGATGTCCTGTCAACATCCTTGTTTGATGTCCTGTCAACATCATTGTTCGATGTCCTGTCAACATCATTGTTTGTCCTGTCAACATCATTGTTCGATGTCCTGTCAACATCATTGTTCGATGTCTGGTAAACATCATTGTTTGATGCCTGTAAACATCATTGTTCGATGTCCTGTCAACATCATTGTTCGATGTCCTGTCAACATCATTGTTTGATGCCTGTAAACATCATTGTTTGATGCCTGTAAACATCATTGTTCGATGTCCTGTCAACATCATTGTTCGATGTCCTGTCAACATCATTGTTTGATGTCTGGTAAACATCGTGTTTTCTCCCAGTCATTGTTTAATGTTTGGTTGAGTTTTCTTTGGTGTCCTGTAAAACATCATCGTTCGATGTCCAGTAAACGTCGAGTTTCTTCCCAGTCATCAGTCAGTGTCTGGTTGAAGGTGGTACTCTGAGGAGTTTGGTATCATGACGTCAGATCAGCAGTGTTCCCTAGTAGTGCGATATTGGAGGAAATGTTTCCGTCGGACAGAGATGGAAATGATATCAGAAGACGTTACGCGATCAGCGCGATTCCGGGGTTCAAATGGAGAAAAGGAGATGTTGCGACATTTTCTGGAGATCGGGGTTCAATCAGAGAAGAGTATATGCTGAGGCATTTTCTGGGGTTCAAATGGAGATGGAGTTGAAGATTATATCCGGGATGAGGTCCTTAGGATTATCTTCTGTTCATGTGTCACCTTAGGCTCTGGCTGAGGCCAATGGAGGTCGTTATAGGTGTCTTCTGAGGAAGAGTTACACATGTTACCTTCTTTATGAAGGTTTACCCTCTGACATGTCGCCCTCAGAGTGGTTTGGTGTTATTTCCGACGTTGCCAGCGGAATTATCACGAGAGATTGGGGAAAAGGATATGCTGAGGCATTTTCCTGGGGTTCAAATGGAGAAAAGAAATGCTGAGGCATGTTCTGGGGTTCAAATGGAGAAAGGGAGATGTTGCGACATTTTCTGGAGAACGGGGTTCATATTGGCGATCGCGAGTTATCGTCAGGCGACTGGGGTTCAAACTGGAGATTGGGGTTCATTATTTTGGCAAAAAGGAGTGCTGAGGCATTTTCTGGGGTTCAAATGCAGAGATCCGAGGATCGTTTGCGCAAAAAAAAATTTCGGGGTTCAAGAAAATAAAAAAAAAAAGAGAAAAGAAAATTTCGGGGTTCAAGAAAAGCATAAAAAGAAGAGTTGATAATCCCGCGTGGATGTGTGGTGTTCAGACCATGGTTATCCCTGCGTTACCATTTATTTTGGTATCCAGGTCGACGTTTCGAGTCTGTTTCTTCGCCGATGCTGACAGGCGTTGTTAATTATTATCCCATCAGAGTGCAAATTGTTCGTCTGTTCTTGGTATTCAATCACTCTTCATCCTGATCATCCGAAAGCCGAGGCTATTTCGTATCGACAGGTTCACAGTGGATTGAATAGGGGCAGCTGTAACACCTCAAAATTTGCCCTCCTCTCTTGGGACTAGCATTATCATGTTGCATATCATTTTTAGGTCTTTAGGCATTGCATGTTGCATATCATGTGGTTACATTGTGCAAGTCATCCTCACAAGTTTTGTTCAGAAGATGAGGAAGTCAAAGTGCAAGATAGGGTTTTATTGACTGATCATTGGCCATCTGAGGATTGGGCAGTGAATTAGGGTTTCATGGTTCTCAATGGATATTGGATTTCATCTTGATTGCAATGATACATCATCATCATCATGGTTGGGTATCATCAGGAGATTGAAGCTCATTCCTTGAGATTAGGGTTTTGACCACTGGTCAACCCTAATCAGTTGCATTGGGCCAGTCTGGGCTTAATCAGGAGATGGGGTCTATGATGGTTATGGGGTTCATAATATGATTATATGGTGCTTATTGAGGCTAGGGTTTCACCCTTGAGCCATTTCAGTTGAAGATTGAAGCTCAGATTGATCTATGCATTGCCAGATTCATCTGTCAGATGAAAAGTCAACTGTGGTCAACTGTACATGATCTGATGGATTTGGAGGTGGAAATGAGTTGGATACACTTCATTCATGTTGGAACAAGTGTTATTTGACATCTCAAAGCTTAAGAATGAAGAAAATCAAGTCAGAACAAAAACTGCCAAAAATAGAAAGTGACTTGTAATAGAAGTTTCCAAAAATGGAAAGTTTTGGACCTCAGAGCCACGTGTCCAAGGAAGCTTCAAATGGAAATTTGTTCAACATGAAAGTTATAGATCTTGTTCTCACCTTTCCAAAAAGTCCAAGAACTTGAAATTCCCATGTATGGTTGGAAAATTATGGCTCAGTGAAGTTCAAAAATGACCCATAATCAGGAGGCCATAATTTCCACATGGTTTGTCCAAATTGCAAGTTCTTTATATGCACAAACTCCATTTGACATGTACTTTCATGGTGCATAATTGGATTTTTCCAAAAGTGGTCAATGCAAAAAGTCAATTTTCAACTGGACAGTTAAAGTGGACCAAGGGCAAAATTGTCCAACTTTCAAAATAATTGGAATTTTTGAGTGGGGATTTTTGCTACACCTCATGAATGGCATTTGAAATGTGTTGGAATCATCATTTCATGGCTAGGCTTCATAATTTGAGAATTGGCTTGAAAAATGGAAGTTGTAAAATGGACAAAAGGCAAATACAAGGTGAAATTGAGCATTACACAACCAATGAGGGTGAGACAAGTTTCTACAGCTCACACATGGCATTTGGAAGGTGTGTGAGCTGTCATTGAGGTGGCATGAGCTGTCCTATGGAAATTCCATTTTTGCCCTCACTTTGAAAGTTAACCATTTCACTTAACAATTGCATTTTGGTTAATGACATGATTAAGCTTGGTTTAAACACACATATGTATTCTTAATCACTCTCTAAGCATAACAGAATTTCATTTTTCACCAAAATCTAGATCTGAAACCTTTCCAAATTCTCTCAAACCCTCAAGAACTCTCAAAAACCAAAATCCATAAAACTTCACCAATCTTTGATCAATTTGCAAAATTCTTTTTGCATTGATCTTGTAGCATCTTAAGCTTCATCTGTTTGTGCTCAAGAACCTCCCAAGCCTTGCCAAACGCGACTACACCTTCAAGCTCCTCCAATGGTGAATTTGATTTCTGCGCATTAGGAGCAACTTCGATTGAATTGGAGCATTGCATTCAACTTCTGGAAGATCATTCTACATCTGTTTGGAGCTTTCACGTGCCAATTCGTCCCGTTTCACTACTGCCATAGCAGGTATGTTCGAAATTCGATCATCACGATTTGCTAAATGATTATGTGCGTGATGTAGTCCTTTGCTGGTAGAGTACGGTGATGGTTTTAGAATTGCGAATGGACAACTGTAGGCTAAGAAATCGTGACTTGAAGTTTAGATGTCAAACCCTAGATCGATCGATTTGCATGATTTAAGAACTGTTAGGTTAATTAGAGTTCATATTTGTGATCTACGTGTTCGTGCGGTTCTAACGGATATGAGATTGTTCATTTTGGTGCTGGTTTGAAATTTCATGTTCTTGAGCGTGTGTTGTGTTTCTGGAAATTTGGTGGATGAGAACGACGAGAATGAAGCTTGTTTGATCTTCATTTTCATTTGAAAATTCAAATATCATGTTTCCCGCTCCCGCCATTAGTATTTACAGATCTGCCATTGTGTAATTTCAATTAATTTTAATAATTCTAAAAAATTTCATATCACATTAAATAATTCATAAAAAATTGTAGAAAATTCAGAAAAATATGGAAATTTTGTGTTGACTTTGTTGTTGAGTGTAGAATTTGTTTGACCTATTGGTCAAAGTTGTGCATGGTATATTTTTGGATTGACCTAGGCTTGTTTCACATGTGTGACATTTTACTACATTCTACCATTTTGTTCATGAAATGCTCATAAGGTAAAATAAATTCTTGAAAATTTTTGTGATGATTCTTGACTGATTGATGCTCATTTCCATGTAAATTTCATGAGTTTTGATACCTGATCATTGAGTTATGAATTTTGGAACTTAGGTGTGACAATTTGTGCCACACCTCTTGATGTCAACTTGCTGGATTTAATTGAGTGGTCTATACTTGTTAGAATGAAATGAAATTTTGCATGGTGAATCATTAACATGTTGAGATGTTGTATGAATTTTTGTGGAATTTTACATTGCATTTTCAAATTGATTGTGATTTTTCATCTCTGTTGGTCAAATATGCAAGTCCATGTGGTACATGTTTGTAATTTTGATGTGAAATGCTCATATGGTATTGGATAATCATGAAATTTGGTATGCTTGTAATAGACACATTGTGTGACATCCCTGTTTTGGTCTCACTCATTTCTTTACTGTTTTCATTGAGTTATGAATTTTTGAAGTGGAAGCATGTGTTGATGTTGTGATTTGGAGCATGTAATTGTGTCTGTTTTTGTTGATTTTCATTGACATGGTTCCATTTGCCCAATTAAGCTGAAATTTGGTGTGCCATACCTGGATTAGGTACTGTTTAGGTGTAATTTATTTGAGATTTTTTGGATTTGTTTTGATGTGGATTTGAATGCAATAGTTCTGTTTGCATGTTTGGTGTTTCATTTGAACTAGTTTGCCTTGTTTTGTGCATAACATGAACATAATGAATGATATGGACATGGGACTAATTGTGTTGGTTTTCTATTTGCATTAATTTGACTTTGGTTAGAGATACCTTGCTGTTTAGGAATTTTTCTTGCTTTTGGACCCTAGGCTTGGCCTAGTGGTCTAGTTGCTAATATTTGCTTGATTTTTCAGGATGAATAGCATAAGGCACATGGAGAATGAATCAAGTTAAATGCAATTGATGTTGTTTGATGTTTGTACACTAACATAACATTGTTTTGTAGGTTGCGAAGTTTGGGATTGAGCTTTGAACTTGCTTTGTTGTGCATTGATCTGTATAGATTAACTGATTAAACTTTTGTTGTTTAGTTTTGTCTGTCTGAATACTAACTGTGTTTGACTGTTTCCAGGTACTTTTAGTTGCTCAGTTCCTTGTGAACTTTTGCTTTGCTTTGCTTAAGCAACTTGCATTGAGGTAGGTCCTCTTGACTTCATGTAGTCTGGAGACCCGGCTGTTACCGGGCCGGGCAAATAAATGTCTGAAGTCCTCCTTAAGAGGCGATGATTGTGTTTGTTTAATTTTGTGCCTAAGCAGGTGAAAGTCCTTTAAATAAGGCAATTGGTGGAAGGTAGGGGTATGCAGTCTACCCCCCACTATTCAGTTGAGTCTTCTCCTTGCTCCCATTACATGGTTGTAGCATTGAGATCAAAAGCCCAAGATCCTGTGCAGTGCACATTGTGTCTGAGTCATCGAGTATAGAAGGGTTCCCCCATTCTGGACCCATGCTCATTTGTCAGAAGCTCTCCCTGGTTAGGGATAAGAGCTGTGAGGTCTGATCCTCACTTCACCTCTCATCTGCTTCACCTTAGCCTCGTAATGGCAAGGTTAAGAGCAAACCCAGCCCGTACAGACGACTCGCTTCGGCAGTCAAACCTATTGATTGAGCCCCTTGTTTGGCTATAGTGCGTGCTATGTGGATATCTGGTTGAGATGCTTGTTCTCATTTGATGTATGCTTGAATTATTTTTGTATGCTTGTGTGCTGGCTTCTTTCCTGGTTAGGATAGGCTTGCTTATGCAAGTAGGATAGAAAACCGAACTTAGGGTAAACGATGCATGACAACACTAGGCTCGAGTCCAGCTCCCTAGTAGTGTGTCTTTCCCCGGTTTCTGGTTAGCAATTCAGTCCCTTTCAGGGGAACTACATCGCCCTGATCCTCGTTCCAGACGAGGTATGTAGGCAGGTGGTCGTGCGAGACCACTCCGGGCAACCTTTTTCTTTTTTGCGTGTGTTTGTTTGTTATCTGATTGTGTGTTTGGCTCGGATGCCGACGTAAGTCCAGTGATTGGCTGTCGGGCTCCACGTTTGCCCTTTTGAGTGTGTTTTGGTTCGGATGCCGACGTAATTCCATCAAGTGGTTGTCGGGCTCCGTGTTTGCCACCCTTGCTTGTTTGTATGATTTGTGTTGTTTGGCGTGCGTAAGCCGAACTACAGTGGCTCTGATTCTTGTTTCAGACAAGATATGTAGGCATAAGGTGCGATACCTTATCGAGCCCGTTTCTCCTAACCCCACCTGCGTTCCCCGTGTGTGTGTGATGTTTAGCAACCTTTTCTTTATTTTAGAACGTGGATCCCGTCGAGTACGACGGACGTGAGGGGTGCTAATACCTTCCCCTTGCGTAACCGACTCCCTTACCCTTTCTCTCTGGTCGCAAGACCATTTCATTTCCAGGTTTCTCTGAGCGTTTCCTTTCCCTATTTTGGGATAAATAACGCACAGTGGCGGCTCTGTGTTGTGTTTTATTTTGAGTCTCGCCGGTTGATTTTTCGCAGGATGCGACACCTATAAGCTTTGACTCCTTCATGACTTTTATAATAATTTTCTCTCATCGGGAAACATGTCCTTTCTTGTATAATTCACCAAGAGAAATCAAATTTCTCTTCAAGTCAGGTACATACCTAAATTCAGTCGACGACCTTATTGATTCGTCATGGAGCTTGAATCTCACAGATCCAACACCTGCAATCTTGCAAGCTTTATTGTTTCTAAGCAATACAGATCCACCATCTTGATCATATAGTTCCTCAAACAATTATTTGTTTGGATTCATGTGCCAAGTGCAACCTAAATCCATAATCCACTATTTACTTAAGTCGTCACTTGAAACCACAAGAACATCATTAGTCGAAATCATCTTGAATAATGGTTGTGTTGCCATTATTCTTACCTCCATGATCTTTCAGACGTTCATGGCATACTTTTCTTGTATGACCCTCATTCTTATAGTGATAACATCGAATACCAGATGCATCACCACTATAAGACTTCTGCTAACTTTTACCATTCTTCTTGTCAAATTTGTCGTCTCTCTTTGTAAATTTTGCCTTAACCGATAGACTTTCACCAGTCGAAGATGGCTTGTGCTCCTTTCGTTTGTTCAAATCCTTAAAGTACAAGGATGATTGAACTTCTTCAAATGTCCGAAACTCTGTTCCATACAAGAGAGTTTCTTCGAAGTGAGCATGTGTTATGGGCAAAGCACACAACAGTAACAACGCTTGATTTTGATCCTCGATTTTTACATTGATATTTTCAAGATCAAGAATCATCTTGTTGAACATATCCAACTGCTTAGCCATAACCTTATCTTCACTCATCTTGAATGAATATAGAGCTTGCTTCAGGTAGAGGCGATTGACCAATGATTTGGTCATGTACAAACTTTCGAGTTTCTCCCAAAGACCCAACGTCGCCGTCTCCTTTGAAACCTGTCGAAGAACCTTATTGCTAAGGCTCAATAAGATGGCGTTGTAGGCTTTCTCTACCATAATCAATTTTTCTTTATCCTTTAACGCAACGTCCATGATTGTGGCTCCTTTCAACGCTTCTAAACAACCCTACTGAATCAGTATGACTTTCATCTTCAAGCGCCACATACCGAAATCGTTCACCTTCGGTGAACTTTTCAATCTCATATTTTGTTGACGACATCTACTTCATGCTCACTATACCAGTTTGTTGTGAAAACAAAGTCGAAATTATAAAGTATAATTGGTTTCTTGATCGGTAAGAAACCCACAAGGGTAGAAAAGAAGAAAATAATAAGAACACAATGAAATTGGTTATAAACTGTTATTCTTTACTTTCTCTTTGAAACAAGATTACAAGTGTTACATAATAGAAAATAACCTCTCTCACTCTAATTAGGATTTGTGTTATACAATAATGCGAGACTAGTATGTTATTTATAAGAAAACTAACACACTAAATTAATGGGTTTTTACACACATGCCTATTACACAAACTAACTTAGAGAACAAGTTAACTTAAATAATTGAGCATAAAAAAATATGCCCAATTCGACATGCTAACAATTCTAGCATATTTTGACTACAACATGTGAACAAACTTCGACGACCTGCTAAGGTCCTGTTGAATTATCGAACCAAGAGACTACCCTTCGACCATACTTGAGTTAGATCAAATATCTCACAATATACATTTTAGAAAACATGTACAGATCCATTAAATGCTATTGGCGCATGCACTTTAATTTAACAGTGAAGGTGAGAAAAAAAAGAAAGGGGGGTTTGAATTGTTTGGAAAATAAGCGCTTTTTTAAAATAAAAATCACACAAGGAATTTATACTGGTTCGCTTATAACACAAAGCTACTCCAGTCCACCCGGCCAAGGTGATTTCGCCTTCAACAAGGACTTAATCCACTAATCTTGAAAGATTGATTACAAATAACGTCTAAGAGAAAGATCTCTTAGTCCTCTCAAGTATACAGACTGCACAGAGTCACTTGAGGAAATACAACAAAGATAAAGACTTATGTAATCTAGAGTGCTTCTAAGATAAGCAAATATTACAACAGTAAGAACAAAGTGTTTCACGTTTTTAAGCAAAAGCTTTGTGAAGATTGAAAGAATAAAACGTGTTTTTGTGTGTTGATGTTTCAGTAAAATCTTGTTGTCTCAATGATGATTTGCAGTCCTTTTTATATAGGAGTGAGGTAGTCGTTGAAACTGATGGTCAATAATTTGAATTAATGCCATAACTTATATAGCTTCTTGCCAATACTACTTTTTCTCCTTGAATGACTACTTTCCAAATATAGTTCCTTTTCATTTGAATTTGGAGTTTAACGTCTCTTTCTGTATTAGGAAATCCATTTCCAAGCCTTTATTTGAAGTTAACGTTACTCTTCCTTTATTGGTAATTCCATGATCAGAGTCTTCATGTTTCTTGGAATCTTGGAATCTTACTTCTGATGTTGATCTCTTTTGAGTTCTGATGGTTTCTTCAGATAGCGCTGAGAGCTTCTGGATTTAGACATACTTTTGTTCAGATGCTTCTGATACTTTGCTGTTTTGCTCAGAGTTAGACTTTCTTGAACGTGTTTCCACTTCAGATGCTTCTGGTCTTCTGATAATTTGTATCTGATATGATCCTGTATCTGATGATGCCATCAGATCTCATCCTTCTTTCCTTAGAACCCTGCACACTTAGAAACTTTTCGTTAGGGTGCCATTTTTGGTTTCATCCTTGTTATCATCAAAATCATAGAATCTGTTGTAGAACAATTTTTGTTCTTACAAACAGGTCATCGAATATCTATCGACACCTCTTATATAAATTTCACAGGCCAAGGAAGGCTTATTGGCGTTTGGGTCAGGCTTTTTAAAAGCGTGGAAAGAACTATTAGATGTTATTGGCACCTCCATTATACTTTTAATAGGCCACTGGATACCTATTGGCGCCTCCATTAGATGCATGTACATGTTTTCGAAATGTATATAACCAATATTAATCCAAAACACCAACACAAACTAACTCACCTTCGCCAATTCACTACAAATATATCTACTAGATCAAATTGAGAGACATACTTCTCTAATTTATTTGTATTTGTTTTTTTAAACATCGATGCTACCTGGTTTATAATAAATACAAAATCAAATTTCTTGCATTTCAAAGAGAGAATAAAGACAAAAATAATGTTCGGTACATTCTCACAGATTATATATAAAAATCCCATTCTTTTACTAATAATCATGTTAACATTTTCCAAGTAAAGGTTTGAGATGAACATTTTGGATTCATCTATATTGAATTGTATATTTTATTCCATTAATCTTAACAATCTCAAATATTTGATCAATATCAAATAGTGGATCAATCTTAAATACCAGGTCAATCTCAAAGATTTGATCAATCTCAAATGTTTGAACAAGATGATGTACCAACTTCAATGACATCCACTACTGACATTGACAGTGAAAAAGAAGAAAGTAAGAAACATGTCAATTATATGGTGAATTTCTTCGGGATTGGCGAGTACTTTGAACACAGTGAATCTGGACATGAAGATCAATAGCCATTACCTTTAAGATGTATCCATTGTCCCTCTCAGCACATGACTAACTTGAATTTGAATGAAGATGAGTTATCCTAGGATATATTGTACACCCCTTCTATGCATTTGGAGGGTGGGTTAAACTTAAAGGTGGGAAACAAGTACTGCACAAGAATCGATTACGTGCAAGCTATAAAAAAGTTTCACATGAAATTTTTTGTTGATTATAATATAGATCACACAAATGCGGGGAGGTACATGGTATTTTGTTGTAACGAGCTTTGTATGTTTTGGCTAGCAACATCTTATCGAAAGAGAAGTTATACTTTGGAGATAAGTTTTATTTATCCATCTCATAGTTGCATTACCATAAATCTTCTACATGATCATGCTAAATTAAGCTCTCAATTAATATTCCAATATGTTTTGCATCTTTTCGGCAAGGAGCCGACCGTGTAGGTGATCACAATAATCTCTCATATCGCTACACTATTCACTTATAACCCCTCATATAGGAAAGCATGGCTTTCAAGGACTAAGGCAGTTGAATAGATCTAAAAAATTAGGAAAAAATGCACAATGAACTTCCATAATATTTGACCACACTTCATAAACGTGTTATTGCAAAAGTTGTAATTATGGATACATTTCTAACATATACACATGATGAAACTTGTGTTAATGGAAGTAGAATATTCCATTGGCTCTTTTGAGCCTTTCAACCATGCATCATATGTTTTGGATTCTGCAATTCTATTATTCAATTTGATGGAACATGGTTGTACGAGAAATACAAGGGAACAATACTAATGGCACTTACATAAGACGAAAACAATAATATCTTTCCAGTTGTCTTTGATCTGGTTGAAGGTGAGACTAGTGGTGGTTGAAGTTTCTTTCTCAAGAATTTCATAACACACGTCACTCTAAAACCCAACATATGTTTTATTTCAAACAAACATGCATCTATTGAGAGTGCGTACAATAATTCTGATAATGGTTGGCAAAATCTCCCTTTTGCGCGTGTCTACTGCATAAGACACATTACACAAAAATTCATGCAGAAAATCAAAGACAAAAATCTTCGAAAAAAAGTTATGAATCAGGGTATGCTTTAAATCAACCATTATTCAAACACTATCACGAGGAAATAAGATTGTCAAATGTAGAGGCATTAAAGTGAGTTGATAACATTCTAGCGGAGAAGTGGACAAGGGCATTTGACGAGGGGCGATGTGTGGAACCTTTTTTTTGCATGTTATTGATATAGGAAGATCTACTAAAGACGAACTTTATTTTGATGATGGCAACTAGTTCTCGATGATAACAACTAAAGTTAAGTATAAAGCGGTTAAAGATGCAACCAGATTAATAGGGTTTGATAAACTTGATTCTCTGATGATGACACCTACATGAAATATAACTGAAGTCTTAACTCAAAGCAAAGTTTAAGCAAATGTCTACAAGATTGAAGTATCTGACAAGACTTGAAGTGTGAGAAAGCTCTCACTGATGCGTCTGGATGAATAACATTATAAAAGCATAAGAACTTTATCGTAAAGTTATACGGTTAATCACACACACACAAATAAAACAATTTTTAAACCTATTTTTCTCAAGAAAATATTTCTAAAGTTATCTTGAAGTCATTCCAGATGATTTAGGAACTGTCAAAAAAGTTATGAGTCATTTTTTGTTCTTGCCAATCGATTGACACTTCACCCAGTCGATTGAGTCAATGCAAAAATACGCCCTAAACGATTATGACAACATCTTAATGAATGCTAACAACTATATATTTCTCTTGCCTTTTAAAATAAACCAAATAATTATTTTTAGGGAAACCAATTTATTGGTACATGATGCCAATCAACTGACTCATCAATTCCAACCCCAAAATTTTCCTTTTTTGTGTCAACCTCTAAACTATAAAAAGAGGTCGCTTCCCATATTTTTTTACGTCCAGAAATGTGAATCATACTGCACTTCTTATTCTCTCTCTAACATATTTAGTTTTTACTTTCTCTCACAAAAATTAATCGTTGCGCTTTCGAGAAAGTCATTTTGCAAGTGAGGAGTAAGTAATTATGGAAGGGTAATATTCTAAATTCACCAAGGAAGTTTGTTTTTACCTTGGTTGAATAGTCCATCCATTTATGGATTATTTATTTGGGTTCGAAGTTAAACCTATGAAAAGTTTTAGTTTGTGGATTGTGTAATTCTCCGATTAAATTCAAAAGTTCAGTCTGTTCAAAAGCTTTCAAAGGTTCGAAATTAGCCCGATGTTAAAATCTCATATTGGTTGGTTGTTATCCTGAGTAAAACCTCTTTCAATTCAAGATCATCCTGATATTTAAAGATACTAAGGTTGGAGATCAACCTGGTATAAAATCTTATAGGTTTTGTGGTTAGCCCGTGAAAACTCCGGTTTGGTTCTAACTAACCCATGGTAAAAACTCATCAAGGTTCGAGATCAACCCGTGTTAAAATCTCAATTTTAAAGCTTGAAGACTAACCACTCCAAATTGTTGTTTGGAAAGAAGACTAACCACTTTAATTCATCATTTGGAATGAAGTCTCACCACTTCACTTCTTGTTCATTGTTTGGTTAGAAGTTAGCCAGAAACTTAATTTTCATTGTATAAGGAGTTTCAAGAGTTGAACTTACTAAAATTTAGAGAATTCGATTGTGGAGATACGTGAGAATCAGAAGTCGATTCCCATAAATGGCACCAATATTTTGTGCTAGAACGATAAATAAAAAAGGTGTAGAGAAAATGAGATATTCCAATGCGACGACAAAGGCTTCAGGCTCAATAGAGCATGGCGGACGTGCTGTGTTAGCACCCTAACTCCCAGGTCACTAAAGTGATAGAGATGCAATTTGAGAGTGAGAGTAGGGTAGTATTTGTAAATGGCACATGGTAGGGTTTATATACGACAAATGGCTAAAAATGCCTATGTCTAACCCGATGTAAGATGCAAAAAGTCGTCCAATTAGATCTTTCGTTGAGTGATGTTAGGCTGAGTATAATCAGATGCCCGAGTAGGGATGTTCATTAGTTTGGGAAAAATCGGGTCTAAAAATTGAGTAGGGTGTTCATTAAATGCTTCGGACATCAGATTCTCTCAAAACCGAACCAAACTGGTCTACAAACATCCATATAACTGAGTTTAATGTAGTTCTACCTGATCACTCGTCATACTCAAGGATGTTCTGAGTCAAGCCTACGTAATCAGACATAACGCTTTGGATCTTTGACCGACATGGAACCAGAACTAATTTCTAAGAAAATAAATGTATAAGATCTAAAGTTATAGTTTCTAGAGTGGAATAAACATATAAGAGTCCTAAATTTATTTATGTCATAACTTCAAAAAGAAAAGGTTTATTATTTATGTTTTAGTCCACCCTATCCATCTTTTCTTTCGTTTTTGATGTTCAAGGTGAAATACACTCTTTTCTTCCACCATTTCCAACAAAAATGCTACTTTTTCTCTCTACAATCGCGGTTCCATCAATTTCCCGCGTAAAATTCCTTCCCAAACCCTCACTCTTCACTTTCACATCTCTCCGCCGAATCCAACTTCCCCACAATCATTCTACTCGCACCGTCTCTTGCGTCACGAACGAACTACACAACCGAACTCCCAAACGCGATGGAGACCTTGTCGTTTTGGGCATCGAAACTAGCTGCGACGACACTGCCGTCGCCGTCGTAAGCTTTCATTTCTTTAGTTTTTTTTCTTCTTGTATGCGATGTTATGTAATTGTTGTTTAATGGTTTTTGTGGTTTAGGTGAGAAGTGACGGTGAAATTTTGAGTCAAGTGGTGTCTTCTCAGGTATGGTATTGTATATGCTCAGTTTGCTTCAACTGTAGTATACTGTGATACGTGAAATTGATGCATTTTCCCCTTCTTATTCACTTACTTTAGGAGTAAATACCCAAATTGGTGATTGAAATTATCAATTTATTTTAGAAAACAATCGTGGTTGTGTAAAGGATTTAGCAATTTCGGTCGGCGCAGGTGTTGGGATGCTGATTGCTGTCGTGGTGTGAATTAACCATAATTTGTTCTTTAACATAAAAACGGTAAATAATGGTATTGGTTGCGGCCGTGTTCGCAGTCGCGGATGTTTTTTTAAAACCTTCACATTGTTGATATTTTAAAGAGATTTCTGAAATTGCAAAATTTTAATCGAATTAGTCCCTCCATTAGTAAATGTAGGACTAGAATGACATTAAGTTGGTAATATTGAGGATAAGTTTTTGAAACAAAGTGGATAATGTTAGAGATGCCTGTGATGATAGACTCAAACATAGGGATGAATTTGGTTAACATTTTGGAATTCTGAGAGTCTTTTTGTAATATTGATGATGTGAGGGACTAGGTCGATACCACCCTACAATTCCAAGGACCAACTTGATTACTTATGTTTCTATTGAACATTGTGCTTTAGTGTATTTTCCATGTTGCATTGGCTAAGATATTAGATAGGTGGAGGATATGTTCTTTGAGTATGCGAATGCGATGCATAATGAAATGATATTATTATATGGATTGGAAAAAACTAATTAAGCATGTTGCCAACGTTATCTTCATTGTTGCCTTGCCTGAACTAGTAAAAGTAACTAAAGTTTGGCTAAAACTTTAAATTGATTTTGGCATCTCTGAGAAGGTTATCAATAGTATTATAAGGTGTGAGGGAAGCAGATTATGTTAATCTGCGGCAGTTTATCAAATATCCGCCATGGCGGATATCAATGGCGTTTTTTTGGCTGGCCTCAATGCTAAATAAAGGCCGATATCACTAGTTTTTCTGCCATATTATGCTATGACAGAGCTACGAAGCTGCCAGTATGGTGGGTTTTTGGCTCTCTGCCATGGACCGCCATGTGCTATCGATAACACCGATGTGTGGTAATTTCACGTTCTACCTAATGATTATGTACTAATGGTATGAGTCAGGTTGCACTTGATTTCATTGAATATTAAAATGCTTTCTAACTGTGTAACTTCTTCACATTAAGGCAGATCTGCTAGTGAAGTATGGAGGTGTTGCTCCGAAAATGGCAGAAGAAGCTCACTCACAAGTGATAGACCAGGTACATCATTCCTATCCCCTTATCAATACATTCCAGCTTGAGCACATCCTTTATACATCAAGGAAGACAGTTTTTGTGCTAAGTATACTTTTGTCGCATACTAATCTAATTTATTGGTGCTTGTCTTAGTTACTTGTCCAATTCTTTCAAACAGAACCTACTAGAATGTTAGTAACTGTTGAGTTCTTTGGTGCCCTAGGATGATGTTTGTAGAGTACCGCCAGGTTCTCAACAGATTTCTAATAGGGCTTCCTATACCTTTTCTATCTCATTTTTCTCTCCCGTTTTATTGAATTAATGACACACACATAATAAGTTTACTTTTCATTATAGGTTGTGCAAGAAGCCCTTGATAAAGCTTATATGACTGAGAAGGATCTCACCGCTGTTGCTGTCACTATCGGTCCTGGTTTAAGTCTCTGCCTTCGTGGTAATACTCTTAAGAAACCTTAAAAATAGACTCACAAATTAGATAGAAGTTCTGTGCATTCATTGAGTGAAGTGAACACTCGTCATCTTTCCAGCTATGAGTTCTGAAAAGAATATTGAACATATTAAAAGAATATTGAACATATTATCAAAGAACTATAACTTTAATCTTCCCATTTAAACGTTAGCTCCCATATTTCCCAATGACATATTAATCACTGCCAATATATCCAACATGCGATATCATATAACTTCAATATATTTCATTGTATTTCCCGTGGATTTCATGAAATAAGCAATAACATGCCTGTTGGAGTTGGGAAGTTAATTGTAAAAACATTATATCATATATGCTGCTTGATGATATTCATTAATTAAACTTTTCTGGTTGAAATATCAACAAAATGAAATTTTACCTTTGCGATTCTTCAAGTTCGCTTCTTATACTACAGAACCATTATTTAGCAGGTAAAAATGCCATGCAGTTGTGCCAGCTCTTGCATGGTAGTTGACAGAAAATTTGTCTGCTTTTTTTTTTCTTCCTTAATGTATTGGGTGCTCTCATTTTGCAGTACTGTTAGTTGACCAAAGAAGAAAATGAAAAAAGAACTGATGAAAAGTGAAAGAAAATTTAGAGATAGTTTGAGAAAATCCTTTGGAGTAGGTATCTATTTCCTAACATCAGAATGAGTTACAAGATAACTGCTCTGTCTATAGAGGACAAAAACTAAGCAATTGATTGTGATGTTCGAGTTCTGATTGAACATAATTCTGTTACACAGCTCAAACATTTAAATCATTTATACATGCGCCTAATATAGAAGCTTCTAGATGCTGCTGCATGATCTAAATTGCCCTGCCACAGCATGCACAATACGCCCTAACATTGTTGGGTAACTGGATCTTAAATAATACAAAGATGTCATTAAGCCGAAAATTTCAAATTTGAGTGTTCAAACTTCAAGCTATAGGCATGCATATCTGTTTCTGACATAAAGTAGGCATTGGAAGACATATCTTTCATTTTCTGATCTTCTATATGCTTTAGAGGAATTCTTGCTATCAATTACATTTGTCCTTGTCTTGCACAATGCAGTGGGGGTGCAGAAAGCTCGGAGAATTGCGGGGGGCTTCAATTTACCAATTATTGGCATCCATCACATGGAGGCTCATGCTCTAGTGGCTAGGTAAAGCTATTGTGTTGTGGTCCTCTAATGAATATATATTATTTTCCTCCTATATGATAGATGCATGCAGAGGCATGCTTAAAATTTTTAATGGCTATTCTGTTCCTGTATGTTGTTATACTTCTAGAATTTTCTACACTGTTTTAGCACCTTTTGTGCTATTTTCGTGAAACATGCATATCTTTTGTTTTAGGCTAATCGAGAAAGATTTGCAATTTCCATTCATGGCCCTACTTATTTCAGGTAATATTCCTGTACACCTGTTTTGGGGGTTTAAGTTTAATTAGTCATGCTAGTATTCTTCTTTGAAGTTTGAACTTGATCTGCTTTCATTTTTCTTCCTTGGGTTGTGGAATTGTTTCTAGTTCTAGTTTATGTTTCAAGGAGTTTGTATTTTGTGGTGTTTGTTGGCAATAGGCTCTGCATAATAGAACTACCTTTAACTAAGCCAGAACAATTTTGGACAGATTTGAGTTTTGAATTAGTGAAGTTTGCAGCTTGATCCTTCACTTTTTTGATTATGTGGTTAATAACTTTTGGTCAAGCAACATTTGATTAAGTTTGATGACCTGTATATAGGAGTAGGAATAGGCTAGGTCTGGCAAAAATATTTCAAGGTCAAAGCCATGCTTGCTACCTATCATAGGTTTTTTTTAGGTCTGGCCTATAGCCTTTTTGAAGGTCTGGTCTGCTTTCGTAACCTACTAGTCTGCCAGGTAAAATATGTAAGTGAACCAAATATTATAAAATTCAAGTCTAATATGTTTTTATAAGCTATAACTTAACCTTTTTAAAAGTCTAAGTGACATGATAATCTATTTTGCAATAAGACCTTTAAAATAGTAAATAAAGTTATCTCCATATAAGATTATATGTCCAAGTTTTTATATAGACTAGTTTGCTTAAATTATTGAAATGGTCAATAAGCATACAGTTTTAAGACAGTGTACAAGGTCCAACATTTAATAATGGCAACACAAATAATAACAACAACAAAAGTTATTCTTTATAGTATTTATTTAAATAGGCTACCTTGGTAGGCCTAGCAAGCTTTTTGGATGGCCTAAAACTTATTTTTAAGAAAACTTTGACCTGACTTATTTAACAGATGAATCTGGCTTGGCCTGGACTTGATATAGGATAGGTTATAGGCCCTTATCAGTGGCCTGATCAATTCCCTCCCCTATTGTAAAACAAATTGACACGGAATGTTAATGAAACTTTTGGCTAGGTTGGCTAGGGAATGCTCTTCATTTGGATATACTTAAGACGTTCCATATGCAATGAGTTGTTTAAGTAAACAAACTATCATCTAGTAATCAATAATCCATTGACGGTGGAACCAAGGCACGGCATTCCTCATTCCCACTTCAGTAAGCTGAGAAAGATGGTTGGTTGGGGTGCACGACATTTCTCATTCTTCAAGTTCTTTTCATGTTATAATACTTTAAAGTAAAAATATATTAATCACAGCCTTTCTCTACAAACCACTCTCTCAAATAAGGTGGAAGATTTCTATCTCTTTCCCTACCCTTACCTCTCCTCCAATCTCCCATATATAGCCCAAGTATTTCCTATTCTTCACATCCTTAACTTTTCATACAAAGGAATGACTTTTCACTCATAACCTTCATTCCCCATCAATAATTTACATTCTCCTAAAGCTGGACACATAATTTCACATTGAAGTCAAATGTAAAGATATTTTGCTTATTTTTATATGTAGAGATGGTTCTTGAGGTACAATTTCTGAGCAGTCCAGTTTGTTGCAAACCTGTGATTTGACAGTCATTGTTCAGTATATTTTTTAGGTATTGGTACACTTAGCTATCTTGTATGAGATGACTTGAATTATTTTTATAGGTGGACACAATCTACTTATTCTTGCACGGGATCTTGGGCAATACACACAACTTGGAACTACAATAGATGATGCTATTGGTGAGGCTTATGACAAGTCAGCAAAATGGCTTGGACTTGACATGAGTAGAAGTGGTGGTCCTGCTATAGAGGAGCTTGCTAGGGAGGGCAATGCTAAATCAGTTAATTTTTCTGTAAGTTGTACGATATTATATTCCTCTCTCTTCCTCCATGCTATTGGTTGTTGCCTTGCATTGAATAGATGTTCATTCTTGACATTACTATGGCCGCTGTTGCATTTCTAGTGGAGATTAAAGTTTATTACTATGTTTGCTCTAGATTCCAATGAAGCAGCATAAAGATTGCAACTTCTCCTATGCCGGTTTAAAAACCCAAGTAAGGCTGGCAATTGAGTCCAAAAAGATGTACGTGAATATTTTAAGTTAATAAATTTGCTATTTATTAGTAAACTATATATAATGATGGAACAATGCCATAACCTGATGGGTTATCTGCCGTTTATCTTATTACATGTGCTTTGTTTAATACAGTTCTTAACAGTACAAGTTTAATTTAAAAACTTTCTTTATTGAAAAAGTGATTGATCTGCACAATCTGTTTAATAGTACCCTTTTTTCTCATGTAGTTAGATTACTTTTGCGTTTGGCAATTGTTTTGTGATGTTGAAATAAATAGTGCAGGTATCTTTAATTCTCATTATTACATGCTTATGAGTATGTGAGCTATTTGCAGTGATGCCAAAATTCCTATTTCTTCTGCAAGTTATGAAGATCGAATGTCACGAGCTGATATTGCTGCTTCCTTTCAGGTTAGTTATACTTTTGTAGGTTTTGTAGTTATGAGAGAATCCATCCCTTTAAAGTGTATCAACAAAGTTTAGCATCTCCCTGCTCTCGCCATTCATCTTTAGTGTATGTCTTTTAATGTCTTATTTATTCTGTTTTCCATATGTCAAGCAGCGAATTGCAGTGTTACATCTTGAGGAAAGGTGTGAACGAGCAATACAATGGGCATTGAAGATGGAGCCTTCTATAAAACACTTGGTAGTTTGAAATCTAAAATGCCAGCTTTGTGAAATAACTTCAATGTTTCTCCTTACCATTAATTTACATTGAAGTAACTGTATGTCATTCTACTTCTTGTCTGTTGCAGGTTGTCTCAGGTGGTGTTGCATCAAATCAATATGTTAGGGCTCGGCTAGATACGGTTGTGAAGAAGAATGGCCTGCAACTTGTATGCCCTCCTCCCCGGCTTTGTACCGACAATGGTAATCAGACATTTGGAAGCCAATATAAGACCTTGTTTAATCTGTCATATTAAAGCTAATATGTTACCGGATTGTTTTTGAACTGAATAGGTGTAATGATTGCTTGGACTGGTATTGAGCACTTTCGGGTTGGAAGATATGACCCTCCACCTCCTGCAGAAGATCCGGAAGACTATTTCGTGCGTTTTCTGAACATCGACAAAATATATGAACTAAAAGCAATTTTATATCAGATGAATTTGCTTTCCTATTATGATTTCTCTAGATGCATCTTATAATAAATTTAATTTTTGAAAGGGAAATATGGTTAATGCCTTTCAAACAATCAACAAGATCAGTTACCATTGCTACCTATTTCATAAAAAAGTTATATCCATTTGTACGCAAACCTTGTTGAGTTGGTGCAAAATTCAGATGACTTTAGTGGTACATGTTATTGCTGAAAATTTCTTCATCGTTAACTTTAACTGCAGCTCTATCAATTTATTTAGATGACATAAATTCAATCTGTGCTGCATATCATGTTCATATTTCATCAATCTCTTATTGATTTTATTTAACATCGGTTTATTTTCAGTATGATGTACGCCCAAGGTGGCCGCTGGGGGAAGAATATGCTGAAGGAAGAAGTGAATCTCGCTTCTTAAGAACGGCACGTCTTCATCCTTCTCTCACATCTCTAATTCAAGCATCATTGCAACAGTGACATTGCATGACCTTCCGGGTTTCTTCAGCCTCTTCAAGTCCCTTTACATATATACATTATACATATTACCAAATTTGATTATTTGGCCGGAGAAACTGGCCATTTGGACCAAAGTCTCATCAGAAAATCCAGCTAAACAATGTCACATCAGGAAAACCTCATAGTTATGGTTGGAAGAGATGAAAATTGATTACTGCAATAACCAAAATTGTATAACTTTAAAGGCTGCATCTATGCCTGATTCTTTAGGAAATTTATAATAGAAGGACTTGTATTTGTTTACATTGTTTTGGTCTATATCATGTTGGTCACAAAAAAAAAGAACATGGTTGCTGTCTTTACTTCAACTAATTTTGTCAAAAAATATTACATGTATTTCTGTGCCTCGTTCAAGAAAGTTTATAGTAAATGGACATCATCAAACTGCACTTGCTAAATGTAGAATTTTACCAGTCACCCTTCAATTATACTTGACAACTCCATGTTACCAACAAGTTTATCATAATATTTTTCTAGTTAAAAAATACAACTTTCACACAATAATATTTTACCAGTCACCTTATATTTCAAATAATTTGGTAAAAACTAATACCAATTTTTTTGTATAAACTACCAAATTTTGTGACAAAGAAACTTTTTTGCTAACATGTGGTGAAAAAAATAAGGGGAGTATTTTTTATATTATGAAAATATGTGTGATATCAAATTTAATTGAGTGAGCGCCATGTAAAATTCTCTTGTAAGTGAGTGAGGCATAACTTACACAAATTATCTTTGAATGTAACCCAACATTAGTAAAAAGGTGTTCCTCTTCCTATCTTTAATGGTGAAGAGTTACCTTTTAAAACTCAAAATTGTTCTTCTCAATTTTGAAAGTATATTTTCATATGCATTTAAAATATACGACATCCCTTCGTGAGTGACCCACACACCTCGATTTATTAAGAATTAGTTCGAAAATATATCTATATATCGATGGAAGAGTGAGTGTGTATGTGCACTTTTGTAATAATTTCTGGACACATTTTAAATTCATTGTAGTGTGTTTATTTTACAACTCAAAATAGTTAAAAAATATACTTTCTTAATAACTCTTGGACATATTTTAAATTCATTGTAGTATGTTTAATTTACAACTCAAAAAATAATTAAGAAGCATATTTCCTTAATAAGTTTGTTATAAATTTGATTTTTTTTTTAAGAAACTTATATTTTAGACCATTTATACTAAGTATAGTACTATCAAACTAAAATTGTTATCAATTAAACCATGCACTCATGTAATTCAATTCAAATGCCATATATTAATTCAATTTATATCCATAATCAAATATCATTGTTGACAAATTACAAATCATAATACAAATATTATTAAAATATAAGTAAAATTGAACTATTGAATATGAATATATCTGAGTGCCCTTGTTCCTTCTTTGTCTTATGTACTACAAGACATTTTTTGCCTCAAATAGAATAGTCTATATAATTTCCCTCACACGTTCACGCAATATCCATAATACATTAATATGCAGGTAACACAACAACAATATGAACTTCTCTACCCCGATCCTCCTCTAATATCTCTTGATGAGCTGACCTAAATGAATCTCCTTGAGCATCTAGTGTGATGTAAGGATGTGACACTCAGAAAAACCAATGGATATAGTCAAATGTACTATTCTACAGATGAGGAGTTGACACACTTCGTGCTTCCTCTAGTACCAGATGATTATAGAAATCATCAAACATCGCATCATCTATGTGGACTATAGTGAAAAGAGAAGACATAAAGGGGTCTCTTGTAATACCTTGTTGAAACCCAAACCAGTGCATGACTCGCTCAGACAAATATGGATACATCAGACGTGACCCACAAGTCAACCATCCGAAGTAGAAAGCTATGTCATCCAAGAGACGCGTCTGAGGGTGATCGCCGTACAACGTAACATATATCATCTGCTACAATGCGGTCAAGAAGCACTTGGAACGACTTGATCGCCAAATTCCCTTTGAGCGAGACGAATGGGTAGGCTCGTGGAAAATCCTCAGAGTAGTCATCCTCATATGACCAGGCGAAGATGCGTGGAATGAGAGAGGATTCATGCTTGAAAATGGTTCATATAAATATTAGAAACGACGTAGCACGAGTGTTATGAAATGTTAGTAGCAATAAAGATACAAATATATCATCATAAATAGTGTGTTGTTTGCTATCATTTGTTTAGTCTTCTAAAGATAAGTTTCACCTAACTTATAGTATAGTTAAATCAAACAAGCGATGTAACACCCTAACCTCAAGTATAATTTATAAAACATTCCAGAAAATATGAAGATAAAAACAAGGGTGTCACATTGATAAAAACCTTTCAATTGATATTTCAAATGCGAAATTTAATTCAAAGCATAACATCATGAAACATAACAATGTGATATGTTCAAAATAAATTAATGACATAACAAAATCCCCAACCAAATGTTATAATGTCAGAGTGACACCGAATACAAAATTAGACAACCGATAAAAGATACGACAAAGCATAGGCAAAAGCAAACTATTGAAGAGACCAACTACGTCATCCTCGGTAACCAAAACTATAACTCTTCAATCTCAACCTGGGAATTACCTGTATAAAATACAAAAGTAGAAACTTAGAGATAAGAAAAGGGTGATAATACATTCCACAATTTAAACAGTGTATAAATAACAAGGATAACACATATCAAACATATTCAGTCAAGACAAATGTACAATATACAAATTCATTATGTAATACATATTTCCTCTACTCACATACATGTGGTACCATCCTACAACACTTGACCAAAGTCCTAAAATTCTGGATATCAGAATTATTTTATTGAGTGATCCTCAACACTAGACCGAAGTTCTATAACACTGCACTAAAGTCCTAAGCTAATCTTTGATATACATGATGCATGATGAAACAAATGCAAACAATCTACCTCCTACTCCTATTATCAAGTACCAATCACAAAACTGGATTAAAGTCGTATAACATTGGACTGAAGTCCTACAACATTGGACCGAAGTCATGGATATCAAAGTTATTTTACCGAGTGATCCACAACACTGCCAGTTAAGGCTAATGTAACACACCCAACTTAGTTAATTATTTTATTTAATTATAGCATTTTACGAATTATTTGATAATTTATTTATGTGATATTGGTGTATTTTTGGGTGTTTTATGATGTTTTAGAGTATTCGATAGTATTTTAATAACTTAATAGTTATTAAAGTATTTGGGTGAGAGCGGTAGATTTTATTTAATTATTTAAAATAACAATAATAATTATTTGAGGTTTATAATAATGATTATTTAATTATTTAAATATAATGTGACTTTATGTTAAAAATATATTTTTTTTTTAAAATCAAATAAATATTTTATTTAAATATTAAAGGTGTGACGCTTAATTGAATAATTATTTAATTTAAGATTTATTTTATTTTATTTATAAATTAAATAAATATTTTGTTTGGGACTAAATATTTGGAAATTAATCTTAACGTTGGATTAAACGTAATATATATCGTAAGCGAGAGTGTGAGAGTTAAGAAAAATCTAAGGTTTGAGGCATATTGCTAAAGGGCGCATCTGAGTCCAGGAAGACCATTTTGGGAGCGATCGTGAGGCAGCCATTTGGAGAGGGAGGAACATCAAGATCTTGAAAGCTCAATCGATAAGGTAAGAGGAAAAATTCTTACTATATGTTGGATTTTTAGGCAGCAAGGTGATGAGGATTCCCTTCTCTTCTTATAAGCGTCAATGGTCTTTGACCCTATAAATTGTATGATTGATTAAGTATAATATGAAATTGCATGGGATTGTTTTATTAAAAAGTATCGACCACTGAATGTTTGACCAAATTGGATTTTCTCAAAACCCTTTTGATCAATTCAATATGATAATATCCACACGTGCTTAGAGGGATAATGATATGAATATAAGTTGTTGTTTTGTGTTGAAAGCTAAATCGACCGTTTGTTATGATCTGTGTTCAAATGGGATAATCTCTTTTGATCACTTTTGGGTGAATCGCTATGAGTATTTTAATCGATAAAATAATTTTTGAAAAATATTGTTAAATTACTGTAACAACTAATAATTTTTGATAAAATATAAACTTTTTATGATAGTTTTATGAATTGATAATTTTTTCCAGAAAAATAAAAATATAATTTGGTACTTTTTGAACTTTCTGTTAACTGTAATCCCTTTTTCATAAAAAAATAATTTAATCGATAACTTTTTCTATAAAAACTCTAATATTAATCTTTTGGGAAATTCATAACTTTTGCGAATTTGTCATTGGTAACTGCATAGAATTCGACCTTGAGAGGATGAAACTTGGAAAATCTGAGGTAAGAGGGCTAGTTGCACGTATCGAAAGACAAGTTGCGGTTCAGCAGAATTTTGATAAAGTTTGGCGTCTGATGTCATAATAACTTGTATTATATCTTTTAGGAAAGAGAATCGTCCCAAGAGTCAAACACATTGTTGCGTAGTGATTATTCGTTTCTAAGCCGTTTACGCTCGTTTCAGCTTCGAAAACAACATTTTCCTATTTTATGAAATTTTAGCGATTTATGTTTTATTTGTTTTATTTATCTATTTTGTTTAGGATTAAAAGTCCATAATACTCATTGGATTTTCTTTGTTTTATGTATTTAAAGACCTTTTGCAATGCCATAAGTATTAACTTTTTTATTCTAATAAACTTCAGAGCTTTATTTACTTTATCTAATGAATAATAATATTTTTTATAAATAAAGGTAAAACTAACAAAATCTTTGTTCTTAGTTTAAATAAGTATTTTTTGTTGGAAAATTAATGATGTTAGTTTTGATAAATTTAACTTTTCGTAATAAATTTAAATTAAGTAAAAACATTATATTTAATTTAATTAAATCATTTTGAGTAATTAACAATGTTACGGTGTTATTCTGGAGGCCTATTGTAACACCCCGATAATAATATGGTAATTATTTAAATTAAGTTAATAATATATTTATTAATTTAATTAGATAATTGGATTATTATTATTATTATTTTGGAATTATTGAATTATTATTTTATTGGGATAATAAAATAAATTGGAAAATATATAAGTGTGAAATAAAGAAAAAGAGCCCATTTGGTAAAGAAAAGGTTTTCACGTGAAACAGAGAAGCGATTGAGAAAGAGGAGAAAGGGCAAAGAGGCAGAGCAAGAGGAAGAAGATTGGAGAAGAGAAAAGCTTGAAGCTCAAAGTTGCCGGATTAACTCAGGTAAGGGGGGTTTATCGTCGTTTAATGGGTATTATGGGTTAGCATGTAATGGGTAGTGATAAACCGTTGAATTGACCCTAATTGGGATTGTCGAATGCTGAAAATTGTGATGAATATGTTGTGTAAAAACTGAAATTTAACCTGTAATTGAGTGTGTTGTAATTCCCCTAACGTATAGCTCCTACGGAATTGGAATCGGAGGTCCGGAAGTCCTCTAACGGTGGAAAATGCGGAGAATTCTGCATTCTGCTTTGTGTTAGCGCAGGAACTGCTGCTTTGTCTGCGTTAACCGGTTAACCCAGGGTGTTAACCGGTTAACACTGTTACGAATTGAGAATTAGTGGTGTTTTGCCTGCGTTAACCGGTTAACCCAGGGCGTTAACCGGTTAACACTGATAAGTTTTGGACAGTAAGCGTGTTTTGCCTGGGCGTTAACCGGTTAACACTGTTGCAGTATGGAAAAATTGTTAATTTAAATGTTGTGTGCCTAATGGGTGGTTGCCTATATCAGTGTGTGATATGGTAGGGATTATTTCCCGCTATTTTGAGCAGTATAGGTATTAGTAGAGTGTGCTAATACTGTGGTTGATTATTTGACATGATATGATGTTTTGATACATGTGTTGATGATGTTTGATGGTGTGCATAATGTTGTGAATGTACATGTTATGTATGCAATTGTGAATGGACTGGTGTATGGCTTAGAGTGTGAGCATATGTCCATTGTGGATTTTGTTGTTGATGTTGCATTGCTAGGCGATTAGCATGCATATTGTGGCCTTTAGGGTGGTAGCTAATTCCCATGGTGAGGAATTAGTGAGTTAGTCATTTTGGACTGTTGTTGATGTTTGCATGCTAGGTGATTAGCGTGCATAGCATGGCCCATTTGGGGTGGTAGCTAATTCCCATGGTGAGGAATTAGTGAGTGAGTCACTAGGTCTCAAATGAGTGGGACTAGTGGGCTTGGTAGCCGTGCCTGGATTTGGACGGTGAGGTGAACTATATGTTCACAAATAGTCGGTACCGCATGCATGGAGTCTCATTGCATAATTGATATATGGTGTATAATATGAATGGATGTATTCCAGTATTATACACGTGTTGTGTGTTGTTGTGTTGTGTGATGTTGAGTCTGATTGAGTTGACATTGCTGTTACTGAATGTGTAATCTGATTTGGGTGATGAAACGTGTTATTTACTTAGCATTACATGATGTTTTATAATGCTTGTTATATCGATTGAGGAACTCACCCTTACAACTATTTTTCAGGTAACGAGCAATGAGTTGAGTAGAAGCTAATGCTTGGAGTCTAGTGTAGTCTCCTTAGTGGGTCGTGCTCTGATAGATGTAACATCGGGATGGGGTGTTTTAACTCGTTTTAAATGTTTTATTGTTGGTTATGAACCATTTTACATGTAATGTTTTACATGATTGATGAGATTTTTACCCGCTGCGTCTTATGCAAATGCTTATGTTTTGATTTAATAAAAGAGCATGACCGTTATATTGGTGATTGGTGTGAAGTAACTGTGTGACACCCTTGATTGCATATTACTCTGATTGACATATTGTTATTTTAATTAAATATTTGGGGTATTTTAGAAGGGTGTTACATTAGTGGTATCAGAGCATAGTCGGTCGAGTCGAGTCGTAATTATTCTGTTTCCCTGTACGGGATAGGTGTTGTGTACCCCTATCAGTACTTATTGTTTTAGCTTGTTGGGTTTTCAGAATAGAGATGGCTGGAAGAGGTAGAGATGATGCTGCGATTGCTGAGGCTCTGGGTATGCTAGCTGGAGTACTTGGAGGGAATCCGAATGTTGTGGGAATGGGAGCTGCTCGTCAATTAAGTGAGTTCCAGAAGAACAATCCTCCAATGTTCAAGGGAGCATACGATCTAGATGGTGCTCAGAAGTGGTTGAAGGAGATCGAGAGGATCTTCCGAGTCACTGAGTGTGCCGATAACCAGAAGGTCAGGTTCGGTACGCATATGCTGTCAGAGGAAGCAGATGATTGGTGGGTTGCTACCCGCACTGAGTTGGAAAATGCTGGGAATGCTGAGATCACTTGGGCTGTGTTCAGAGAGAGATTCCTGAGGAAGTATTTTCCAGAGGATGTTAGAGGAAAGAAAGAGATAGAGTTCTTGGAATTGAAGCAGGGCAATCGGTCGGTTACTGAGTATGCTGCTAAGTTCACAGAGCTGTCGAAGTATTACACTCCCTATAGTGAGGCTGCTGGAGAATTTTCGAAATGTGTGAAGTTTGAGAACGGGTTGCGTCCCGAGATCAAACAGGCTATTGGATATCAGCGGATCAGAGTGTTTTCTGACTTGGTTGACTGTTGCAGGATTTTTGAACAGGATTCCAAAGCCAGAGCAGAGAGCTATCAGCAAAGGGTTGATAGAAGAGGCAAGAATCAGAATGATCGTGGGAAACCGTATGCAGCTGGCAGAGGTTTCCAGAGTCAGAGTGGGATGAAGAGGCCTAGTGGGGGAGACTCTAGTGCTCCTGCTAAGTGTTACAGATGTGGTCAGGCTGGACATCGTGTCCATGAGTGTACCAGTGCTGAGAAGAAATGTTTCAAGTGTGGAAAAGGTGGTCATTTGGCTGCAGAGTGTCGGTCGAAGACTGTGACTTGCTTCAACTGTGGAGAGGTGGGTCATATTAGTCCATAGTGTCCTAAGCCAAAGAAAGAGAATCAGTCGGGAGGCAAGGTCTTTGCTTTATCGGGTTCTGAGACTTTTGCAGATGATCGTTTGATCCGAGGTACGTGTTATATTAATGGCTTTCCTCTTGTAGCTATTATCGACACCGGTGCTACTCATTCCTTTATATCTTTGGATTGTGCTGTGAAACTTAAGTTAGAGATATCTGAGATGTTTGGTAGTATGGTGATTGATACTCCTGCAAAGGGTTCAGTGACTACTACTTCAGTTTGTTTAAATTGTCCTTTGAGTATTTTTGGTAGAGACTTTGGGATGGACCTCGTGTGTCTTCCATTAGTGCAGATTGATGTTATCTTGGGTATGAACTGGTTGGTGTTTAACCGAGTTTCTATCAATTGTTTTGATAAGACTGTGATATTTCCTGAGGTTGAGGAAGGAAAGGATTTGTTTCTATCAGCGAGACAAGTGGATGAGGCAGTAGCAGATGGGGCAGGGTTGTTTATGCTGTTAGCGACTTTGGAGGCTAAAGATAAACTGGTGATTTGCGATCTAGCTGTGGTGTGTGATTTTCCTGAGGTGTTTCCGGAAGAGGTGAATGAATTGCCGCCAGAGCGTGAAGTTGAGTTCTCGATTGATTTGGTACCTGGTACTAGGCCGATATCGATGGCTCCGTACCGTATGTCTGCTGTTGAGTTAACTGAATTGAAGAGTCAACTGGAAGATCTGTTGGATAAGAAGTTTATTCGTCCGAGTGTGTCACCGTGGGGTGCACCAGTGTTATTGGTTAAGAAGAAAGAAGGTACTATGAGGTTGTGTGTGGACTACAGGCAACTGAATAAAGTGACGATCAAGAATCGGTATCCTTTGCCGAGGATCGATGATTTAATGGACCAGTTGGTTGGTGCGAGTGTGTTCAGCAAAATAGATTTGAGATCGGGATATCATCAGATACGTGTGAAAACTGAGGATATTCAGAAGACTGCTTTTAGAACAAGGTATGGACATTATGAGTATTCTGTAATGCCTTTTGGTGTGACTAATGCGCCTGGAGTATTTATGGAGTATATGAATAGGATTTTCCATCCGTACCTAGATAAGTTTGTTGTGGTGTTTATTGATGACATTTTGGTGTATTCGAAATCTGAAGAAGAGCATGCTGAGCATTTGAGAGTGGTTTTAGAAGTTCTACGAGAAAAGAAGTTATTTGCTAAACTGTCTAAGTGTGAATTTTGGTTAGAGGAGGTTAGTTTTCTTGGTCATGTGATTTCAAGAGGTGGCGTTGCTGTTGATCCTTCTAAGATAGAAGCGGTGTCTAAGTGGGAAGCTCTGAAGTCTGTTGCTGAGATTCGAAGTTTTCTTGGCTTGGCTGGTTATTATAGGAAGTTCATTGAGGGATTTTCTAAGTTGGCGTTACCGTTGACGATGTTGACTAGAAAGGGGCAAGCATTTGTTTGGGACTCAAAATGTGAAGAAGGTTTCCAAGAGTTAAAGAGAAGGTTGACTACTGCTCCTATTCTGATATTACCGAGTTCGTCGGAATCATTTGAGGTTTACTGTGATGCTTCATTGTTGGGTTTGGGTGGTGTGTTGATGCAGAATAAGCAGGTTATAGCTTATGCTTCGAGACAACTGAGAGTTCATGAGAGGAACTATCCGACACACGATTTAGAGTTGGCAGCCGTGGTATTTGTTCTGAAGTTATGGAGGCATTACTTGTATGGGTCAAGATTTGAGGTTTTCAGTGACCATAAAAGTTTGAAGTATTTGTTTGATCAGAAAGAGCTGAATATGAGACAGAGGAGATGGTTAGAATTTCTGAAGGATTATGACTTTGGTTTGAATTACCATCCGGGTAAAGCAAACGTAGTGGCTGATGCATTGAGTCGGAAATCATTGCACATGTCTATGTTAATGGTTAGAGAATGGGATTTAATTGAGCAGTTTAGAGACTTGAGTTTGGTGTGTGAGAGTACTCACAATAGTGTTAAATTGGGAATGTTGAAGTTAACGAGTAATATTTTGGATGAGATTAGAGAGGGTCAGAAATCCGATATGCTTTTGGTTGATAAGTTGACTTTAGTGAATCAAGGTCAAGGTGGTGAATTCAGAGTTGATGAGAATGGTGTTTTGAAATTTGGTAATCGGGTGTGTATTCCGGACGTTACCGAACTTAAGAAGAGTATTCTAGAGGAAGGACATCGTAGTGGCCTGAGTATTCATCCTGGAGCTACGAAGATGTACCATGATTTGAAAAAGTTATTTTGGTGGCCGGGAATGAAAAGAGAAATTGCGAGTTTTGTTTATTCCTGTTTGACTTGTCAGAAGTCAAAGATTGAGCATCAGAAGCCGTCTGGGCTAATGCAACCGTTGACTATTCCAGAGTGGAAGTGGGATAGTATCAGTATGGATTTTGTTTCTGGTTTACCGAGGACGAGCAAGAATTTTGAAGCTATTTGGGTGATTGTGGATAGATTGACGAAGTCGGCTCATTTCATTCCGATCAGAATGGATTATCCGTTAGAGAGATTAGCCGAGTTGTATATTGAGAAGATTGTAAGTTTGCATGGTATTCCGTCGAGTATTGTTTCAGACAGAGATCCTAGATTTACATCGAAGTTCTGGGAAGGTTTGCAGAGGGCTTTGGGAACTAAGCTGAGATTGAGTTCTGCATATCATCCGCAGACTGATGGTCAGACTGAGAGGACGATTCAGTCACTGGAGGATCTTTTGAGGGCTTGTGTTTTGGAAAAGGGAGGTGCTTGGGATTGTTATTTACCTTTGATTGAGTTTACCTACAACAATAGTTTTCATTCGAGCATTGGTATGGCACCGTTTGAAGCTTTGTATGGTAGGAGATGTCGGACACCTTTATGTTGGTATGAGTCCGGTGAGCGTGCTGTGGTTGGACCGGAGATTGTTCAACAGACTACGGAAAAGATTAAGATGATTCAGGAGAAGATGAGAATTGCTCAGAGTCGTCAGAAGAGTTATCATGATAAGAGGAGGAAGTCACTTGAGTTCCAAGAGGGAGATCATGTGTTTCTTCGTGTTACTCCGATAACTGGTGTTGGTCGAGCTTTGAAGTCAAAGAAGTTGACACCTCGATTTATTGGTCCTTATCAGATTTTGGAGAGGATAGGGGAGGTAGCCTATCGTATCGCTTTACCGCCATCACTTGCAAATTTGCATGAGGTTTTTCATGTGTCTCAGTTGAGGAGATACATTCATGATCCGTCGCATGTAGTCCAAGTAGATGATGTACAGG
The DNA here is from genome assembly GCF_024323335.1 of Lathyrus oleraceus. Classification (NCBI taxonomy): domain Eukaryota; kingdom Viridiplantae; phylum Streptophyta; class Magnoliopsida; order Fabales; family Fabaceae; genus Lathyrus; species Lathyrus oleraceus. The sequence continues at coordinate 520,977,413 of NC_066585.1, read as the reverse complement.
TGAGAGATAACCTGACTGTTGAAACATCGCCTATGAGGATCGAGGATCGAGAATTGAAGCAGTTGCGGGGTAAAGAGATTGCCTTGGTGAAGGTAGCTTGGGGAGGACCAGCAGGTGGCAATGTGACTTGGGAACTTGAGAGTCAGATGAAGGAGTCTTATCCGGAGTTATTCGATTGAGGTATGTTTTCGAGGACGAAAACTCTTTTAGTGGGGGAGAGTTGTAACACCCCGATAATAATATGGTAATTATTTAAATTAAGTTAATAATATATTTATTAATTTAATTAGATAATTGGATTATTATTATTATTATTTTGGAATTATTGAATTATTATTTTATTGGGATAATAAAATAAATTGGAAATATATAAGTGTGAAATAAAGAAAAAGAGCCCATTTGGTAAAGAAAAGGTTTTCACGTGAAACAGAGAAGCGATTGAGAAAGAGGAGAAAGGGCAAAGAGGCAGAGCAAGAGGAAGAAGATTGGAGAAGAGAAAAGCTTGAAGCTCAAAGTTGCCGGATTAACTCAGGTAAGGGGGGTTTATCGTCGTTTAATGGGTATTATGGGTTAGCATGTAATGGGTAGTGATAAACCGTTGAATTGACCCTAATTGGGATTGTCGAATGCTGAAAATTGTGATGAATATGTTGTGTAAAAACTGAAATTTAACCTGTAATTGAGTGTGTTGTAATTCCCCTAACGTATAGCTCCTACGGAATTGGAATCGGAGGTTCGGAAGTCCTCTAACGGCGGAAAATGCGGAGAATTCTGCATTCTGCTTTGTGTTAGCGCAGGAACTGCTGCTTTGTCTGCGTTAACCGGTTAACCCAGGGTGTTAACCGGTTAACACTGTTACGAATTGAGAATTAGTGGTGTTTTGCCTGCGTTAACCGGTTAACCCAGGGCGTTAACCGGTTAACACTGATAAGTTTTGGACAGTAAGCGTGTTTTGCCTGGGCGTTAACCGGTTAACACTGTTGCAGTATGGAAAAATTGTTAATTTAAATGTTGTGTGCCTAATGGGTGGTTGCCTATATCAGTGTGTGATATGGTAGGGATTATTTCCCGCTATTTTGAGCAGTATAGGTATTAGTAGAGTGTGCTAATACTGTGGTTGATTATTTGACATGATATGATGTTTTGATACATGTGTTGATGATGTTTGATGGTGTGCATAATGTTGTGAATGTACATGTTATGTATGCAATTGTGAATGGACTGGTGTATGGCTTAGAGTGTGAGCATATGTCCATTGTGGATTTTGTTGTTGATGTTGCATTGCTAGGCGATTAACATGCATATTGTGGCCTTTAGGGTGGTAGCTAATTCCCATGGTGAGGAATTAGTGAGTTAGTCATTTTGGACTGTTGTTGATGTTTGCATGCTAGGTGATTAGCGTGCATAGCATGGCCCATTTGGGGTGGTAGCTAATTCCCATGGTGAGGAATTAGTGAGTGAGTCACTAGGTCTCAAATGAGTGGGACTAGTGGGCTTGGTAGCCGTGCCTGGATTTGGACGGTGAGGTGAACTATATGTTCACAAATAGTCGGTACCGCATGCATGGAGTCTCATTGCATAATTGATATATGGTGTATAATATGAATGGATGTATTCCAGTATTATACACGTGTTGTGTGTTGTGTGTTGTGTTGATGTTGAGTCTGATTGAGTTGACATTGCTGTTACTGAATGTGTAATCTGATTTGGGTGATGAAACGTGTTATTTACTTAGCATTACATGATGTTTTATAATGCTTGTTATATCGATTGAGGAACTCACCCTTACAACTATTTTTCAGGTAACGAGCAATGAGTTGAGTAGAAGCTAATGCTTGGAGTCTAGTGTAGTCTCCTTAGTGGGTCGTGCTCTGATAGATGTAACATCGGGATGGGGTGTTTTAACTCGTTTTAAATGTTTTATTGTTGGTTATGAACCATTTTACATGTAATGTTTTACATGATTGATGAGATTTTTACCCGCTGCGTCTTATGCAAATGCTTATGTTTTGATTTAATAAAAGAGCATGACCGTTATATTGGTGATTGGTGTGAAGTAACTGTGTGACACCCTTGATTGCATATTACTCTGATTGACATATTGTTATTTTAATTAAATATTTGGGGTATTTTAGAAGGGTGTTACACCTATGACTGACATTTGGGTTCATACTTGAAACATGTTATGATGATAATGATAAAATATCAATATTTGGTGAATATACAACCTTTGATGATGTTTGGATGATTTTTTGTGGATGTTGGTTTGAATCCTTAAAACATGTCAGCATTCATACTATTTTGGAGTTAGGTGAGACTTCGGTCTATTTTTGGGTGACCTCAGATCTTATGGTGGGGATCGTTAGTCTATTTGAGGGAATAGAGGTATGTCTCAGATCCTATGATAGGGATCGTCGATTCAGTTGAGGAGTCGAAGAATTTTTATGATGGTGGACGACATGAGTAACATACCTCTGATGTTCACATAACTTTGATACCACATGTATTTAGGTGATGGGGTTGGTGAACATTAGTCTTGCATACATTGATATGTCTTGTGATGAATGTTTATTTCGATGTTGTCTTTTGTGTTTGTGATTATCATTCATGTTTTGAGTGAATGATCGTTTCTCGATTTTCATGTTGTTTGCTGAAACTTTCACCATTACTTTATATAAGTATATTCTCACTCATTTCTTGTTTGCTTGGTTTTGTGGTATGCTTTGCATAGGTGATTAGAAGGACTGAGGTTCGTTGTTGAAGTGAGATGAATGCTGCCTCTTAGTAGACTTTTATCTTCTATATATTTTAGTTTTCGAATAAGAATGCTCTGATCTGTAACACTGGGATAAGGGCGTTCATTTTCATTACTTTGATTTGTTTGTAATAAACTATTATGAGACTTTTATTATGATGTATTGATTCAGTTCTATTCAAACATGTTTTATGGTGTTTCTAAATAAATTTCTGTTGTGCAACATCTGTTGGTTTATGATTTATGAAGTATTTACGATTGAGTAACATCCTTTTCCTGTTATTTTTTATTTAAAATATATTATTCGGGGTTTAGGGTGTTACATAGTGGTATCAGAGCATAATCGATCCAATCGGTCAATATTTTGCTAATTATTTACTTCCTTTTGTGTGATGAATTTAGTTAAACTATGTCAATACATTGTTTCTTCTAACAATTACTTGCTTAAATAGATAGATATGGTTGGAAGGAACGACTATGTTATTGATGATGCATTGGAAGCTTTGACCCATGTGATGAGGCAGCATAATCAACAAGCTGATGAAGGTGATCATGGTTTGGACATGATTATGAGAAACAAGCCTCAAATTTTCAAGGGAAAGCATGATCCGGAGGGTGCTCAGGCATGGTTGCAGGATTCTGCTAATCAAATAGAGGAACTAGTGAATGGTGAAACATAAATTTTCGTGATGTTTGCATCCATGAAGGCTGAAAGTAAAGTAAAGCTGGATGAATTGTCGGTGGTGTGTCATTTTCCAGAAGTGTTTTCAGACGATATTAATTATCTGCCACCAGAAAGAGAAGTTGAATTCAATACTAATTTGATACCAGGAACTAGACCAGTATCTATGGCACCTTACACAATGTCTCCTGCAAAGTTGGCTGAATTGAAGAAGCAATTGGAAGATTTACTTGATAAGAAGTTCATCAGGCCGAGTGTATCACCTTGGGGAGCTCCAATCTTGTTTGTGAATAAGAAAGATGGCATTGTGAGGCTATGTGTGGTCTACATACAACTTAACAAGTAAATATCAAGAATAAGTATCCATTTCTCATAATTGATGATCTTATGGACCAGCTAGTGGGAGCATGTGTGTTTAGTAAGATTGACTTGAGGTCGGAGTATCATCAGATAAGAGTGAAAGATGAAGATATCTCTAAGACTGCCTTTAGAACTTGGTATGATCACTATGAATATTTGGTGATGCCATTCAGAGTTTCTAATGCGCCTGATGTATTTATGGAGTATATGAACATAACTTTTCACCCGTTCTTGGATACGTTTGCTGTAGTATTAATTGATGATATTCTTATTTACTCTAAATCAGATGAAGAACCTGCATAACATCTTCTTATTGTACTTCAAGTTTTAAAAGAGAAGAAATTATATGTCAAGCTATCTAAACGTGAGTTTTAGTTGCGTGAAGTCAATTTTCTGGGACATGTAATTTCCAGTGATGGTATAACAGTGGATCCTTCGAAGTTAGATGCAGTGTTATAGTGGGAAGCCCCGAAGACAGTTACTGAGATCAGGATTTTCCTTAGACTAGCTGGTTACTATCGGAGCTTTATTGAGGGTTTCTCAAAATTGGCCTTACCTTTAACTCAATTGACTCGAAAGAGTCCAACTTTTGTATCGGATCTACAATGTAAAGAAAGCTTCCAAACATTGAAAAAGAAGTTGACAACTGCACCAGTTTTGATTCTACCAAATATGACTGAACCTTTTGTTGTGTATTATGATGCAAATAATACGGGTTTAGGTGCATTACTTATGCAAAACGGACAGGTGGTTGCATATGCTTCTCGGCAGTTGGAGGTGCATGAAAGGAACTACCATACTCACGACTTAGAATTGGTTCCAGTAGTATTTGTTCTTAAGATTTGGAGACACTATCTTTGTGGTTCTAGATTTTAAGTATTTAGCGACCATAAGAGTTGGAAATACCTCTTCGATCAGAAGGAACTTAACATAAGACAAATGGGATGGTTAGATTTTTTGGAGGAGTACGGATTTGGTTTGAATTACCATCCCGGTAAAGCCAATATGGTAGCAGATGCTTTGAGTCGGAAGTCTTTGCACGTGTCAACTTTGATGGTTAGGGAGTCAGATTTGATTGAACAATTCATAGACTTGAGTTTAGTATGTGAGGTGACTCCAGATAGTGTGATGCTGGGTATGCTGAAGTTAACTAGTAGTTTTCTTGATGAAATTAGAGAGAAGCAAAAGTTTGATGTGACATTGGTTGATCACTTAACATTAGTTGGACAAAGTAATGATAAAGACTTTCGAATTGATTGAGATGTAATTCTAAAGTTTCGGGATAGAGTTTGTATACCTAATATACTGAAACTTAAGAAAATGATTTTAGAGGAGAGTCATCAGAGTAGTTTGAGCATTCATCCTAGAGCTACCAAAATGTATCAAGATCTGGAGAAAATGTTCTAGTGGCCAGGAAAGAAGAGGGACGTCACACAATTTGTTTATTCTTGTTTGATTTGTCAGAAGTCTAAGGTAAAACATCAAAAGTCATTCGTACTAATGCAACCATTATAGATTTCTGAATGGAAGTGGGACAACACCTTAATGGACTTTGTGACTGGTTTGCCGAATACTCTAAAATGAAGTGATGTGATTTGGGTGATTATTGATAGGCAAACTAAATTGCCTCACTTCATACCGATTAAGATCAGTTTTACACTATAGAGATTGGCAGAGATTTACATTGAGGTGATTGTGAAGCTTCATGGCATTCCATCGAGTATCGTCTCCGACAGTGATCCGAGGTTTACATCCAGATTTTGGGGAAGCTTACAAGACGCTTTGATTACTAAGTTGAGATTGAGTTCGGCGTATCACCCACAAACTGATGAACTTACTGAGAGGACTATCCAGTCTTTGGAGGACTTGTTGAGGGCTTGTGTTCTGGAGCATGACGGTACTTGGGATAGTTACTTACCTCTGATAGAGTTCACATACAATAACAACTACCATTCTAGTATTGGGATGGCCCCATTTGAGGCGTTATATGGTAAGATATGTATGACTCCTCTATGTTGGTATGATTCTTGAGAGAGCATTGTACTTGGACCAGAAATTGTGCAACAAACGACTGAGAAAGTCAAAGTAATTCAAGATAAGATGAATGCATCTCAAAGTAGGCAGAAAAGTCACCATGACAAGCGAAGAAAGGATCTTGAATTTCAGGATGGCGATTGCGTTTTTTTGAGAGTCACTCCATTGAATGGTGTTGGAAGAGCCCTGAAGTCTAAGAAGCCCGCTCCTCGTTTCAGTGGACCCTATCAAATTACCTAGAAGATTGGAGTTGTTGCTTACCATGTGGCGCTACCCCCATCTCTTTTGAATTTTCATGATGTTTTCCATGTGTCACAGCTTCAGAAGTATGTTCATGATCCTTTACACGTAATTCAGATGGATGATGTGCAAGTTCGTGACAACCTGACTGTTGAAGCAACTCCTGTTCGGATCACGGATCGAGAGGTTAAACAGCTGCGAGACAAAGCAATTACTCTAGTGAAAGTCATTTGGGGATGACCTACTGGAGGTAGCATGACTTGGGAGCTGAAGAGAAAGATGAAGGAATCCTACCCAGAGTTGTTTTTGTCAAGTAACTTTCGAGGACGAAAATCCTTTTAAGTGAGGGAGAGTTGTAACCCCTCTAACATATTTAACTATAGCATTTTATGAATTATTTGATTATTTATTTATGTGATATTGGTGTGTTTTGGGTATTTTATGATGTTTTAGAGTATTCGAGGGTATTTTAATAATTTAATAATTATTAAAATATTTAGGTGAGAGCGGTAGATTTTATTTAATTATTTAAAATAACAATAATAGTTATTTGAGGTTCATAATAATAATAATAATTTAATTGATTAAATATAGTGTGACACCTTATGTTAAAAATATATTTTCCTTTTAAAATAAAATAAATATTTTGTTTAAATATTAAAGATGTGACGCTTAATTGAATAATTATTTAATTTAAGATTTATTTTATTTTATTATCAATTAAATAAATATTCTGTTTGAGACTAAATATTTGAGAATTAATATTAAAGTTGGATTAAACATAATATATATATATATTATATATATATTATATATATATATATATATATATATATAATATATTATATATAATATATAATAGTATATATATATATATATATATATATATATATATATATATATATAATTATATATATTGTAAAAGAGAGTGAGAGTTAGGGAAAAATTAAGGTTTGAGACATATCGCTAAACCACACATCTGAGTCTGTGGAGACCATTTTGAGAGCGATCGTGTGACAGCAGTTTGAAGAGGGAGGAATATCAAGACCTTGAAAGTTCAATCGATAAGGTAGGGGGGAGGGGAATTTTGCTATATGGTGGATTTTTAGGCAGCAGGGTGATGAAGGTTCTTTTGCTCTCTCATCAACGCCAAGGGTCTTTGACCCTATAAATTGTATGATTGATTCAGTATAATATAAAATTGCATGTGTTGTGATTGTTTTATTAAAAGGTATCGATAATGATATGAATATAAGTTTTTTTGTGTGTTGAAGGATAAATCAATCGTTTGTTTTACGATCTATGTTCAAGTGAGATAATCCCATTTGGTCACTTTTGGGTGAATTGATAATAGTATCGATATGAATATTTTAATCGATAAAATGATTTTTGGGAAATATTTTTAAATTACTGTAACAACTAATGATTTTTAATAAAAATATAAACTTCTTATGATCTAATGATAAGTTTTATGAACTGAATAATTTTTTCAAAAAAATAAAATTATAATTTGGTCGACTAGTGATTTGACCTGTGTTCAAATTGGATAATCCCATTTGTTCAAATTTTGTCCTTTTTGATCGTTCTGTTAACTGTAATCCCTTTTTCATAAAAAAAAAAGTTATCGATAACTTTTTTTGTAAAAACTCTAAAATTAATCTTTTGGAAAAAATCATTACTCTTTTGAATTTGTCATTGAAAACTATATGCCGTAAGAATTCGACATTGGGAGAAGGAAACTTGGAAAATCTGAGGTAGGAGGGCTAATTGCAAGTATCGAAGGAGAGGTCTCACTTTAGAGAGGTTTAGCAGAATTTTGTGGAAGTTTAGCGTTCTATGTCAGAATAACTTGTATTATAACTTTTCAGAAAGGGAATCGTCCTAGGAGTCAAACTCACTGTTATGCAGTGACTATTCGTGTTTTAAGCCATTTAAGCTCCGAAAACAACATTTTCCTATTCTTTTTTGGAATTTTAGCAATTTATATTTTATTTATTTATTTTGTTTAAGATTAAAAACCCATAAGAATCATTATAGTTTCTTTGTTTTTATCTATTTAAAGATATTTGACAATGTCATAAGGATTAACCTTTTGATTATAATAAATTACAGAGTTTTGTTTACTCTTTCTAGTGAATAATAATTTGTATAAATAAATGTAAAACTAACAAAATCTTTGTTCTTAGTTGAAATAAGTATTTTTTTTTTTTAAATTAATGATGTTAGTTTTGATAACTTTAACTTTTCTAAATAAAGTTAAATTAAGTAAAAACATTAGATTTAATTTAATTAAATCCTCTTGAGAAATTAATGATGTTACAATATTATTCTGTTGGAGGCCTATGACTGACATTTGGGTTCATACTTGGAACATGTTATGATGATAATGATGAAATATCAATTTTGATGAATATACAACCTTTGATGATGTTTGAGTGATTTTCTATGGATGTTAGTTTGAATCCTTATAACATGTCATGCATTCATACTATTTCGGAGTTAGGTGAGACTTCTGTCTATTTTTGGATGACCTCTGATCCTATGGTGGGGATCGTTAGTCTATTTGAGGGCCTAGAGGTATGTCTCAGATCCTATGGTGGGGACCGTCAAGTCAGTTGAGGGGCCGAAGACTTATTACGATGGTGGACGATATCAGTAACATACCTCTAATATTCACAAAACTTTGGTACCACGTGCATTTAGGTGATGGAGTTGGTGAACATTAGTCTTGTATACATTGATGTGTCTTGTGATGAATGCTTGTTTCAATGTTGTGTTTGTGATTATCATTCATGTTTTGAGTGAATGATCGTATCTTGATTAACATTCTATTTGCCGAAACTTTCACCATTACTATATGTAAGTATATTCTCACCCTTTTCTTGTTTGCTTGGTTTTGTGGTGTACTTTGCAAAGGTGATTTGCAGGACTGGGGTTCGTTGTTGCAGTGAGATGGTTGTTGCCTCTCAGCAGAGTTTTATCTTCCGTATATTCTAGTTTTCAAATAAGAATTCTCTGATCTGTAACACTCTGGATAAGGGTGTTCGTTTGCATTACTTGGATTTGCTTGTAATCAACTATTATGGTATTTTGATTATGATGTACTGATTTAGTTCTCTTCAGACATGTTTTATGGTGTTTCTAAATAAACTTTCATTGTACAACATCTGTTGTTTTATGATTTATGAAGTATTTACAATGGAGTAACATCCTTTTTCCTGTTATTTTTATTTAAAATCTATTATTCGGTATTTAGGGTGTTACAGCTAACACTAGTCTTTTCAAACCTAAAAAATATCCATTGGTTCTCGTGAACCTTAACATATCAATACCGGTTCTCCCGAACCTAAACATATCAACCCTGGCTCTCATAAAACTAAACATATCAACACTAGTTCTCCCAAACCTAATCATAAATCACATTAGCACCAGACTTGCATCCTAACCTTAACAACTTAACTCGTATACGTATTATCAAGAAATTAAACCAAAGTCCTAAACATATCCAGATCTTATTCGAAACAAATATACCATCAAAACATTGTGCCAATGTCCTAAAATATCCAAATCACATTTCCCTAAAATGTATTATCAAACATTGGACTTGTGTCTTAAAATATTAACAACTTAGTTCACATAGCATCTTATTAAAACAACCCCAAAATTATGTTTTCTACTAGTCATACCTCAAATTTGAATAGTTATTTAAAAATACAAACATAGTCGGAATCTAGTAAATAAATATGTTTCAAAATGCTTAGAGAGTCTAATTTAAGACTATGTTTTTTATTTCAGGACTTAAGATCCCAATCGGTACAATTTAATCAAACAATAGGAACTGGTATAGGCATCGGGCAAAATATTTTATCGTATTTGTAACTAGTATTTTTCCTATTGAACTTAGTGGAATGAGATGCTTATTAAGTCTAATATGTATAATTTTTTTGTCTATTTTCTTATGATATAAGATTTACTCTTAGAGGATTTATATAGAGTGAGTTATGTCCAAATTACTAACATCATGTCAAATAGTTCTGTTGTAGAGTTTTCAAAATATTAACTGAACTTGCAATTCAGTTTTCTAGCCTTTGCAATAACAAAATTGATCCAGATTGAAGTCTATCTTGTTCTAAATCTTGTCTAGTTTCTAATGGTCTCAGTTTCATTCTTAAAAGATCTAGGTAACTAAAGTTATAGGCAAATGACTAATATGGCATACAAATCGGAAGTTGTAGAAATTAATTGACATATGGTAACAACATTACTTAAACATCTATTATTTTGACTGATCATCCTATAGCATTGGTTCAATGTCTAATTTCTCAAATTAAGTACACTTATGTTCAATTTTAACACTATACTCACGTCATGTACATAATTGTTTAGTTGTTTGTGTTGTTATGTAATTGTTGTTTAAATTATTGTTAAAATTATTGTTTAGTTGTTGTTTTCAAATTGTTGTAACTGAATGTTATGATACTTATGAAATGAAAGTTGTTTTTAATATAAACCAAAAGGGTTACATTTAAAATTATGTTATTGTGCTTGGTCTAACACTGAGACAATTTGTACGATTATGTCTGGGCTAGAAATATGGACTACATAATCTCACCATTTTGTTCGCCGTATTCATTTCAGTTCAAATACGGGTGCTGTTTGGGCGGCCCTATTTCTTTCTTCGCATTATTTCATTGTGCCAGAGTATGTCCCTTTGATATGCAGGCCAATAATCCTGTTTTGCTACTACCGAAAAGATAATGTTGTAAACATTGCATATGTTTATGACTTTGTAAACATCGGATAGTAAGTTTGAAGGATCCCGTTAAACCTTTGAACATGCCGCTATGACATGGGAGCAGGGCATACAAAAGGCTTGGAACTTTCCGCAGTTGCATCAACCTCTATCTAGTTCCACTTGATAGTGTCCCCATCGACCTGCCTTCATTGTGATCCATTGAGTTAGCAACATTGAACCAACCTTTAGTACGATCAAACATTGTGACCACGTGTGTGTTAGCTTTGACATCTTCCTCCTTAATTAATTTCATTGAAGCATCATTGAACAACTGTCCATATTATAATACTGAACTCCATTTGGAACGTCTGATCTCAAATAACGTCCCTAGCCTAAAATAGGTTGCTCACACTAAAGCGGTTATTGATAGGTTTCAAATGTATTTGAAGACATAGTTCATTGATTCCACGATATTTTTTGCCATGTGGCCCTATCATTGATCGTTTTTGTATGACCTAGTCTACTTCTCCAATGGAATATTGTCGATCCACCTTACTGCATCTGTATTTGACAATCTGATGTCTTCGCGGTAGTGTTTGAAGGAAGGTTCTGTTAATGCATACCCTGCATTGACAACCTTCTTTTGCAGCGTCTTGTGTTTGATCTCCTACCTGAAATTTTGAGTGATATGTTTAATGTAGTAGACATGCATCGAAGGAGGATCCTGCTAGCTGTTATCAATGTTTTTATAGGCATTCACAATTGATGGATGTTCGTCTGAGATCAAACATAAGTTAGGTTGAGGAGCAACATGTAATCGAAGATTTTTTAGGAAAAAACTTCATCCACCAACAACTTCCCCTTCAATCAGTGTAAATGCGATTGGAAAAATGTTATTGTTGTCATATTATGCCACTACCATGAGTAACGTTCCTTTATATTTCCAACCATGTTCCATCAATTTGTATAATAAGTTTACAGAAAGCAAAACCTTTGATGCATGGTTCATATGCCCAGAAGTGTCGGTGGAATATGTCATTTCCACTAACACAAGTCCCGTCTAGGGTATATGCCAACAACATTTCCAAATTGACAATAGTTCATGGAGTATAATGCCTAAGTGCCACCAAGTATTTTGGAAGTTCTTTATACGACTCCTCCCAATTACTGAACACTATTTCAACTGCCTTAGTCATAGTTATCCATGCCTTCCTGTATGATGGAGTATAATTATATTGTGTAACGATATGTGAGATTATTGTACTCACCTTTAATGACGGATTGTCGCTAATGACAATAACAAATACTCAAAATAATTCAACAAAATGTCTCTACTAACCATGGGTGATGAACATCGAGGAACTATCGACAATATTGCAACATTTGTAAGTTATTATTTATTAATATTGTAGATTATTTAACTTTCCCAACACTATAGTTTATTACTTATTCTTACTTATTTCTTATTTATCTTTTGTTAGGATCCAAAGAGATTTCGATGCCGTGTACATGAATATGTACCACACGACCCTTTGATAGAATCATATTTACGAGTACGCGGTTTTGGTAATCTACTCAACATAGTCTCATACTCAGTTGATTACAAATTTATTCTTGCTTTAGTAGAAAGATGAAGACCCGAGACCCACATCTTTCACCTTCCATTCGGTGAATGTACCGTCACACTCGAGGACGTCTACATGTTGTTGGGTCTACCTATCGATGGTAAGACCGTAAATGGTAGAGTTAACCAAGATAACTCTATATGCGAGAAATTGTTGGGTGCCCATTTGTGTGAAGATACAACTACGAGACAAACTTCAGGCTAATCTAGGGTTCAAGGTATTAATTTAAAATATCTTAAACAACATTATTCAAGTATAACATTAAACGAAGAATCGATTGAGTATGAAAAGATAATTAAAGCTCGTTGTTATATTATCATTCTATTTGGTAATTTTTTATTTCCTGAAAGTATTGGTAATACGGTAAAGATTATGTATTTGCCGTTGTTACGAAACATAAATAAAGTAGACACATATAGTTAGGGTTTGTCATACCCCAAAATTTGCCTGTTAATTTTTATGATAAATTGATTCATGCATGACATTCATTTCACATTTGCATTCATTCATTAGCATACATTCTCATATAAATTATAAATTTTAATTTATTTATTATGTGATACAGATATAAAAAATAATAATGATTTTGGTTATCTGTATGATATAAATAAATTTTATATATATAAATAAAATAGTTTTAATTTAATGATAAATAAAAATAGATTTGAATTTTAATTGTATAATTAAAATTTTAAATTAATTTTATTTGTTAAAGCTCATTAAATTATAATAACTATTTTTTATAATTTAGTGACTCATGTTCCATTTATTCATTATTTATAATAATATTTGTATTTAATAAATATTTAGCAAGGTTAAACCCTAACTCTCCTAAAGTATAGGAAGAGATCCAAATATTTAGCAAGGTTAAACCCTAAAGTATAGGAAGGGATCCAAATATTTAGCAAGGTTAAACCCTAAAGTATAGGAAGGGATCCAAATATTTAGCAAGGTTAAACCCTAATCCACACCATTATAAATACTTCATATGGTTGCAGCAAGGGGAGGAGACGAAAAAGAGGAGAGATACAGGAGAAGAAGATACACAAGGCAAGGCAGAAGCAAGAAGATTCACGGGCAGGGGAAAGAGAAGCAACCATAAAGCACTCATAGCCTGAATAAGAACAACACACATACAGTGAGCAAGCTAGAAGAATCAAATCATCAGTAAGTGGGAAAAGAGAAGCAACCATAAAGCACTCATAGCCTGAATAAGAACAACACACATACAATGAGCAAGCTAGAAGAATCAAATCCTCAGTAAGTGTTCATTATGGAATTTGCATCCAGCATGATTACCTTGCAATACTCCTTAATTCATGCATGAATAATATTGGTTTAATATATATATTGAGATGATGTATTCATGGTTTGGTGGATGTTGATATTGCTTTATTCAAGTATGCATTTGTTCTTGATATGTCATAGCATGTTGGAGAAATTCTATTTGCATGATTAAAGAATTATATCTGCCATTTAATTATTATTATATGAGTGTTGTTTCTAGCATGATTATGTTTATTTCACATGTTGTTATTACATAATAATGATGATGATATAATGGTGATAATATAAATCCTTGGTTGTCTTTAACATGTATGTGTAAGGTTTGTTTTATCATTATCACTTGCAGTAAAGAGAACTAATACATGAGTAAAATAATATAAGCTTCTTGATTTGTGCATGGCTATTTTTATTATTGCATGATGATTACCTATGATCTTATTTTATGTGTGTGGCTTGATATAAGATGAAGTTACAGGTTTGTTGTATTCACATGAAAGAAACAGCATGAGAAAAAAATAAAGTAGCTTGCCGTAAGAGAGAAAGTTGTAACATGCATGGTGGTGTTATGTCAAAATGGAAAAATCCATGTAGAATTAATATATATTTTAATGAAGGCGAATAAATAACGAATGGACCAACATGGCTCGTTCGAGCCCCCAGGACCTATTTTTTAGCTTTTCAGTGTTTTTACTATGTTTACTCCCTTTCCACTATAATTAATTCACCACTATTTTTCTATTATTAAAATAAAACCCATTAATTAATTTTCTAATTAATATATTATATTAGTTATTTAAACTAGGATATAATTTAATCTAGTTTATTAATTAAATTTTCATATATCACTTAATTAATTTAAATGGGCTATTTTGAATAATAAAAATCTAATTATATTTTTTTTTCTCTTTTCTTTTAAAATTTCTATCAATTTAGTCTAAGTTTTCCCATAAATTCATAAAAAAAAAGTTTTTATTATTATAGACTAAAAATATTCTTAATTTATTCTTAAATTTAGTTTATTTATTTCATTTGTCATGAACTTTCTATGTAATAGATTTAATTAGGATTTTTTTTATTTCTTTCTTTTTAGTTTAATTAGGTTTTATTATTTTGTATGCCCTTTTAATTTTGTACTCGTTAATTAAGATTTAGATATTTAATATCCCCTTTTAAATTATGTACCCCCCATTCCGAAGCCATGTAATAGCGTAGTCTTATTTTTCGCACTTTAATTTTTCCATACTGTGAATATAACTGTCTAGATGTATGCTAATAGGATTGCATGGAAAGATAAATAATCGAATTTAGATAAATTAATTCAAGATAATATATCCGAATCCAATCATTTCTACACTTGCACCTCTAGGGTAACCCTCTCTTTGTTGCCTTACGATATTACGGTCATGTCCCGCGAATGTGGGGATACCCTTAGTAAAGACCCTTTTGATTAAATCATCATCATCCCTAAACAGATAAGTCATAGTCCCTTCGATCAAAAGGTCAATGTCCCTACAAGATAAATCATAGTCCCTCGAACGTTGCCTTCGAATATATGACCTTGTCCCTCGAACGTTGCCTTCGAATATATGACTTTGTCCCTCGATGACCCTTCGTTGTAGCCTACGATTAAATGATGATCGTCCCTTCGAATGCTAAGGTATCCTTACAAATGTTGCCTTCAATGGCCAATCGACGATCCCACGATGTCCCTTTACATCCAAAGGATAAGACTACTTACTTCTCAATAGTAAGGACAATTTTATCCTCCTAAGGATAGGAAATACCTATAAAGACCTTGGTTAGGTATAACTCTTAAATGCTTGCTCACAGCTTAAAATACTTTTCACACCTCACACTTTTCAGAACATCTTTTAGAAAATCATCACTTGGTATACATTCGCACCAGAATCATCGCCGAGTTATATTTTTCTAAACATCTTTCAAAATCAAACGAGATAAACACTTTGTATACATTCGTACAAGAATCATTACAAAGTTAAACTCTCCTTTCAAAATATTTTCTAAACACACCACATTTCTCAAACACTTTCTCAAACAAGGAAAACATAAGTGAGTTAAGCAATTAAGAGCCCATGGATAACAATGGATACAAAGGGTGCTAACACCTTCCCTTTGTATATTTTACCTCCCGAACTCAAAATCTAATCAAGGTCTTTCCTGTTCTTTTCCGCCTTTCCTTATTGGATAAAAGAAAAGTCGGTGGCAACTCTTGCTATCCGCAACATTGCTTTTCAAAGTAAAAACACAAAGTCAGTTCACCGTATCACAGAACTGGCGACTCTGCTGGGGAATCTTAAAAAGAGAGGTTACCTTAAAGATAAGATCACTTATGTATTCGAATTGTTTCTTTGTCTGATTTACTTTTAAGGGATTGTTTGGGTATTCTATGCTTGAGTGAAAGATCCTACACCCGGATCTAGTGTACCTTAGGTAAGTAGCAAGAGATCATCGCGACTGTCCGGCGTATACTGGAATGGTTAAAATGATGGCTACAGTTAATGTGACACTTTGGATGTCCTGATGTTCCTCATGTTTACTTGAGGAAAAATTTGGCGTCTACGTGGTGTCATCAAAGCATTAACCAGACCTTTAGAACCCTAATTGACTCATCCTAGCCATTAGAAAGTAGTGAGATAACTGACTTCGGTTCCGACTAGGGTTGGTTGATACTCGATACTACACTGTTTAAGATTGGACTTTAGGGAAATTTTGGTCAACCGCTTGGTGTTGCACTGAAGTGGACTTAAGGAAAGGTCAATGATTTGAGATCCTTCTAGAACCCGGTTACTATTCTAGGACAGGTTGAACCAATCAAACTTCAGTGGGGAGGGTACTTACCTATGGAACTCATGCAAGCATTAAAACCTAGGAATGATTGTGGTGTGACTTGTTTGTGCTTGTTACTTACTTGACATCATAACATCATAACATCATGACATCATGGCATTGTACTAACCATTTTGAGGACTTAGGGATTTAACTTTGCTCTGTTTGGTAGGGCTATGGCTTCCAGGAAGACCATCCGGATCAATTTTGTAGCGACCACTCCTCAACTCAAGGATTTAGTGTCGGAACTTCCCGATCATGCTCAGTTCATCAAGAAACATGGTTATCTCCTCAATTTAGTTACCACCGGTTTCAAGGAAGATATGATGAGAGTTCTATTCTAGTTCTTCGATCCTAAACATCATTGCTTCACCTTCCCAGATTATCAGTTGGTACCCACATTAGAAGAATTTTCCAGGTTTCTTGGGATACCTATCCTTGATCAAACACCTTTCAGTGGTTTAGAAAAGATTCCGAGGTCTGAAGAGGTTGCCGCGGCTTTACACATGACAAAGTCCGACATTGAAACTAATTGGGTAACAAGAAGTGAAGTTAAGGGTTTACTTGCCAAATTTCTGATAAATAAGGCCCGAGAATTCCTAAAAGCTATGAGTGTCCACGCTTTCGAAGATGTTCTAGCATTACTAATCTATGGTTTGGTGTTATTTCCTAATCCGGATCAATTCATAGACATGAATGCTGTTAAGATATTTCTCACTCATAACCCTGTGCCCACCTTGCTTGGAGACATTTTGCATTCCCTTCACACTCGGACTATGAAAAGGCAAGGGACTCTCATGTGTTGCGTACCTTTATTATCTAGGTGGTTTATTTCGCACCTTCCTCAATCAGTCTTGAAGAATGAGCAAAATTTGAAATGGTCTCAAAGGATAATGTCGCTCTCCCATTCAGACATCCATTGGTGTCCCCAACCCAAAGAAAATGTTATCATTATTGACCGTTGTGGAGAATTCTCTAACGTACACTCCTGGGGATAAGAGGAGGTATTACTTATAATCCTGCTTTAGCCCTACGTCAGTTTGGTTATGCTCGAAGAGATGGTCCACATGAAATAATTATCCAAGGCACTGTGTTTGACTATGACAACGATTCTCAAGGTCTCCGTCAAAGGTTTGTACGAGCTTGGGGCATGGTGAAAAGAAGTACTTTAGGATAGAAAAACTCTTTTTCTATGGAACCTTATCTTAGATGGGTACGCGCCAGAGCTCGTGAGCTTATCATGCCATATCTTGCAATCGGACCTCTGATTGTTGAACCAAAAGTTGAAGGAGGTACTCCTCAGATCATTCCTTATCCAGATATGCCTACCAATGTTGAAGAATTGAAGAAATCTTGGATCCAGTTGAGAGAGGAAAGGGATACTTTTGAAGCTCAGTTATATGCTGAAAGGAAGAAAGTATTAGAGCTCACCAGCCAGCTTAATGAGGAACGAAGTCTCAATGCATATCTCCGCCCAAAAAGAAGCCGTCCCTGGGAGACTTGAGCTTTCATTTTTTCTTGTAATGAACATTGATTAAAGAAATTATTAATAAAAGTTCCCCTTTTTGGTGGTTTACGCAAAGTTAAATTCCAAAAGTCCTTGAAAACATTTCATACATTGCATAGCATAACATAACATTGCATAACAGGTACTCTAAAGGATCAATGTTCTCACGGTCTTCCTCTCAAACAGAAAAATGGCCCTCGAACAAACTGTCAAGGATCTCCAGGCTCAGAATGCTCAATTCTAGGAGATGATCTTGAACTTATCCAAGGGGTAGGAGGAACTGAAGACTCTATTGCTCGAGAAGAAGAAAGACAAGAAATCTGTGAGTTACATTAACCCGGGAAGAAGGCTTAAAGGACAGGCTCCAGGAGTCAAGATTGGAATTCCGAAGGATAAAGAAGATGAGACAGAAAATGATTCGGAAGATGAGAATGTTGATCCCTTCAACCCTGAGAACGACTATGAAAATCATGAAAATGAACAGTACTCTCCGAAAGATGATAAGTATAAGTTGCTGGAAGAACGTATGCTAGCTATGGAGGGTCAGAAGGCGCCCGGTCTGGATTTCGAAAGCTTAGGTCTGGTCTCTGATGTGGTCATTCCTTGCAAATTCAAGGTCCTCGCTTTCACTAAGTATGATGGTGCGTCTTGTCCTCAGATGCATCTGAGAGCTTATGTGAGAAAGATCCAGCCGTATACCACTAATAGGAAGCTATGGATCCATTTCTTCCAAGAGAGTTTCTCTGGCATACAGTTAGAGTGGTATTATCAGCTCGAGAGCTCTAACATCCGCACCTGGACTGATTTAGCGACAACTTTCTACAAGCACTACCAGTATAATTCTGAATTAGCGCCTACTCGGCTACAGCTGCAGAATATAACTATGGGCTCTAAAGAAAGCTTCAAAGAATATGCTCAAAAATGGAGAGACTTGGCTGGTAGAGTCAAACCCCCTATGACTGATCGAGAATTAGTGGACATGTTCATGGGTACACTGACTGGCCCATTCTACAGCCATCTATTGGGAAGTTCCTCATCGGGTTTCACTGAACTTATATTGACGGGTGAACGTGTTGAAAGCGGCATTCGAAGTGGAAAGATACAGGCGGCTACCTCTGCAAGCACCAAAAAGTCCTATCAGGGGAAAAATGAATCAAATGCTATGTATGGTCAAAGGGGTCATAACAAGAAAAATCGTGACCATACTGTTGGAGCAGTTACGATTGCAGCACCGCCATCTCAAAACTTCCAACACAGACAAGACAGGCCAAGAAGGCAGTTTACCAAGATCAATATGACTTTAGCACAAGCACTACATGGTATGCTAAAAGAAAATTTAATTACCCTCAGAGATCCTCCTGCAAATCCCAACACTACTTCTCCTCGTTATAATCCCAATGCCAGGTGTGCATATCACTCCGATAGCCCCGGGCATGATACAAACGATTGTTGGTTCTTAAAGAATAAGATTCAGGATATGATCGACGCTGGAGAAATTGAATTTGATCCTCCGGAGACTCCTAATGTCATCACTGCTCCTATGCCTAATCATGACAAGACTGTTAATGTTGTGGATGACAATTCTCACATTACTAATATAGCTGACTTAGCATCTCCTCTCCTGATCATCAAGAAGAATTTATTGCAAGCTGGTTTATTTCCAGGTTGTGCTGAAAATTGCGATCTCCGTATACTCTGACCCAATGATTGCTTGAAGTTGAGGAATGGTATTCAACGGCTGATGGATGATCGTACAATTCTCTTTGAAAAGATTCCTAAGGTGGAAAACCCTATTGAAGAAATATCTGTGATTGCTAGGTCCAAAGTTCTAGTGAAGATTACCGCTACTAGAGTGCCTGTGAAGATTACTGTTGAGCCTAAGGTAGCTCCCCTAATTATTACTGCACCTCGCCCAGTACCGTATTCCTCAAGCAAAGTCATTCCGTGGAATTATGGAGGTGATGTTTACATCCATGGCATAAAGAAAGATGATGATTATGCTAATCCTAATGACGTTGACATTGTTGGGACTAGTAAAATTACTCGAAGTGGAAGGATCTTCTCTCCAGAAATCTCACCTTCCGCCCCTGAAACTCGAGGAAAGGGACCAGTAATCAATCCTTCTTAGTCAAAGACACCAGTCGAAGTTACTACCGAAGATGTTGCCAAGCAGGAAATGGAAGAAATGCTGAAAATCATCCGTAAGAGTGATTTGGTGTGGTAGAACAGCTGGGGCATACTCCGTCTAAAATTTCGATCTTATCCTTGTTGTTATCTTCTGAATCTCATGCCAATACGTTGATAAAATTCTTGAAGACCGCTCATATACCTCAGGAGACATCTGTCGATTAGTTAGAAAATTATGTTGCTAACTTGGCTGTTGATAATGGCATAGGCTTTTCTGATGCTGACCTGACACCAGCAGGAAAGAATCACAATAAAGCTCTGCATATCTCCATTGAGTGTAAGGGGATCACCTTGTCTCATGTGTTGATCGACAATGCCTCTTCTTTGAATGTGCTACCAAAAGCTGTGCTCGATAAGCTTGACTGTAAAAGCATTGAACTGAAACCTAGTGACGTTGTGGTGCGTGCTTACGATGGTGCGAAGAGTGTTATCCATGGTGAAGTGGTTCTCCCTATCAAGATAGGACCTTAAGTCTTCAACACTACCTGTTACGTAATGAACATTCGTCCTGCCTATTCCTGCTTGCTGGGACGCCCTTGGATCCATGGGGCAAGTGTTGTAGCTTCGTCTCTCCATCAAAAGCTGAGGTATCCAATAGAGGGCAAGATTGTCACTGTGTGTGGAGAAGAAGAGTATATTGTCAGTAGTGTGCATACCTTCAGATACGTCGAGATGGATGGTGAATTCTTTGAGACTCCTTCTCAGTCATTTGAAGTAGTTCCTCCGACCAGTTCTGTCCTTAAGCGAACTTCCCGTGTGCCCAAGGTTATTCGTGCTCCTCCTACTATGATTTCTCTGAAAGATGCTCAAGCCGTGGTTGAAGATGGTGGTCGTACTGGCTGGGGTCAACTGATCGATGTACCGTACAAGTCTGATAAATTTGGCCTGGGGTTTAGCTCTGAAAAGATAGTCGAAGATCAGATTAATGTTGTAGAAGATGCTGATAGCGATTACGACTTGGATAGCTGGATTTTCCCAACAATTAGTGACAGACTCAATAATTGGAAGGCTGAAGACACTATCCCGATTTCCTTTAGTCAGGAGTAATTGTTATTGCTTATTTTAGTGTTTCAGATTTTGTAATTTTTATTATGAACAATTGAACTTCTTAAAGCATTGTGTCTATGTGTCGCATCCTGCGAAAAAATCAACCGGCGAGCCTAAAAATAAAAACACACAGAGCCGCCACTGCGCGTTATTTATCCCAAGATAGGGAAAGGAAACGCTCAGAGAAACCTGGAAAGACATGGTCTCGCGACCAGAGAGAAAAGGTTCGGGAGTCGGTTACGCAAGGGGAAGGTATTAGCACCCCTCACGTCCTAGGTACTCCTAGGGATCCACGTCCTAGAATAAAGAAAAGGTTGCTAAACATCACACACACACACAAGGGAACGCAGGTGGGGTTAAGAGGAACGAGCTCGATAAGGTATCGCACCTTATGCCTACATATCTTGTCTGGAACAAGAATCAGAGCCTCTGTAGTTCGGCTTACGCACGCCAAACAACACAAAACATACAAACAAGCAAGGGTGGCAAACATGGAGCCCGACAACCACTGGATGGAGTTACATCGGCATCCGAACCAAAACACGCACAAAACGGCAAACGTGGAGCCCGACAGCCAATCACTGGGCTTACGTCGGCATCCGAACCAAAACACACAATCAGATAACAAGTTAACGCACGCAAAAAAGAAAAAGGTTGCCCGGAGTGGTCTCGCACGACCACCTGCCTACATACCTCGTCTGGCACGAGGATCAGGGCGATGTAGTTCCCCTGAAAGGGACTAAATTGCTAACCAGAAACCGGGGAAAGATACACAACTAGGGAGCTGAGACTCGAGCCTAATGTTGTCATGCATCGTTAACCCTAAGTTCGGTTTTCTATCCTACTTGCATAAGCAAACTAACCTAACCAGGAAAGAAGCTAGCACACAAGCATACAATCATATATCATCAAATGAGAACAGGTATCTCAAACAAGCATGTCAATCAGATATCCACATAACACGCACTATAGCCAAACAAGGGGCTCAATCAATCAGGTTTGACTGCCTAAGCAATCGTCTGTACAGGCTGTGTTTGCTCTTAACCTTGCCATTACGAGGCTAAGGTGAAGCAGATGAAAGGATGAAGTGAGGATCAGACCTCACAGCTCTTATCCCTAACCAGGGAGAGCTGACAAATGAGCATGGGTCCAGAATAGGGGAACCCTTTTATACTCGGAGACTCTGACTCAATGTGCACTGCACATGATCTTGGGTTAGGATCTCAATGCTTCAACCATGTAATGGGAGCAAGGAGAAGACTCAACTGAAGAGTGGGGGGCAGGCTGCATACCCCTACCTTCCACCAATTGCCTTATTTAAAGGACTTTCACCTGCTTGGGCTTAAAAATAAACAACCACAATCATTGCCTCTTAAGGAGGACTTCAGACATTTATTTGCCCGGCCCGGTAACAGCCGGGTCTCCAGACTACATGAAGTTAGGAAGTTATACCTCTATGCAAGTTGCTTAAGCAAAGCAAAGCAAAAGTTCACAAGGAACTGAGCAACTAAAGTACCTGGAAACAATCAAACACAGTTAGTACTCAGACAGACCAAACCAAACAGCAAGTTCAATCAGACAAACTATACAAGCTATGCACAAACAAAGCAAGCCAAGGCTCAAGCCTATGCTTCACAACCTGCAAAACACAATTATGTTAGTGTACAAACATCAACAACATCAATTAAAGTTAATTTGAATCATTCTCCATGTGCCTTATGCCTTTGATCCTGAAAAATCAAGCAAACATTAGCAACTAGACCACTAGGCCAAGCCTAGGGTCCAAAGCAAGAAAAAATCCCTAAACAGCAAGGTATCTTCAAACCAAATTCAAATTAACATCAAACAAGAGCAAACATCATTGGTCTCATGTTTATATCATTCATCATGTTCAATTCATGCACAAATCAAGGCAAATGGGCTCAAATGAAGCATCAAACATACAAACAGAAGTATTGCATTCAAATCCATACCAAAACACATCCAAAAATTCTCAAATTAAATACACCTAAACAGGGGACATCCAAGGTCTACCATGTCAAATTTGAGCTTAATTGGGCAAATGGAACCATGTCAATGAAAATCAACAAAAACAGACACAATTACATGCTTCAATTCACAACATCAATGCATACATCCAATTCAAAAATTCATATCTCATTGAAAACAAAAAAGAAATGGATGAGACCAAAACAGGGAGGTCCTAACATGTGTCTAGTTCATGCATATAAAATTTCATGGCCATACAATACAACATGAGCATTTCTCAATCATTCTACCAACCTAGGTCACATGAGCTTGCATAAATGATCACCAGAGATGAAAAATAGCAATCAATTTGAAAATGCCACATAAAATTCCACAAAAATTCACATAGCATCTTGACATGTTAATCAACCATCATGCAAAATTTCACATTAATCCAACAAGTATAGGTCACTCAAAAAAATCCAGCAAGTTGACATAATGAGGTGTAACACAAATTGTCACACCTAAGTTCCAGAATTTGCTGCTCATTGACCAGGTATCAAAAATGCATGAAATTTACATATAAATGAACATCAATGAGTCCACAATCATCACAAAAATTTTCAAGAATTTATTTGCAAGCATGTGCATTTCACAATTAAAATGGTAAAGTGTGTCGAAATGTCATACATGTGAAAGAACCTTAGGTCAAACCAAAAATATACCATGCACAACTTTGACCAATAGGTCAAAAAAATTCTACACTCAACCACAAAGTCAACATAAAAATTTCCATATTTTTCTGAATTTTCTACTATTTTTTATGAATTTTTTTAAGGCGCTAAAATATTTTTTAGAATTTTTTGTGAATTAATTTTAATTAATTAAAGTTAGTAATGGCAATCCTGTAATAAACTACAACAGTAGCGCGGCAAACAGCAAACTGAAACATTCAAACGAGAAATTGGATCGAACACGCTTTTTCCAGAATTTTTACTCTCTTCCTCACGCACGAGCTTCCTACCGCCAGCTACGGTTTCGCTCAAACTTTCACCAAAACTCGCAAATGAACATCCGTTGGAAAGGTCTCTTAACATAGAACACGAATACGTAACCTAATCAACCTAAATCCTACTGTGCTAACCGGATCGATAACTTAAAGTTTCTCATTCACAGCTTCGAGTCGCGATTTCTCTCAACTCGCTCAATCATTTCATGAACCGCAAGTTTCACGCTAACCTACGATGAACGATCTACGCAATGCATATAACAATTTACAAAACCGCGAGATTCGAATTTTGCGTACCTTGATGTAGCAGTGATGAATCGTGATGAGTTTGCTCGTTTTGGTTCCAAACAGATGCAATATAAGCTCCAAGAAATTGAATTCAACGCTCAGGTTTGATTGAAGTAGCCTCTAGTGTGCGAATTCTTGATTTTCCATTGGAGAGTGCACTTTGGACAGCTGCGAATTACTACTCCTCATGCTCCAATTTCCAAAAACAGCTTGAGAGGATGATGTATGGAGTTGAATGCAACCAAAATCTTGAAGATTGGTTGAGATTTGATGAAGAATTGTGGATTTGAAGGTTTTTGTTCTTGAGAGAAAACTTGAGAATTTGGAGAGTTTTGAGATCCAACTTGGGGAATTGTGAATTCTGTTATGATTAGGAAATGATTTAGAATATATATGGTAGCTTAATCCATTACTAATCATGTTAATTAGCATTTTGGCTTAATTAGTGAAATGGTAATTTTGTAAGTGAGGGCAAAATGGTCAATTCCTTTAGACAACTCATGCCACCTCAGTGACAGCACATACACCTTCTAAATATCATATGTGGGCTGTAGAAACTTGTTTCATTCCAATTGGTGGAGTATTTCTCAATTTCACCTTGTATTTGCAAAATGTCCAATTTTAGCATTTCATTTTCCAAGCCAAAATCCAATTTACATGCCTTATCCATGAAATGAATATTCAAACACACTTAAAATGCCATTCCTGAGGTGTTGGAAAAAGTCCCATTCAAAAATTCCAATTATTTTGACATTTGGACAATTTTGCCCCTGATCCAATTCAACTGTCCAATTGAAAAGTGACTTTTTGCCTTGGCCATTTTTGAACAAATCTAATGATGCACCCTCAATGTACATGTCAAATGGAGTTTGTGCATATAAAGAACTTGCAATTTGGACAAAGTATGTGGTAGTTATGGCCTCCTGATTACGGGTCTTTTCTGAAATTCACTGAGCCATATCTCCCCAACCATACATTGGATTTTCAAGTTCTTGGACTTTTTGGAAAGGTGAGAACAAGATCTACATCTGTCATGTTGAACAATTTTTCATTTGAAGCTCCCTTGGACATCTGTTTTTGAGGTCAAAAACTTTCCATTTTTGGAAACTTCAGTTACAAGTCACTTTCTATTTTTGGCAGTTTTTGTCCTGACTTGATTTTCTTCATTCTTAAGCTTTGAGATGTCATTTAACACTTGTTCCAACATGAATGAAGTGTGTCTAACTCATTTCCACCTCCACATCCATCAAATCATGTACAGTTGACCACAGTTGACTTTTCATCTGATTGATGAATTTGGCCATGCATAGATCAATTTGAACCCCAATTTCCAACTGAAATGGCTCAAGGGTGACACCCTAGCCTCAATAAGCACCATATAACCATCAAACGAACCTCATATCCATCACAAACCCCATCTCCTGATCCAGCCCTGATTGGCCCAATACAACTGATTAGGGTTGACCAGTGGTCAAAACCCTAATCTCAAGGAATCTTCTTCAATCTTCTGATGACACCCAATCATGATGATGATGATGTATCATTGCAAACAAGATGAAGACCAATACCCTTGGAGAATCATGAAACCCTAATTCACAGCCCAATCCTCAGATGGCCATGATCAGTCAATAAACCCTAGGCTTGCACTTCCTGACTTCCTCATCTTCTGATCAAGACTTGGGAGAATGATTTGCACAATGTAACCACATGATATGCAATATGAAATGCCTAATGACCTAAAATGATATGCAATATGATTAGCTTAGTCCCAAGAGAGGAGGGCAAATTTTGAGGTGTTACAGCTGCCCCTATTCAATCCACTGTGAACCTGTCGATACGAAATAGCCTCGGCTTTCGGATGATCAGGATGAAGAGTGATTGAATACCAAGAACATACGAACAATTTGTACTCTGATGGGATGATAATTAACAACGCCTGTCAGCATCGGCGAAGAAAAACTCGAAAAACCGACGACCTGGATGCCAAAATAAATGGTAACGCAGGGATAACCATGGTCTGAACACCACACATCCACTCGGGATTCTCATTCCTTTTTTGCTTTTCTTGAACCCCGAAAATTTTCTCTTCTTCTACCTGGTCCGAAAACCACTTCGGTCTGAACTCCGAAAAACTGGCCTGAATACCATAAGTGCTTCAACCTGATAGTCGGAAACTTCACTAATCACCACTCTAAGGGCAACACGTCAGAGGGTACACCTTCAACCAGACACTGACTGATGACTGGGAAGAAACTCGACGTTTACTGAACATCGGACGATGATGTTTACTGACACCAAAAAAAAGCTCGACCAGACATTAACCAATGACCGGGAGGAAACTCGATGTTTACAGGCACCGAACAATGATGTTGACATGACATCAAACAATGATGCGGACAGACATCAAACAATGATGCGGACAGACATCAAACAATGATGCGGACAGACATCAAACAATGATGCGGACAGACATCAAACGATGATGCAGACAGACATCAAACAATGATGCGGACAGACATCAAACAATGATGCGGACAGACATCAAACAATGATGCGGACAGACATCAAACGATGATGCAGACAGACATCAAACAATGATGCGGACAGACATCAAACAATGATGCGGACAGACATCAAACAATGATGCAGACAGACATCAAACAATGATGCGGACAGACATCAAACAATGATGCGGACAGACATCAATCAATGATGCGGACAGACATCAAACAATGATGCGGACAGACATCAAACAATGATGCGGACAGACATCAAACAATGATGCGGACAGACATCAAACAATGATCGACCAAACACTTACTGATGTCTGGGAAGAAACGGTGGTTCCAAACTCACAATGCTGAACTCCTCGGAGCATCGTCTTCGCTGTCAGACAAAACCAAACCTCAAGCGGTAATCACGGCTTGAATCGCGCTGATCGCGTAACCTTTCCATCTCTGCCCGACGGAAACATTTCCTCCAATATCGCACTACTGGGGAATATTGCTGATTAACCCAAGATTCTGAACTCCTCGGAGTACCACCTTCACCATCTGATGAAACCAAACCTTCAAGCGTAACCACGGCTTGAATCGCGCTGATCGCGTAACCTTTCCATCTCTGCCCGACGGAAAAAATACCCTCCAGTATCGCACTACTGGGGAATCTTTGATCGAATCCTGAGGCTAAAACTCCTCTGAATAGCACCTTCACCGTCTGGCCAAAACCACTTCTCAAACGGTAACCACGGCTTGAGACTAGCTTATGCGTGCAATATGATGCATGATTGATTTTTCTGCGTAATGCTCCATACTTATGGAAATGCTACGCGATTATTTATTTTTCTATGCAATATGCCATGTTATTTTTCATGATGAATGCATAAAAAGGTATCCCCCTCAAGGGACTCTTCTGGGGAGCATGAGACACTCTGCTGAGGAACTCGTCACCGCTCCAATTCCACCCTGCTGGGGAATAAAAACTGCTGCTGGGAAAAGGACAACCCTTGCTGGGGATACAGATCCTTTGCACCCAACCCTCTCGAGGACATGCTGGGGATACAGATCCTTCACTGCACTCTGTGGGAATACCACAGTCTTTGACTTGCTGGGGATATAGATCCCAACTCTGCTTTGGGAACCCTCACAGATACTCCCGCTGGGGAAAAGAGCAATCTTCAACCTGTTGGGGGAATACCATCCAGACCCTGCTAGGGGAACGACAACTACTCCGCTGGGGAGGACCCAATCAATCCACATGTAGGATACCCTCGGCTGGGGATGCAGATATTCGTCTGCTACAGAAACTCGTTCAATCCACTGGTAGAATGAACACTGTTGGAGAGATATGTCATTGAAAAAACCCGCTCCACTCGGGGAACTAGCTGGGGAAATAAGAAAAGTTGGCACAACACCTGTCGACTCATCGAACCAAGGTATCCACCTCCTAATCTCGCACCAGCTTTCCACTTTTGAGAACTCCCAGACTCGTCTGGACCTTTTCTGCTCCATCATCTTGCATTCCAAGTCGTTCCGCACTCGACGAGAGACGTACTCCTGGGATTTATACATAAATTTCAATTTTCCGACTTTGAAGAGTCTTCTTGATTAATTTCAATGGTCGTCGGGCGTCTCTCGTCGTCTCTTCGTCGCCCTTCTTCGTGCACTCGCCCCTGATCGGGCTCTGCGGGGAATTACATACTTTCAAATCTTCCGACTTTGAAGAGTCTTCTTGATTACCATCAAGGATCGTCGTGCGCCGCAACGTCACTTCGTCGCTTTTCATTCATTCGTTCCTGAACGAACTCTCCGGGGATTTGTTTCAAAGCTTCCACATCACAACCTGCAAGTGAGTGAAAAACATCTAACAGTTCCTGCAAAACAGATCGTTAGATAAAACCGTGCCCCAGGCGTGTCAAGATTTCAACACTTGGGTCACTCAACCTTCCAAATAAGATTTCAAGCTCTCAATCTTATAAACATGCATCGGAAGGAACCTGTATGTGTTAAAATGCAAAGATTCTTTATCAAAAATAATTGGATGTTCTTGCAATCAAAACGGTAATGAAAAACAAAAACAAAATTATTTGACTGAATGTGCATTTTGTTGATTTGAAAAGTGTGGCTCAAATGAGCAATACAAAAGGAAGCAATTCCTGAAAAGAGGTAATTGCGCACAAAAGGAAAAATCTATCCTAATGGCAACGTGAAACCCGTGATCTCATCGAGTTCCAACTCGGTTACACCCCATATGTCCTCAGACTCTCCGTGCTTTTCTGCCTTCTGAACAAGACGATTCTGACTGATCCCTACCGGGTATTATCCATGATGCTTCAACCAAAGCGCAAACGATCATGCTAGACGCAGGTGTTCGTTTCAATCCCTCTTTTGCCTGGACCGCCCTTTCGGGTTTTCAGTCCACCGGGATACCCTTTTTTGCCCAAGTCGCCTTTTCAGGTTTTCGACTTGCCGGGTGTACATTTTTCATTTTATCCCTAATTTTTGCCCGAACCCTTTTCTGTTTTTGGTTCGCCGGGACGCCCATTTTTTCCTGGACTATTTTATTCTTTTCGTCCAGCGGATCTATTCACACGAAGTATTTTTTTAACTGCGTCCGCATTCACAGGGGATGGAAAATCTCCGCCATCCATGGTCTTTAACAACAAGGCTCCACCAGAGAAGACCTTCTTGACCTCGAATGGACCTTCATAATCCGGTGTCCATTTGCCCCTTCGATCGTTTTGAGGAGGAAGGATCCTTTTCCACACCATATCACCTACGTGATACACCTGAAGTCGCACCTTCTTGTCACAAGCACGCTTCATTCACTGCTGATATAGCTGCCCATGACGGATGACTACCAGCCTTTTTTCTTCAATCAGGCTTCCTGAGTGAGAAAGGCGTGTGCCCCAGCAGACGTACGTACCGCGGTATGGTACCCAGGATACCAGCTTCGTACTCTACCACCATCGTTGGTCCTTCAGACATTATCTGGGCAACAAAAGCTTATTCACCTTAACCTCTCCCCATCAGACATCAGAACCCGTTCGGATTCAGGGTCAGGCCCCTCCTCCGGGATCGGCTACTCTCAATCTTTCGATTGGAGCACCTCTAGATGTCCTCATCAGGGAACTCAAACTTCATCGGTTGATAATCCTCAATGGGTTGCGGAGCGATGTAATCAGACAATACACCCCTTGATTGCTTTCTGAGAGTGTCACAAATCAGTCAACATTCTTTTGCTCTTCCGCAACCCGTCCGGTCGATGCTGGATCCTCAAACCCATACTTGATCGGATCCATCTCGGAAATCCACAAAGTGGCATGAATCAGCATATACTGTCTCAGTCGGCGAGCAGCCTATGCCAAAGTACATCAAGTTTTCTCGAACAGTGAATGTATTGTTTCACAGTCGGTAAACTTTTTGCTAAGGTAAATTGCATGCTCTTTTCGACAAGACGCGTCATGCTGACCCAATACACCTCGTAGACCCCTCGAAGGCCGTTAAGTACAGATTAACAATTGTTCCTTTCACAGAAGGTATCAGAATCAGAGGTTCCCTGCAACTTACTCTTTTATTTTTTTCAATGCCCCTTGGCAATCATTAATTCGCCTGACCGTTTTTTTTTTTTCAACAGTCTTGAATACGGGTTCACACGTGGCTGTTAGATGAGATGTGAACCATGACAGATAGTTCATCCTTCCTAAGAAATCACGAACCTCTCTTTTCTTTTCCTCGGTCCAGGCGCTTTGTTTTTTTTTTTTTTAAATTTTTTTTATTATTATTATTTTTTTTTTAGCGGGAACCTCGATTCCTCTCTGACACTGAACCCCAACATCTTACCGGATCGCACTCTGAACGTGCATTTACTTGAATTCAACCTCAGCTTGAATTATCTTGACCAGATGCCCCACTCCTGTTTGGGACTTTGCTATCATGTCATAGCATACTGAATCACATCATGAAACAAAGTCACCATGGCTCTCTGATACAGGCACTGGCGTTCTGCTTCTCTAGAGGACAGTCTTCTCTCCATGGTAGCTTGTGCACAACGACATCGGTGTTCGACCCTGACGTATCTTGACACGACCAAGTAGAAACATTCATATGCTCTTTCAACAAGCCTACCATCCTGTTCTCGATTCGCCTCTGAAACAACTCAGATGTTCATTTCCTTCCTGACCTCGGCGGTATCTGGAATAACAATCTCAACTCGCTCCGCATGCGGCTGAATCACCTTCTCCTTTTGTTTCAACAACCTGGCTAATTCCAGCAGATCCCAATCTTCTTCGTCTTCTTCTTCAGCAAGATAGATCGAATTGTCGAAGTCATATGAGGGCGTAACCAAATTGTTATCAATGAGATCCGGAGAAGAATTTTTTTGAAGTCGGGACGAGACAAAACAAAAGGAAAAAACAGAAAATAAACATTGCCATTTTTATTTTGTTTTTAAACTGCAAAAATAATTGAAAAACAGGGAACACCGTTTTTTGACTGAAAAAACATCCATTTATTAATGATGCAGAAATGCAAATTTAAACATGAGGTGGCCCTTACAATGGACCATTGCGTGTCGGGCAACACGTATGGCTTTCATGCAGATAAAATCAAAACAGAAATCATTACTCTTCCGGACGAGTGACAGTGTTGATCCCTTTTTAAGCCTTCCAGCTTCCTGGTACGCACGATCTTATCCATTGATCAGTCCCCCAGTCACTGTTAGTCTCTCCCCCCACCGTATAGGCGTGATCTGAATCTTCAGCAATTGCACCCCTCATCACCTGACCATGCGCCGGCATGGGATTAGCATTAACATTCGGTGATGGCGCAAAACTGATAGCCTGAGAGTCTACCAGATCCTGGACAACATTCTTGAATGCTCTACAGCCCTCAATGTTATTCCCCAGTGTTCCAGAATGAAATTCACACTGGGCGTTCTCATCATAATTAGGAGGCTTCTGATCTGATCTCATCGGAACCATCGCCCTTGACTGAACCAACCCAAAGTCCATCAACTTTTTAAACAGAACAGCATATGTCACGGGCGGCTTGTCAAAATGGCGATCGACTCCCTTTCCTTTCACTTGACTCCCAGCTCCCTGTATCTTCTGTGGAGTTGGCTGATGTTGCTGTCGTACTGACTGATTGCCAGCAGGGATGGTTACTGCAGCAGTGTGCTGGTAGTAACGACCCCTACCGTGTCCTCTCTGGGCATACACAGCACTCGATCCACCCTCATCCTTGCGCCGGTCATTACCGAAGGATTTCTTCGGTCCAGACAACGAAGCGTTTCCTTGCATGTTCCCCATCTTCAGCCAGTCTTCAATCCTCCTCACCTTTTCGGCAATTACTTTCTGCCCTAAGGCGAACTCTTGCATGACACTGATCAAATCCCTCACCATCTCTTTCAGTTCGAGGATGTCGGCGTTGGGAGGATCCATCAGTTTGGATTTGTTGCCCCTAGCAGGATATCTGAGCAAACAAGCTATGCGCACCGGTTGACACCTACAAAATAGCAAATGGGTTAGTATGCATGAATGCAACGTCCGTCCATATGAGGAAGATTCTGTCCTTTGATTCTGGTTTCATCGAGACAGCTAATATTTTGACATCCACATTCTGAAATTCAAGATGTCTCTCAACCAGATTCTCAATCAATAATACTCCCCATATGGCTAGACGTGGTTTGAGTGCAGATGAATGCAAAATGAGAATGATGCAGATGTATGCAATGCACTGGGCCATCCTCCAAGTCATCTGATCATCTGTTGCTCTGAATCACAGCCCTGATCTCTGAACCGATCATAACCATCTGAGGAATACACAATCACACATCTGATCCACGGGTTCCGAAATAAACAGAAGACAGATACATCATCATCATCATCATCATCAGTCTCTGAGCAGATACCCCTCATCATCTGAATCGGCCCGGGGAATCCTGAAATAAACGGATCCCCACTGATAAATAACTCGGCCCGGGGAATCCTGAAATAAACGGATCCCCACTGATAAATCTCGGACAGCACTCCGGCGTCACGGCAATAAATGACCATAAATCCGACTTATAAATATGACTCGGATCCACGGAACAAAAATTCACCATCTGAGTCACCATCAATCACCAACAGTCACCATCTGTACCTGTTAAAATGATCATTCCCTCCCCACTCACGGGTGTCATCTAGGCCAGGGTAAAGTCGAAAGAAACGCAGCATAAATAACCTTTCGCAGAATACCATCATATACACACCCGAAGTATGTAACGATAATATCCCACCAGGGTCTGAACTGCTCGTGATATCAATGTTCCGCTAAGTGGCGCCATACCACCCGCTTCCCATGAATCACTCTATTCCTAGGTTTCCTAGATTTCACTCATAGCCTGGGTATTGGGCCTTTTACCTCGAGTAACTCCCACCCCAAAACAGAGGAACCACCTGTACAGAGGACGGCAACAACATGATAGTATGATGCATGCAGACATTAATGCAAATATATACACAGGTTAGAATAATAAATGCAATAAATAGAACACAACAAGCAACCTAAACTAATCCTAAAACGCTAGGAAAGACTCGCTTAGGGACGATGGACCAGCATAGGTCTACATCAATGCTAGTCCCCAGCAGAGTCGCCAGCTGTCGCATCCTGCGAAAAATCAACCGGCGGGACTAAAAATAAAAACACACAGAGCCGCCACTGCGCGTTATTTATCCCAAGATAGGGAAAGGAAACGCTCAGAGAAACCTGGAAAGACATGGTCTCGCGACCAGAGAGAAAAGGTTCGGGAGTCGGTTACGCAAGGGGAAGGTATTAGCACCCCTCACGTCCTAGGTACTCCTAGGGATCCACGTCCTAGAATAAAGAAAAGGTTGCTAAACATCACACACACACACAAGGGAACGCAGGTGGGGTTAAGAGGAACGAGCTCGATAAGGTATCGCACCTTATGCCTACATATCTTGTCTGGAACAAGAATCAGAGCCTCTGTAGTTCGGCTTACGCACGCCAAACAACACAAAACATACAAACAAGCAAGGGTGGCAAACATGGAGCCCGACAACCACTGGATGGAGTTACGTCGGCATCCGAACCAAAACACGCACAAAACGGCAACGTGGAGCCCGACAGCCAATCACTGGGCTTACGTCGGCATCCGAACCAAAACACACAATCAGATAACAAGTTAACGCACGCAAAAAAGAAAAAGGTTGCCCGGAGTGGTCTCGCACGACCACCTGCCTACATACCTCGTCTGGCACGAGGATCAGGGCGATGTAGTTCCCCTGAAAGGGACTAAATTGCTAACCAGAAACCGGGAAAGATACACAACTAGGGAGCTGAGACTCGAGCCTAATGTTGTCATGCATCGTTAACCCTAAGTTCGGTTTTCTATCCTACTTGCATAAGCAAACTAACCTAACCAGGAAAGAAGCTAGCACACAAGCATACAATCATATATCATCAAATGAGAACAGGTATCTCAAACAAGCATGTCAATCAGATATCCACATAACACGCACTATAGCCAAACAAGGGGCTCAATCAATCAGGTTTGACTGCCTAAGCAATCGTCTGTACAGGCTGTGTTTGCTCTTAACCTTGCCATTACGAGGCTAAGGTGAAGCAGATGAAAGGATGAAGTGAGGATCAGACCTCACAGCTCTTATCCCTAACCAGGGAGAGCTGACAAATGAGCATGGGTCCAGAATAGGGGAACCCTTTTATACTCGGAGACTCTGACTCAATGTGCACTGCACATGATCTTGGGTTAGGATCTCAATGCTTCAACCATGTAATGGGAGCAAGGAGAAGACTCAACTGAAGAGTGGGGGGCAGGCTGCATACCCCTACCTTCCACCAATTGCCTTATTTAAAGGACTTTCACCTGCTTGGGCTTAAAAATAAACAACCACAATCATTGCCTCTTAAGGAGGACTTCAGACATTTATTTGCCCGGCCCGGTAACAGCCGGGTCTCCAGACTACATGAAGTTAGGAAGTTATACCTCTATGCAAGTTGCTTAAGCAAAGCAAAGCAAAAGTTCACAAGGAACTGAGCAACTAAAGTACCTGGAAACAATCAAACACAGTTAGTACTCAGACAGACCAAACCAAACAGCAAGTTCAATCAGACAAACTATACAAGCTATGCACAAACAAAGCAAGCCAAGGCTCAAGCCTATGCTTCACAACCTGCAAAACACAATTATGTTAGTGTACAAACATCAACAACATCAATTAAAGTTAATTTGAATCATTCTCCATGTGCCTTATGCCTTTGATCCTGAAAAATCAAGCAAACATTAGCAACTAGACCACTAGGCCAAGCCTAGGGTCCAAAGCAAGAAAAAATCCCTAAACAGCAAGGTATCTTCAAACCAAATTCAAATTAACATCAAACAAGAGCAAACATCATTGGTCTCATGTTTATATCATTCATCATGTTCAATTCATGCACAAATCAAGGCAAATGGGCTCAAATGAAGCATCAAACATACAAACAGAAGTATTGCATTCAAATCCATACCAAAACACATCCAAAAATTCTCAAATTAAATACACCTAAACAGGGGACATCCAAGGTCTACCATGTCAAATTTGAGCTTAATTGGGCAAATGGAACCATGTCAATGAAAATCAACAAAAACAGACACAATTACATGCTTCAATTCACAACATCAATGCATACATCCAATTCAAAAATTCATATCTCATTGAAAACAAAAAGAAATGGATGAGACCAAAACAGGGAGGTCCTAACATGTGTCTAGTTCATGCATATAAAATTTCATGGCCATACAATACAACATGAGCATTTCTCAATCATTCTACCAACCTAGGTCACATGAGCTTGCATAAATGATCACCAGAGATGAAAAATAGCAATCAATTTGAAAATGCCACATAAAATTCCACAAAAATTCACATAGCATCTTGACATGTTAATCAACCATCATGCAAAATTTCACATTAATCCAACAAGTATAGGTCACTCAAAAAAATCCAGCAAGTTGACATAATGAGGTGTAACACAAATTGTCACACCTAAGTTCCAGAATTTGCTGCTCATTGACCAGGTATCAAAAATGCATGAAATTTACATATAAATGAACATCAATGAGTCCACAATCATCACAAAAATTTTCAAGAATTTATTTGCAAGCATGTGCATTTCACAATTAAAATGGTAAAGTGTGTCGAAATGTCATACATGTGAAAGAACCTTAGGTCAAACCAAAAATATACCATGCACAACTTTGACCAATAGGTCAAAAAAATTCTACACTCAACCACAAAGTCAACATAAAAATTTCCATATTTTTCTGAATTTTCTACTATTTTTTATGAATTTTTTTAAGGCGCTAAAATATTTTTTAGAATTTTTTGTGAATTAATTTTAATTAATTAAAGTTAGTAATGGCAATCCTGTAATAAACTACAACAGTAGCGCGGCAAACAGCAAACTGAAACATTCAAACGAGAAATTGGATCGAACACGCTTTTTCCAGAATTTTTACTCTCTTCCTCACGCACGAGCTTCCTACCGCCAGCTACGGTTTCGCTCAAACTTTCACCAAAACTCGCAAATGAACATCCGTTGGAAAGGTCTCTTAACATAGAACACGAATACGTAACCTAATCAACCTAAATCCTACTGTGCTAACCGGATCGATAACTTAAAGTTTCTCATTCACAGCTTCGAGTCGCGATTTCTCTCAACTCGCTCAATCATTTCATGAACCGCAAGTTTCACGCTAACCTACGATGAACGATCTACGCAATGCATATAACAATTTACAAACCGCGAGATTCGAATTTTGCGTACCTTGATGTAGCAGTGATGAATCGTGATGAGTTTGCTCGTTTTGGTTCCAAACAGATGCAATATAAGCTCCAAGAAATTGAATTCAACGCTCAGGTTTGATTGAAGTAGCCTCTAGTGTGCGAATTCTTGATTTTCCATTGGAGAGTGCACTTTGGACAGCTGCGAATTACTACTCCTCATGCTCCAATTTCCAAAAACAGCTTGAGAGGATGATGTATGGAGTTGAATGCAAACCAAAATCTTGAAGATTGGTTGAGATTTGATGAAGAATTGTGGATTTGAAGGTTTTTGTTCTTGAGAGAGAAAACTTGAGAATTTGGAGAGTTTTGAGATCCAACTTGGGGAATTGTGAATTCTGTTATGATTAGGAAATGATTTAGAATATATATGGTAGCTTAATCCATTACTAATCATGTTAATTAGCATTTTGGCTTAATTAGTGAAATGGTAATTTTGTAAGTGAGGGCAAATGGTCAATTCCTTTAGACAACTCATGCCACCTCAGTGACAGCACATACACCTTCTAAATATCATATGTGGGCTGTAGAAACTTGTTTCATTCCAATTGGTGGAGTATTTCTCAATTTCACCTTGTATTTGCAAAATGTCCAATTTTAGCATTTCATTTTCCAAGCCAAAATCCAAT
The DNA here is from genome assembly GCF_024323335.1 of Lathyrus oleraceus. NCBI lineage: Eukaryota > Viridiplantae > Streptophyta > Magnoliopsida > Fabales > Fabaceae > Lathyrus > Lathyrus oleraceus. Next base: position 520,939,867 of record NC_066585.1, on the reverse strand, counting down.
TTACATGCCTTATCCATGAAATGAATATTCAAACACACTTAAAATGCCATTCCTGAGGTGTTGGAAAAAGTCCCATTCAAAAATTCCAATTATTTTGACATTTGGACAATTTTGCCCCTGATCCAATTCAACTGTCCAATTGAAAAGTGACTTTTTGCCTTGGCCATTTTTGAACAAATCTAATGATGCACCCTCAATGTACATGTCAAATGGAGTTTGTGCATATAAAGAACTTGCAATTTGGACAAAGTATGTGGTAGTTATGGCCTCCTGATTACGGGTCTTTTCTGAAATTCACTGAGCCATATCTCCCCAACCATACATTGGATTTTCAAGTTCTTGGACTTTTTGGAAAGGTGAGAACAAGATCTACATCTGTCATGTTGAACAATTTTTCATTTGAAGCTCCCTTGGACATCTGTTTTTGAGGTCAAAAACTTTCCATTTTTGGAAACTTCAGTTACAAGTCACTTTCTATTTTTGGCAGTTTTTGTCCTGACTTGATTTTCTTCATTCTTAAGCTTTGAGATGTCATTTAACACTTGTTCCAACATGAATGAAGTGTGTCTAACTCATTTCCACCTCCACATCCATCAAATCATGTACAGTTGACCATAGTTGACTTTTCATCTGATAGATGAATTTGGCCATGCATAGATCAATTTGAACCCCAATTTCCAACTGAAATGGCTCAAGGGTGACACCCTAGCCTCAATAAGCACCATATAACCATCAAACGAACCTCATATCCATCACAAACCCCATCTCCTGATCCAACCCTGATTGGCCCAATACAACTGATTAGGGTTGACCAGTGGTCAAAACCCTAATCTCAAGGAATCTTCTTCAATCTTCTGATGACACCCAATCATGATGATGATGATGTATCATTGCAAACAAGATGAAGACCAATACCCTTGGAGAATCATGAAACCCTAATTCACAGCCCAATCCTCAGATGGCCATGATCAGTCAATAAACCCTAGGCTTGCACTTCCTGACTTCCTCATCTTCTGATCAAGACTTGGGAGAATGATTTGCACAATGTAACCACATGATATGCAATATGAAATGCCTAATGACCTAAAATGATATGCAATATGATTAGCTTAGTCCCAAGAGAGGAGGGCAAATTTTGAGGTGTTACACTATGCCCGAGGCACAATAGCTAATTTGTTAAGGGTTTTGTCATTTTCATAAGCATATTCACATTCAATAAATCAATGGACTTTTTGCATTCAAATATTGCTCTCTTTATCTTTCCTGTCATCTTTCAAATAAGCTATGTTTTCTTACACACACTCACGTAACAAATTGCAGATCCATATCCACTCTGGATCCTGTTGATAATAATTCTGCTACTGTTAATTATAGCTTTAAAAATCCGATCTACCAAGCCGAGGATGGAAGTGAGGAAGATTGTGAAGTGCCTGGAGAGCTTGCCAGACTGTTGCTGCAAGAAGAAAAGACTATACAGCCGCATGAGGAATCAATTGAAATTGTAAATCTGGGTACTGAAGTAGAAAAGAAAGAAGTCAAAATAGGAGCAGGCTTGGAAAACAGTGTCAAAGAAAGATTGATTCAGATGTTACATGACTATGTAGAGATTTTTGCTTGGTCTTATGAAGACATGCCAGGACTGGATACTGATATAGTAGTACATCATTTGCCGATAAAGGAAGATTGTCATCCTGTTAAGCAAAAGGTTCGTCGCATGCGTCCTGAAATGTATGAGAAAATCAAAGCTGAGGTTATGAAACAATTTAATGCAGGTTTTCTAGCTGTTACTTCTTATCCTCAATGGGTTGCTAATGTGGTACCAGTGCCAAAGAAGGATGGTAAGGTACGAATGTGTGTAGATTACAGAGTTTTGAATAAAGCAAGTCCCAAAGATGACTTTCCACTTCCGCACATTGATGTTCTGGTAGATAACACCGCTCAACACAAGGTATTCTCATTCATGGATGGATTCTCAGGTTATAACCAGATTAAGATGGCACCTGAAGACATGGAGAAAACTACGTTTGTGACGTAATGGGGCACTTTCTGTTACAAAGTAATGCCATTCGGTTTAAAGAATGCAGGGGCAACATACCAGCGTGCTATGGTGGTTTTGTTCCATGATATGATCCATCATGAAATAGAGGTATATGTGGATGACATGATAGCCAGATCTCATACTGAAGAAGAACATCTTGATCATTTATACAAACTGTTTGAGAGGTTGAAGAAATACAAGTTAAGATTGAACCCGAACAAATGCACCTTTGGAGTAAGATCCGGTAAACTCTTGGGCTTTATTGTCAGTGGTAAAGGAATTGAGGTTGACCCGGCTAAGGTGAGAGCTATTCAAGAAATGCCAGTTCCCCGTACAGATAAAGAAGTCAGAGGTTTCTTGGGACGCTTGAATTACATTGCCTGATTTATCTCCCATTTGACTGCTACTTGCAAACCCATCTTCAAATTACTGAGGAAAAATCAAGAGATAATATGGAATGATGAATGTCAAGAAGCTTTTGACAAAATCAAGAAGTATCTCCAAGAACCTCCAATTCTGATGCCACCAGTTGAAGAAAGACCTCTAATCATGTATTTGAGCGTGTTAGAAAATTCAATGGGGTGTGTGCTGGGGCAACATGACAAGTCTGGTCGAAAAGAGCATGCAATATACTACCTTAGCAAAAAGTTTACCGACTGTGAAACAAGATACTCACTGCTTAAGAAAAATTGTTGTGCTTTGGCTTGGGCTGCTCGCCGACTAAGACAGTATATGTTGAATCATACCACTTTATTGATTTCTAAGATGGATCCTATCAAATATATATTTGAGAAACCTGCTCTCTCCGGAAGAATAGCAAGATGGCAGATGATTTTAACAGAGTATGATATCCAGTATACTACCCAGAAAGCAATCAAAGGAAGCGTGTTAGCTGATCATTTGGCTCATCAAGCAGTTTATGATTACCAATCTATGAATTTTGAGTTCCCTGATGAGGATGTTATGCTTGTTACTGATTATGAAGAACCTGGACCGGAGGAAGGACCCGAACTGGGATCCCGATGGACTATGGTTTTTGATGGATCTTCTAATGCATTGGGCAATGGTGTTGGTGTTATAATTATTTCTCCCAAGGGTTTCCATATGCCTTTCACTGCTAGACTATGTTTTGATTGTACCAATAATATGGCTGAGTATGAAGCATGTATTTTGGGACTCAGAGCTGCTATAGACCTGAGAATCAAGTTTTTGAGTGTGTACGGAGACTCAGCCTTAGTAATCAGTCAGATCAAAGGAGAATGGGACACTAAACATCCGAATCTCATCCCTTATCGAGAGAGGGTGTTGACATTAATCCCATACTTTGAAGAGATTACATTCGAACATATTCCACGAGAAGAGAATCAGTTGGCAGACGCATTGGCTACCATGTCATCTATGTTCAGAGTCAGATGGGACAATGAAGCTCCCATGATCACCATTGAACGATTAGATGAACCAGCATATTGTTATGAACTTAATGATGATGAAGTAGAAGAGAAACCTTGGTTCCACGAAGTAAAAAGATATTTAGAAACTCAGGAATACCCTGAAGGGGCATCCATCAATGACCGAATTTTTTTGAGGAAGTTCTCCGCTAAATTCTTTTTGAGTAATGGAGTATTATACAAACGTAATCATGATTCGACTTTGCTTCGCTGTGTGGATAAAAAGGAAGCAGAAAAGATTATGGAAGACATGCATGACGGTATTTTTGGGACTCATTCTAGTGGACATACGATGGCCAAGAAGATTCTGAGATCAGGGTATTATTGGTCTACCATGGAAGCTGATTGCCACCATCACTCCAGAACTTGTCACAAGTGCCAGATCTATGCGGACAAAGTACATATACCTCCTGCTCCATTGAACATGTTGACAGCCCCTTGGCCCTTTGCAATGTGGGGCATTGATATGATTGGAGAGATTAAACCTACTGCTTCTAATGGACATCGTTTCATTCTTGTTGCTATTGATTACTTTACGAAGTGGGTAGAGGCAGCCTCATTTGCTTCTGTCACCAAGAATGTGGTGGCACGGTTCATCAAGAATAGTCTTATTTGTCGGTATGGCATCCCTGAAAGAGTTATCACTGATAATGGTACTAATTTGAACAACAAGATGATTACTGAACTCTGCACGCAGTTCAAAATAAAACACCATAACTCTTCTCCGTACCAGCCAAAGATGAATGGCGCCGTAGAAGCTGCTAATAAGAATATTAAGAAGATTATACAAAAGATGACAGTAACATACAAAGACTGGCATGAGATGTTACCATTTTCTCTTCATGGTTATCGCACTTCAGTACGCACTTCGACAGGGGCAACTCCTTTCTCTTTAGTCTACGGAATGGAAGCCGTTTTACCAGTGGAAGTTCAGATTCCCTCTCTAAGAATTATGAAAGATGCAGGCTTAGATGAAGATGAATGGATTCAGACTCGACTCGATCAGATAAATTTGATTGATGAAAAGAGACTTGCGGCTGTTTGTCATGGGCAGATATATCAGAAGCGCATGACCCAGGCATTTAATAAAAAAGTCAAGAGACAGGTGTATCAAATTGGCGACTTGGTGATAAAGCGTATCATTCTACCACAAGGTGATCCTAGAGGCAAATGGACTCCCACATACGAAGGGCCATTTGTAGTTAAGAAGGTGTTCTCTGGTGGAGCCATGATGCTTGTTACAATGGATGGCGAAGATTTCCCGCATCCCGTGAACGCGGACATAGTTAAAAAATACTGCGCATAAAAGAGACCCGCTAGGTCGACATATCTAGGCAAAAGTAAGGGCACCCGGCGAACCAAAAGGGTTCAGGCAAAAATTAGGGATAAATATATAAAAATGTACACCCGGCAAGTCGAAAACCTGAAAAGGCGGCTTGGGCAAAAAAGGGTATCCTGGTGGACTGAAAACCTGAAAAGGCGGTCCAGGCAAAAATTAGGGATTAAAGCGTATGACTATGTCCCGTTCTCGGTCAGCTTCACCAAAGTCAAAGAGACTGAACAAGCCAATCACTTCTATCCGACAACAAGAGATGAGATGCTTGAAGACATAATAGCAGTAGTAGAATTAAAATCAATAGGACTTTTTTTCATAGCTGTTTTTTCTTTGCTTTCTTGACAATTTCCTCTTACTAGGATTTCTATCTCCTTGTATTAAAATTGCTTGTTTATAGGCCCTCTTTCAAAATCAATACAATTTTATTTCCAAAAAGATACTTTTGTTTTACTTTCTCCGTTTTGTTTGCATAAACGTCCATTGATTTAATTCGAATTAATATATGCATTTGAATATGATTGATGTTTACCGAAAATACATGCATAAAATAGAAATAACAATTACTAAAAGACTTTAGGATCAAGGATAAGGTTTAACCATGCGTTCTAACAAATCCGGTTGCAAATTCTATTCCCCAGCAAAACCAGTTATTCCCAGAAGAAATTGGCACTACTAGACAGACTGGTTATCTCTTTTATCCCCAGTCAGGTTTTGTTGAATATTTCTACCATCAGACAGAAATCAAATATCCCCAGCTAAGAAAGGGTCATCAATACAAATATCTCCAACCAGAATATCGGGATTTATTTTCCCATGGCAAAAATTTTCAGACGCATAATTCATTCATGCATCATTCCACAGCATATACATGCATGCAAGGTTAATTATCCTCCTGATACAGTCAAAATAAAGATTCATTCAGACGGATATCTTTATCGATTACATTCAAGATTCAGATACATCTTTCAGATATAATCCATATGAATATTCATTCTGACAAGCATTCTGATATCCTCCTAATGATGACATCTTTAAGCCCATCCCAGTCATTTATTGCAAATACAACATATACAAATATTATCAGATATAGCCTAACGTACGACTCATTCTGATTCAGCCTAACATATGGTTCCTTCAACTGTTCCAGTACGGTCTAGCGTACGACCCATTTGGATATTCATCCCCTCAGATTCTACCTAGCGTACGGTACATTCTGAAATGTAGTCTAGCGTATGACTACCCCTTTTATCATCAGATACAGCCTAATGGACGGCTCATTCTGCTACTCAGATACGATCTAGCGTATGATCCATTCTGATTTTTTATCCTCAGATACAACCTAAGGGACGGCTCATTCTGCAACTCAGATACGGTCTAGTGTACGACCCCGTCTGACTCTTCTCATCAGATACTACCTAGCGTACGGTACATTTTGAAATGTAGTCTAGCGTACGACTACTTTTTATCGCCAGATACAGCCTAACGGACGGCTCATTCTACTACTCAGATACGATCTAGCGTACGATCTATTCTGATCTTTATTTCTCCAGATACAGCCTAACGGACGGCTCACTCTGCTACTCAGATACGGTCTAGCGTATGACCCATTCTGATCCTTATCTCATCAGGTTCAGCTCACCCTAATATCACCTAATGGATGACTCATTATACGGTCTAGCGTACGACCCAGTGTGACAACCATGTCTTTAGATATGGTCTAATGTACGACGCACTCTGAAGCTCTCATCATCAAACTTTCTGGATGGCATCTTTAAGCCCATCTCTATCAAGACTATCTTTTAATAAACAAGTGCAAATTTTTGGGGCATTCTAAGTGTTCAATAATCTTCCACCTCCAGATCACGAATGGCGTACATACCATTCTAATTCTCTCGGTTTAAGAATATTGAACAGGGGCAGCTGTCATACCCCAAAATTTGCCTGTTAATTTTTATGATAAATTGATTCATGCATGACATTCATTTCACATTTGCATTCATTCATTAGCATACATTCTCATATAAATTATAAATTATAATTTATTTATTATGTGATACAGATATAAAAAATAATAATGATTTTGGTTATCTGTATGATATAGATAAATTATATATATATATATATATAAATAAAATAGTTTTAATTTAATGATAAATAAAAATAGATTTGAATTTTAATTGTATAATTAAAATTTTAAATTAATTTTATTTGTTAAAGCTCATTAAATTATAATAACTATTTTTTATAATTTAGTGACTCATGTTCCATTTATTCATTATTTATAATAATATTTGTATTTAATAAATATTTAGCAAGGTTAAACCCTAACTCTCCTAAAGTATAGGAAGAGATCCAAATATTTAGCAAGGTTAAACCCTAAAGTATAGGAAGGGATCCAAATATTTAGCAAGGTTAAACCCTAAAGTATAGGAAGGGATCCAAATATTTAGCAAGGTTAAACCCTAATCCACACCATTATAAATACTTCATATGGCTACAACAAGGGGAGGAGACGAAAAAGAGGAGAGATACAGGAGAAGAAGATATACAAGGCAAGGCAGAAGCAAGAAGATTCACGGGCAGGGAAAAGAGAAGCAACCATAAAGCACTCATAGCCTGAATAAGAACAACACACATACAGTGAGCAAGCTAGAAGAATCAAATCCCCAGTAAGTGTTCATTATGGAATTTGCATCCAGCATGATTACCTTGCAATACTCCTTAATTCATGCATGAATAATATTAGTTTAATATATATATTGAGATGATGTATTCATGGTTTGGTGGATGTTGATATTGCTTTATTCAAGTATGCATCTGTTCTTGATATGTCATAGCATGTTGGAGAAATTCTGTTTGCATGATTAAAGAATTATATCTGTCATTTAATTATTATTATATGAGTGTTGTTTCTAGCATGATTATGTTTATTTCACATGCTGTTATTACATAAAAATGATGATGATGATATAATGGTGATAATATAAATCCTTGGTTGTCTTTAACATGTATGTGTAAGGTTTGTTTTATCATTATCACTTGCAGTAAAAAGAACTAATACATGAGTAAAATAATATAAGCTTCTTGATTTGTGCATGGATATTTTTATTATTGCATGATGATTACATATGATCTTATTTTATGTGTGTGGTTTGATATAAGATGGAGTTACAGGTTTGTTGTATTCACATGAAAGAAACAGCATGAGAAAAAAATAAAGTAGCTTGCCGTAAGAGAGAAAGCTGTAACATGCATGGTGGTGTTATGTCAAAATGGAAAAATCCATGTAGAATTAATATATATTTTAATGAAGGCGAATAAATAACGGATGGACCAACATGGCTTGTTGGTAACTCCCCCTCAATGCAATGTAGAGGTCTTGGGTTCGGTCCCCTAAGACTTATTTTTTAGCTTTTCAGTGTTTTTACTATGTAATATTCTTAATTCATTCTTAAATTTAGTTTATTTATTTCATTTGTCATGAACTTTCTATGTAATAGATTTAATTAGGATTTTTTTTATTTCTTTCTTTTTAGTTTAATTAGGTTTTATTATTTTGTATGCCCTTTTAATTTTGTACTCATTAATTAAGATTTAGATATTTTATATCCCCTTTTAAATTATGTACCCCCATCCCGAAGCCATGTAATAGCGTAGTCTTATTTTTCGCACTTTAATTTTTCCATACTGTGAATATAACTGTCTAGATGTATGCTAATAGGATTGCATGGAAAGATAAATAATCGAATTTAGATAAATTAATTCAAGATAATATATCTGAATTCAATCATTTCCACACTTGCACCTCTAGGGTAACCCTCTCTTTGTTGCCTTACGATATTACGGTCATGTCCCGCGAATGTGGGGATACCCTTAGCAAAGATCCTTTTTACTAAATCGTCATCATCCCTAAACAGATAAGTCATAGTCCCTTCGATCAAAAGGTCAATGTCCCTACAAGATAAATCATAGTCCCTCGAACGTTGCCTTCGAATATATGACCTTGTCCCTCGAACGTTGCCTTCGAATATATGACTTTGTCCCTCGATGACCCTTCGTTGTAGCCTACGATTACATGATGATCGTCCCTTCGAATGCTAAGGTATCCTTACAAATGTTGCCTTCAATGGCCAATCGACGACCCCACGATGTCCCTTTACATCCAAAGGATAAGACTACTTACTTCTCAATAGTAAGGACAATTTTACCCTCCTAAGGATAGGAAATACCTATAAAGACCTTGGTTAGGTATAACTCTTAAATGTTTGCTCACAGCTTAAAATACTTTTCACACCTCACACTTTTCAAAACATCTTTTAGAAAATCACCACTTGGTATACATTCGCACCAGAATCATCGCCGAGTTATATTTTTCTAAACATCTTTCAAAATCAAACGAGATAAACACTTTGTATACATTCGTACAAGAATCATTACAAAGTTAAACTCTCCTTTCAAAATATTTTCTAAACACACCACATTTCTCAAACACTTTCTCAAACAAGGAAAACATAAGCGAGTTAAGCAATTAAGAGCCCATGGATAACCATGGATACAAAGGGTGCTAACACCTTCCCTTTGTATAATGTACCTCCCGAACTCAAAATCTAATCAAGGTCTTTCCTGTTCTTTTCCGCCTTTCCTTATTGGATAAAAAAAAAGTCGATAGCGACTCTTGCTATCCGCAACATTGTTTTTCAAAGCAAAAACACAAAGTCAGTTCACCGTATCACAGGGTTCAACTACTTTGTCCCATATATATAGTTCATTGTGTAAAAATGAAAAAATAAAATAAAAATACTTGTACGCTTTATTCTTGCGCCTATTTGCTACAAGCTTGGGATCGGTCGAGAATGTAGTCACTCCCCTGGTAAACGAGAAGCCATTCATATTTCCCAACGCAAAAAAATAAGTTTATCTTAAATCTTTGAATTTATTAGACTTTATACTACAACTGGATGTAACTAATATATTTTCATTCTTTTCGTTCTAGGTGGTCAGTTCTGGGGATGAACTACAATAGGTGTCCCACACGCTGTAGTAGTCTATCACAATCTTTTAGACCACATTGGACCAGACGATGTATTACTACTAAACAACTCTACTTTTGATTTAAAAAAATTATCAAATTACATATCCTCTAATCATGTAAATTTTTTATACAGTTTATCTGGAGGCCGTATCTGGATCTTGGCCATCAGGTTAACCACTATGATGTTGTAGTTTGGACAACAAAAACACCAATCATATGGTTCACTAATGTGGAGATGGACCAGAGTGACTGTGTGAAGCTGCAGTTCGGCATGCAACAACAAATTCCAGAACCTCCGACGTGTTTGGGAGATTGACATCAACAAAGAATCGATGGCCAATGGGATTACTCCGACTGGAGAGACTTCGCTAAAGAGACGTGTCTTCATTGGAGGAATCAGTGTCAACACATCTTAAACAACTAATCATACATGGTGCTAGACCAACTCAACATTATATGGCTTGGTTAAAGTCAATTACAACGCCACAATTTATGTCTGAGCCAATGTATTTGATTGATCTGCGCCAACGAGCTTCGTCATCATACGTCCAAAGACAAATCCTCACCCAACAACCAACCCACACATTACCAAACCCAAGAATAATGTCAACCCACCCAAACCCAATGACTAACCTCACACCGTCACCATACCATATACACCTAAACACTCAATCTTGCAACCAATACATGTCACACACCCAAACACAAAACCAAGAACCAAACCCATACCACCAACAACCAAACACAGCCACCACATCTGTTTATAGCCCCGATAATTCATACGATTTCACTTTATCCCACCACAGCCTCCACCAACGAACACCCAAACATCCCACCGCCACAACACCCAACCATTGTTTGACTTTCTTACACCACTTGAACCATTATTTCGTTTCCATAATGATTCAATGTCCCAATTCGGACAACCATACCGTCCACAAACAACCCAACCACAATGACCCAACTGCGCAACATGGGCACTGAACTCAATTACAACAGTGTCGTTGGCGGCAATCCCCCAACTATTTGGGAGAAATGATGACAAATTTGTCAAATACCGCCGGACCTTCCGCATGACCTTTGCACCAACCACGACTGCATCATGTCAACACTCAAAGATCCCAAACACCTCAAAGAAATTGTGGGAGACCTCGAAGACAAACTAATACACCGAAATGTAGAACAAATGGACGTTTCGATTGGATGAATCATTGCTTTTTCATTTAAATATAATTTTGTATTATTAATATCTTAAAAGAGACTTAAAAATAGTACATTTGACTATTTAAGTAACAAAATTAAATATTGAAGAAGAATTATTTAAAAGATACATAAAACTTTGGGGAGAGAGATTAAGAAATTTTCTGTGCAAAACAAAGAATACAATTTCCGTTTTTCCGCCACCAGAGTTGAACACGGCGCAAATTCGCCGTCGGATCCAGAGTCACGCCACTCTTCACTCCACCCATCTCTTCATTCCCCCAAAACTCCAATACCTAAAACCTACCTCTCTCTCCTTTTCTGCTTCATCCACGGTAATCACTTTCTCTTCTTTCCCCATTAATCCATTCCTTCATTTAGGGTTTTGTTACTGCTTTTCTCATACCTAAATCAATCCTTGTCATTTTCTTCATATTTGTCTCCCTATGATTCAATTCTGTTATTGTTATTATTTTTTCTATGTTTGTTGCCTAAGATTATGGTGTGGTTTGTGAACAAACAATATAAATTTTTAGACTAGCACTCTCAAGCCATGATTATTTTGTTTGTTTGCAAGTTCAGATATAGATATAGATATAGGTATAGTTCAAGTTCGATTCCAACGACCCGAAATTTAGGTATCTTAGTTTCATTTTTCAGTACTAGTTCATTGTCTCCGATTGTTAAACCTATAAATTGGAACACTACCCATAGTTTTGTTAGGGGAAACCCTCTTCTTTCTCTTGTGGAGAGATGCAAGTCTGTTGTCCAGTTGAAACAAATCCAGGCTCAAATGGTATTCACGGGATTGATTGATAATGGCTTTGCTGCGAGTCGTCTTGTGGCGTTCTGCGCTTTATCTGAGTCGCAGGACCTTGATTATTGCACTAAGATATTGTATCGAATCAAAGAACATAATGCATTTTCTTGGAATGCAACGATTAGGGGTTATGTGGAGAGTGGGGACGTTGAAGGAGGTTTTATGTTGTATAGAAGAATGTTGCAAGGTGGTATGTTGAAGCCGGATAATCATACTTACCCGTTATTGCTTAAAGCTTGTTGTTGTCAGTCTTTAAATCATGTCGGTCTTGGTATACTTGGGCACGTCTTGAAGTTTGGGTTTGAATGTGATATATTTATTCACAATGCGTCGATCACTATGTTACTCTCGTCTGGAGAGTTGAGTGTGGCGTATGATGTGTTTAATAAAAGTCATGTGAGAGACTTGGTAACTTGGAATTCCATGATTACTGGATGTGTTAAAAGGGGATTGGTAAATGAGGCTATAGAAATCTATCGGGAAATGAAGGCAAGGAGAGTGAAACCAAACGAGATTACAATGATTGGGATGATTTCTTCTTGTTCTCAGTTGCAGGATTTGAATCTTGGCAGAGAGTTTCATTGTTACATTGAAGAACACGATCTCGAGTTGACAATTCCCCTCACTAATGCACTTATGGACATGTATGTGAAGTGCGGGGAATTGTTGGCTGCGCGAGCTCTATTTGATAACATGCCACAAAAGACTCTTGTTTCATGGACTACAATGGTTTTGGGATATGCCAGATTCGGTTTTCTAGATGTTGCTCGGGAGATTTTATATAAAATTCCAGAAAAGAGTGTTGTGCCGTGGAATGCCATCATCAGTGGATGTGTCCAAGCCAAGCATAGTAAAGAGGCACTGGCTTTATTCCATGAAATGCAAATTAGTATGGTAGAACCCGATAAAGTGACCATGGTTAACTGCCTGTCTGCATGCTCACAACTGGGAGCACTTGATGTTGGAATATGGATTCACCGTTATATTGAAAGACATGATCTTTCTCTAGACGTTGCCTTAGGAACTGCACTAGTCGACATGTATGCCAAGTGTGGAAATATTGCAAGGGCACTCCAGGTGTTCGAAGAGATTCCTCAAAGAAATTGTTTGACCTGGACAGCCATCATTTGTGGTTTAGCACTTCATGGGAATGCTCTGATTGCTATATCCTATTTCTCGAAAATGATTAATATTGGAATAATGCCTGACGAGATCACCTTTCTTGGTGTGTTATCAGCTTGTTGCCATGGAGGTTTAGTTGAAGAAGGCCGCAAATACTTTTTTGAAATGAGCTCCAAATTCAACGTATCCCCTAAGCTTAAACACTACTCATGCATGGTGGACCTTTTAGGAAGGGCTGGTCATTTGGAGGAAGCAGAAAAACTCGTTCAAAATATGCCAATGCCAGCAGATGCTGCTGTGTTGGGTGCTCTATTCTTTGCTTGCCGTGTTCATGGAAACGTTCAAATTGGGGAGAGGACGGCCCTTAAGCTTCTTGAGATTGATCCTCATGATAGTGGAAACTATGTTCTGCTCTCTAGCATGTACAGTGAGGCAAAAATGTGGAAGGAGGCAAGGAGCACAAGGATAATAATGAAGGAGAGAGGAGTAGAGAAGATTCCGGGTTGCAGCTCAGTTGAGATCAATGGCATTGTGCATGAGTTTGTGGTGAGGGATACATCACATCCACAGTCTGAATGGATTTATGAATGTCTGGTTTCGCTGACAAAACAACTGGAGCTTCTCGAATTTACACGACTTTCCGGCTTATGGAGATAATCTCCTTTCCTAAACTTGTCAGAATGTTTGCTATGTCTCTGCTCATTTAGTTTTAATTTTTTTCACTGGACATCTTGGAGCTAGTTTTCTCATTCTATTGATGAGGTATCTGCCTTAGAAAATGTAAGAATATAACACGAAGCCCTGTCTTTCCAATCCTGCATCCTTTCAATTTTCTTTTGTCATTTTATACCTCTTTATTATTTTTCAGTACAGAAATGTATATTGATTATTAATTATTATTTGTGGCCATGCTTCCGTGTCTTAGTTGAAAACCACCGATTCCCTTCTCATTGTCAAATTTCTCTTGATTAAGGTGCTACATGATTTCTATATTCTCTTCTCCTGTACGAGTGTCATTAATTATGCTTTGTAGTTTGTTTCTTGGTTGCTGCATCATTTCCCAGAATTCTGTTTTCCATTCTCCTAAATAGTGCCATTTTTCTTACATTGTAAGAATGTGATAGACAAGACTGTTTATTATGAAAGCTTTGTGTTCTTTCTCTCCCTCTGTTGGAAGCTGCATGGGTTCTGCTCTTCCTTTTCTTTTGTTCAGAATTCTACTTTAATTAAGTTGGTTATCATAGAGCAAAAAATCAAAATATGGAATATCCAATGTCTGTAGAGACTAAACAGCATGTGTTATATGATTTTAGTTTGTAGAATTATTTTGGGGTTTTTTGCCGCTAGTTTTTGTCCTTGCTTAATATTTTCCCGCTTACGATTGTCAACTCTTCTACCCTACTTATGGCTAGGTTCAGACTCGCAAATATGCTGTAAAGCTTTAACACGGTCAATAATTGTTATAATATATACTTCAATAAGTTGAAGTTTGGAATCCTATGGTAAATGACTTTATAACTTTGTTCAATACTATGCTAGAGTTGAACATGTCAACTTAAAAAGAAGATTTGAACATACATAGATAGAACTCTCTGCTCTTGTATATTTCTGATATGAATTTTGACCACTTATGCATTTCAAATAGTTTATTTTTCCAAAATATAATATACAAAGGCCAAAAGAAAAATTATTTAAACCATTTCAAAATTTCATATTGTTTATACTTGTCTCTCCCTGTTGATCAGCTATAGGATTTCAGTTTCAATTCATTGATTCCTATGTATTTATTTACTTAATGCTATATACTTCTTGTCTGTCATGTAACAGATCTGCAATCTTGGGTTCAGGACATAGGAGCTGGGGGGAACCTGACATTATGAATGTTGTCTGGACATTGACCAGAGCAATCTATTATTGGAATTGATAAAAAGTAGTTATTTGGATATCACAAACAAATTAAACAACGAAATAATGGTAAGGCGGCAAAAGTCTTTGATTGCTGCTACTTACTCAGTCCCTTTTTTTTTGACCTTTGAGTGAATTGAGCCATTTAAATTTACTAACATCTGTTTTTCTTTTTTGAATGATAGGCTTCACACAAAACTGCCCAAATTCGCCTTGTTAGTTCACATGACGAGGTTTATGAACCATGTGATGACTCTTTTGCACTGGTTGACGCTCTTCTAGCCGATCGCACTAACCTATTGGAACATCATCCAACAATGTGTATGGAAATAGGCTGTGGAAGTGGATATGTTCTTACTTCCCTGGCTCTTATTCTTGGGCAAGAAGGCAATGGCGTAAATTACATAGCAACTGATATCAACCCACATGCAGTGAAGGTGACGCGCGAGACAATGGAAGCACACGGAGTTCATGCAGAACTGATAATAACCGATATTGCATCGGGACTTGAGAACCGACTAGCAGGTTTGGTTGATGTAATGGTTGTGAACCCTCCTTATGTGCCTACACCTGAAGACGAAGTCGGGTCTGAAGGGATTACCTCATCTTGGGCTGGTGGTGAGAATGGGAGGAGCGTGATTGATAGAATTTTGCCTGTTGCAGACAATCTTTTGTCGAAAAAAGGATGGTTGTATATGGTTACTCTCACAGCAAATAATCCTTCTGAGATTTGCGGTGAAATGAGAAAGAAAGGATATGCTTCTAAGATTGTTGTTCAAAGATCAACAGAGGAAGAAAGTCTCCATATCATCAAGTTCTGGAAAGATTTAAATATTGAAATAGAAGAATTAAATGACCAATCTTCTACTGGGTTCATGGGATCTTTGCTTGCACAAATTCCTCTACTTTCATCATGGAGAAGCAACAATAGTGACAACAAGTGTTGAATCAGAAAGTAAAATTGATTACCAATATTTCTGGGATTTGTTTTTTTTTTTGGTCTTGGTAACTAACTGTGCTTTGCATTGCCCTGAGCTTAAAGAATGCTTAAAAATCCAACCATCAATGTTGACCTCATTGTAGGGGTTATTCATCTTTTGACTTCATTGATCTCTAATAGAAACCAAAATTTCAATAAAACCCTTTGGGATCTGGTAGGCAAAAATAGTTTTAAAAAGCTAACTTTTAACAGAAAGTTATTACTAGATTATTGAATCTAAAGTGTGTTGTAAATTTAACTATGTTGATAAATACTATCAAAAGTTTTATTTGTATGATAACAAATAATCTAATAACAAGGACTCTCGTTCGAATAATAAAATGGAAAAAGAATGAGGAAATGGAGAGAATCTTAACAACAAATGCAGAGATTGAAAAAGTATTTTCTAAAAAGTCAATTGGAATTGAAAGGCCTATTTAAAGGTTTAAAACAAATAAAGAAAAAAAAGTTAAGCATATTTTGTAGCTGTTACAAATGCAAAGTACTTTTTTACCTACACAATTTGATCTTAAAGATAATTTAGTATATTTTTAGTTTAAATTTGGGAAGAGTCAAAAACTAATTTTAAAGGTATTTGATTTTTCTAAAATAGAATTGATTTTCTCTTAATTTTATTTGAAGTAAAGATATGTGTTTGAGTTTAAATATAATTTTTACATTAATTTTATATAAAATTATCTGAATATAAATCACTTAAATTTTTTTCTATCGCGAAAACACACATATTTTATTTATTTTAATATATATAATATATATATATATATATATATATATATATAATATATAGATATATATATATATATATATATATATATATATATATATATATATATATATATATATATGATTATATATAGATATATATATATATATATATATATATATATATATATATATATATATATATATAATATATATATATATATCTATATATAGATATATATATATATAGATATATATATATATATATATATATAATATAATATATATATATATATATATATATATAGATATATATATAGATATATATATATAATATATATATATATATATATATATATATATATATATATATATATATATATATATATTACAAAAATTCAATTTTATTCACAAACCAATGTAACATTATATCAAAATAATATCTTGAAAGATGATTAAAATTAGTATTTTATAGTTAATTAATTAATTTATATATTTATTTTAGATAATTTACAACTGAAACAGTAACTTTTTTCACTTAAATTTACATTTCACTCTTTAAATTTATTTTCAAGCAAAATATTACTCTTTTTTAACATTAATATACTTCAGCGATTTTTTCCTTATTTTTTAATTAAAATATCGAAATAATCATGTTTTTACTAATTTTTAAAATATTCATATTTTAAATAAAAAAAATCATGCATAACACTCAAAACAAATAAATTAATACGTGCATTTAAAATAGAAGGTAAGTCAATTGAATTGACGCCACCAATATGCCTTGTCAATTTAATTGACGTTTATGTATTTGCGTTTTGAGGAGGTGGTAATTCATCTGGTGCCTAAGTGTTACAATTTTTTAAAAATATTATATTTTAATAGGTATCATTTAGTATAAATAAATGTGTATTTTCTATCATTTTTTCAACTCCTTTTCTCATTTTCTTCTTAATCTTTTAACATGAGTAGTAAAAAACATTGACATGTTTTTTTTTTTCCGAGAACCCAACCTTCGATGAAGATGCGTTTTTGTAACATCCGGTATTTTAAACAACTTGAAAGGAACTTGATTATTTGGTTAATCGAAGAGATTAATGACGGGAAAAAAATTAGAATAATTGAGAGATTTATTTCGTACATCTCTATTGCGGACGACAATGACTATATCAGATATATGTGGATGACAGTTAAAGATGACAATGATGTTAGGGATATAATGTATGTATCAAATGATATTGTTTTGATTGTTGTATGCTCTTAGATATGTTGTAGAGTTAAACATTTTTATTTGTTGTTTGTGTTGTCGTTTAGGCATGTTTATATGTTTTGTTGTAACAAAAAATTGTCACCTATATTAAATTCCAAGATTACAAAAAATTTAACATCATTATAAGTTATCATCCTGAGTTTGTTTTAACATTGGGACAATGTTTTCGTGTGTGTCCGGACTGACGTCATATACCACACTTTTTTTCTAATTTGTCAGTCATATCTATTTCGATTCTAATACGTGTGTTGCTGGAGCACCCTTTTTCTTCCTTCTCATTTTCGTTGTGTCAAATTGCACCCCCTTAATACGTAGGCCAGTAGTCTAATTTTGCTACCATTAGGAAGTTATTGTTGTATACCTCAAATAAGTTTACGAATTTGTAAATGGCGGATTGATGCAAGAAAGCGTTCCGACGAATACTTGAACACCCAAGAAACATATGACACTAACACTTCATACCATAGCCAAAACACTCAAACATCACAACACCAAAACATCCAACAAACATATGGCTACCAAATACCACAAGAATCATTTCTTCTTTTTCCCAACGAAACATTCACACCAATATCACCATTCATTAGACCAGTTGCTCACCAATAATCCCGTCAACCCAAACAACACAATCTAACTACAAAGACATCAGCAACAAACTCAATTACGACAAAACGTTAATACAAACACAAGACTCAATCGACCAAACCACTCACCAATAACTCCATCAACCCAAACAACACAACCTAACTACAAAAACATGAACAACAAACTCAATTATGACAACACGTTAATCCAGACACAAGACTACATAGTATTACAAGAAATTCTTAAGAAATCTGATGATGATGATACTCCAGGGATCTCGTATCAAACACCTCAGCAGGTGAATCAACAAAAATTTGTATAAGAAATGTACCTTGGGGATGTGAAATCAGTGACATGTATCAAGTAGATGATTATCATTAGTATAAAAATTTAAATTAAATATTATTATTATTATTATTTAATCAATATTTTTTAATTAATTAATTATTTTAATTAAAATAAAAAATAAAAAGATGCAAAGTGTTAAAGTCAAATGAATTGACGTTTCCTCTAAAGAACAAAGGATAGACGTCAATTGAACTGACTTGCCTTATTAGAGATGCCAATTGAATTGGTTAGAATCATAGAAGGTGTCAATTCGTCGGACCTGTTTTCTAAAATATATTACATTTATAATGCGCCAATTCAATTGAGGCGAGCTTTGTAATACATTTTTTTTTTAAATTTAAATCATTGAGTATTTTGAAAAACATAGTTATTTGAGTAATATTGTAGGAAAAGACGGCTATTTTTTCTTCATATTTATGCTATATAATTATTAAAAATTGAATCAAAATTATAAAATGTGAAAGTAATATTTAAAAATCTCAAATATTGTTTTTTACAACAAATTCAATGTATATTAGTATAAATTACTGGTGGGAATTGTGGAAGCATGTTTTTGAATTTGATGTCTATAAAAAGGCGCATACATAAAAGCGAAGAAGAAATTGCAAAAACGTAACAAACAGAAAAGAGTGGGAAAATGGAAATTGGCATGCTACCAATCTCTGCATCAAAGAGAGGAAAGCTCTTAGCTGCGGGTTACACAACACTCAACGCCATTTCTCGCACTTCCACCACCATCCTTGCTCGAGGTTTCAATTTCAACTACCTTTTCCTTTTATTTAGGGATTTTTTTTGCAATTTCAAAAATGTGAGGGACTAATTTGATACAGAACTGCAATTTTTAAGGATCAAATTAGGGTTTTGCTTTTTTTTTTCGTACTTTTAATTTTTTTTAACACATTGCCTGAATTTTACAGAAATAGAAGTTTCTGAGAGTGAAGCTTCAGAAATTCTGAAATTTGCAACAAAAACTAGTGCTTTGGACAGATCAAGTGGGAGTAACACTAACATTATTGATGGTATGTGTTGATTCCTTCTAATGATTATCAGTGTCGTTTTCGGGGTGTCTGTGCTTTATAGATGTATAGAAACTTCAATATATTGAGCCAGTTGTTAAGTATGTGAAGATTACTGATTGAGAGGAAAATCAAAGAACTATCAAGTGAATGTGCCATATGCTCAATGAGAAAATTAATTGATATTTTGTTTGGTGGGTATGTTTGGATGGAGTTATATGAGGTTATCGACTATCATCAACACTAATGAGACTGATTGAGAGAGTTTATGGAAACAACTTATGACATGTCTATAAGCTTTTTTTAGCTTATTTCTATAAGCTCTTTAGGATAGTTAGTGAAGTCAGCTTATAACTTATATGAAAACATTTTTACTTTATTATTTCTTGTGTTATAGAAATAGCTTATGCATAAGACTGATATGATTAGCGCTTACGCTATAAGGGCTTAATTAAATTGTTTATGTACAGATGGTATCTTACCATCAGAATACATATGTTGTTTGGTGAAAGCTGTTTATTCATCTTTATTTTCGCAAAGCTATGTGTTCAACTAAAATATGTATATTCCCTTCTCTCGTGTATACAAAATTATCAATTTTTTCTGTTTTGTGTTTTCTCCATTTCCTGTTTTATTTGTCGAGCAGGTGGTCAGACTGCTTGGGATATGCTCAATGAGGAAAGGTATTCTTCCCTCGTTACCACTTCTTGTGTTGATCTAGATAACATCCTTGGTGGAGGAATTAGTTGCAAAGAAGTCACTGAAATAGGCGAGTGACTGTTTAGTTTGAGTTTTGAAACCATAACCATGATTTCCAATTGAATATACATTTACTCTTAATTGTCGATTCCAAATAAATGTACGATAATTGTATAATTCTCTGTTTATTTATTTAGGTGGAGTCCCGGGCATTGGTAAAACCCAAATAGGGTGGGTATGCTTTGTCATTCCGATTTTTTACATTATGTTTTTCCTTCTTTTTTTTCCATCCTGAACTGTGAAATATTCACCAATCATCGATTATTTGATGCAAATGAGAAGAACAATGAATCTTCTTCAGGATGCTTTGAAGTTTTTAATTTAAATTTTGTCATTTAAAGTATTAAGTGGTGTTTGCTTTTACAGGATTCAACTTGCGGTAAATGTTCAGATTCCACTGGACTATGGTGGCCTTGGTGGGAAGGCAATATACATTGGTAAAAGCCTTAATTATTTATATCCTAATACTCATTCACCATTTGATAAAGGTCATTGATTTTAACTTCTCGTGCCTGCGCGGTACTCAGACACTGAGGGAAGCTTTATGGTTGAGCGAGTTCTACAAATTGCTGAAGCATGCATAGAAGACATGTCAGAATATAGCCACCACTTTCACAAAGATAATCAAGCTTATGTAGTTAAAATGCACCCTAATAGCATCTTGGAAAATATATTCTATTTTCGTGTTTGCAGCTATACTGAACAAATTGCTTTGGTAAATTACTTGGACAAATTCATCACGGAGCATAAAGATGTAAGAATGGTTTTAATCAGTTGAATTGGTATTGTAGTGAATATTTTGAAGACAAATTTTCATTTTAATTTGCCATGTTCCTTCATATTGTAGTGAACATTTTGAAGGCAATTTCATTTTAATTTGCCATATTCCTTTGCACTTTACTTGCCTTGGATTGTAACAAAGAAAGTACTCTTGTTTTACTCTCTTTTCTTCTGCTCTTAGTTGAGATTGTTTTAGTGAAACTTAAGTATTCCCTCATGATATACTGTTAGTACATTATTGTAGGTGAAGATCATCATTATTGACAGCGTTACTTTCCACTTTCGCCAAGACTTTGACGATATGGCTCTCCGAACTCGATTACTCGGTGAAATGTCTTTAAAGTTTATGAAGCTTGCCAGAAACTTTTCTTTGGCTGTAAGATTCAATTCATTTTGCTTGCAAGAAAGTTTATTTTTATTTTTATTTTTATTTATCTTTGATTGCAGCAACGCGAGGTATCTAAAATTTGGATGGATAGCTATCTGAGTTTTTGCTTTATTTGAAGGCTTTTTTCGTCCCATGCCTCCAATTCCATGCTTTGATTTGCACTGAACCAGTGTTGTCAATCGCGTATAATGGAAAATAGCATTCTGTTAAAATTCTGCCACACAATAGTGCTATATAGCCACTATAGCTGCTATTTGACAATATTTTGTACCAGGTAGCATACTGCCGAACAATAGCACAATAGCGGTTTGTCCAAACTCCGCTATGCCATAGAGGTATAGCGTCGCTTTAGTTGCTATTTATCAACACAACATTGAACTTGAACTCACTGGAATGCTCCAAAGTCAGCTGGAAACTACAGTAAGGAATAGGATTTCCTGCAAAGCCTCTCTAATGCTAAGTTAGTGAGTAGGTCAAAACAGAACCTTTTAATGAAGAAAACATAAAAACTAAAAGATTGAACAGTAACTTGTTTATATAGAGGGATGGATATGACATCTTGACTTGGTAGCTGTGGTATATATGATTCCATAGTCAACCTTGGCAATGCTACATGCCAAAAAAATTCCTTAGAACATGTTTGGATTGACTTATTTGAACTTATCTATTGGAATAAACACTTGTGGTACTGTTTGATATAGCTTATAGAATCAACTTATGACATGTCTATAAGTTGTTTTCAGCTTATTTTAGTAAGCTCTCCAGATTACCTTGTGAAAACAACTTATCACTTCTTTGAAAATAATTTAATTTATATTTCATATAAACACTTATATAATAAACACTTATGTTGCAAGTGCTTAATGAAGTTGTTTATACTTTATCTAACTTCCTTTGCTTTATATAGCATGTTGGGTTCGCGAATCAATTCCAACTTAGCTTTATAACCAATTATGCTTTTGCTTTCTCTATTGTCTTCTTAGATTTCAATTATAAATTGAAGTTTATGTTAAATTTTTTGGCAGGTTGTTATGTTGAATCAAGTTACAACCAAGCATATTGAAGGTTCATTTCAACTGACCCTTGCACTAGGTAAGTTTTACTTAGCTTTCACATCTTACTTAGTGTATTTTTTGCTTCATTTTTGAAGAAAACAAAATTGATTTGACATGTTTAGATGTTCTCAAATATAACGGTGAACAGGTGATAGCTGGTCGCATTCTTGCACAAACCGGATCATCTTATATTGGAATGGCGATGAAAGACATGCATACATTGACAAGTCTCCTTCTCTTAAATCAGCTTCAGCACCATATTCTGTGACTTCTAGGGGGATTCGTAATTGTAATTCTACTTCCAACAGTAAAAGAATCAAGATGGTGTGAGATTTTGAGTAAGTAGATAATGGAACAACATGCTTCTTTTTTTTGTGGCTTTTCTACAATATTGGCTTTTCTGTAGCCTCAAAGCACAGTGAACTTTGTTTTGGTTATTGGTTATGGAATTTTGTTCCATTAAACTGAGTCAAATGTAAATGAGAAAATCAAGAATTGTAATTTTTGTAAACGCAATGTCTGTTTTTTATGAATATTGGTAGCTAGTAGTTGCTTTAAACTATAACAAGAAATTTGCTCACTTTAGAGAAACGACAGGTTCTTCCTTAGAAAGCATGTCTTTAAAACAAACAAATAAAAGACTAAAAATTGTTGATTCAGTTTTGATGTATAGAGACAGGTTCACTTAAAAGCATGGTGCAGCCAATTGGAGTTGATCAACTCCTTTTAGTGGATACTATTATCTTAATATGTCACTTAAAAGAGATTCCTTGAAATGAAAGTACACAAACATGTCCATAAGTTGTGTCCATGTGATCAGATATATCACTTGGTCATTAAAATTAAATATTTGTAACAAGTTAGTTATTTAAGTTTTTTTTAGTACAATGATCCTTTAAGTAATACAATATTTGCACTGTTATTACTTTTCACTTAATTATGTTAAAATGAGCTTATGTTACCATTATGGGTTTGATATTCTTGTTTGGAATGAAATAGTTGATGGAGAATTTGTCTCATTTGTATATGCTACCCTCATCATTAATTTGCCAAGTAATCAATTTTTTTATACATTATAATTAATATGACATATCCTCATTCTTTATTGAGATATTTTTAAATCTACATACTTCTCGTGACCTTTTACTTATCAAAATGGATCATTGAACATCTTAGGTAATTTGAATTACAAATTATTTGTAAATTGAAGAGAATAGAGAAGAATAAAGAACAATTGAGAAAAAAAGTATTATTATAATAGAATTAATGGAAGCAAATTTTACAGACATGTATTACATCCTTTATATAGGATCATACTATTAACACTCTAATCTTGACTCCACAATTAATAAAATAATTTAAATAAAATTTTATGATTAGAGTGTCATACATACTTCACCATAATATAATTTAAATAAAATTTTATGATCAATAAAAACTCAGCTGCGGAAAATCATTAAATTTGACACATATGCCTCAACATCAAATAAAAAACAAAACTTCAACATCAAATAAAAAAAAACTTAAGTAAAGCATAAAGGAAGTCAAGAGTGAACAACTCATCCCCAGTGCTACATATCTGATCGACTCTTTTAAGACTAAAAAAGATAAAACCTTTTTTTTTATGTATGAGTCAATATTATTCCACTCCTTCCCAATATTTCCCAAAGAAAATACGGAATACGAAATTGGATCTTAAATTGACGGGTTAGTGTGAGCTTATCCATGCGGTTATGCACTCTTTGAATATGAATCTATTTTGTGAAAAATCCTGACTTTTGTGCTTTGGTGGGTCTTTGAGATCCTTTCGATGACCTATGTTAAAAAGATATCTATCTATTTATGATACGACGATGAATTGTGTAAAACGTGTAGTAGCAACGAAATCAGAGAGAATATATGAAAAAGACAGTTCTATTGTATACTATTCTATTAATATATATTAGTTAATGATCTCGGCTCAGCGAGTCCTTTCTTTCGTGATGAACTACCTACATTTTGTCGCTGTGGACCGAGGAGAAATACAACAAGAGGATTGTAACATCATAAAAGCAAGTAGATCAACATCTTTCCAATATGGCAATGCAATGTGGTTGGGCTCTCATGTCGATCCGAATAAATCATCCTTTTTGCTGAAGTAATTGCCTGCTAGACAAGAGGATAACAAGTTCAAAATTCTGTGTTAATGGTCAGATTACCCCTCTGTTTTTTGTTTTGTAATGATGAATCTTATATGTGTTCCTAAAAAAAATTGTATCTTTTTCAGGGTCTCGGGGAGAAGTGGAAACACAGATGTAGAGCGCGCAAGGCCTTGAACCCAAATACATTACCTACAATGGAGGTAAACATGTTAGTAACAGAACCTTCTTCAAAAAGGTCTAAGGGATAAGTTACATAAGCAATAAATTGATTATCTTCTCCAGAATAGGCTTGATCTTGTAGCAGCGTCCTTTATAACGGTCGAGGCTGGTAAGTCCATCGGTCCACACAGTTGTCCATCTACCAGTGGAAGATTCTGCAGTTACCGTTGCACCTGCTTCTTCAGGCGGAACTCCAGGTTGAGGAGTTACTTGGAATGCTGCCAAGATATCAGTATCTTTGGTTTGATAGACAGGAGTATAATAAGTCAATTTATAATCTTTAACACCATCTTTGAACCCAACCTTTGCTTTCGTTTCTATTTGTGGTGACATAAATCTCCCCATACAACGCATGAATTAAGAATTATAGCAACAACAACAAGGTCTACTCGACATAACTTAGGAGTTAATAAAACCTTTTTACAAATGATCCATCAACTAATATTATCAATGAATCTGAATGGGTCATTGTTAAGTTTTACCATGATATTTGATTTGGGAAATACATCATTATTCTATACTCTTTCATATGTATGGCGCAACCCAACCGTTTTTTTAGTCTCTTATTTTTTTTTTGGAATATCATTTTCTAATCTAAATAATAAAAAAGATATTCTTGACCTTGACAGTGACCTATGTTGTATATGTAATTTTTTTTGGTAAAAATGATATGCTAAGTATAAATCCTATGCTGAGGAAATAAAAAAGAAGGACCAATGAGATAGAAAAACAGAATCATAAACAAATTTCAGGTTCTAATTCTATAGATAATATAGTATTATCTATAATCTAGATGACTGGGTTAACCTTGAAAATTCAATCATTGAAATTTTAAAACAATTGAATTGATTGGATGGTATCAAGAAAATAGATTATTAACTTACATTTATTTTTCAATATCATTAGCCACTTGCTTTGTTATCGAACATTTTTTTTTTCAAAAAAAACCCCCGATATTTTGCAATATGACAATAACTCCTCCCCCTTCTGATACTGAGGTTTCTGTACTTGAAAACAAAAATCTGGGGCGTATCACATAAATAATCGGTCCGATACTCGATGTGTTAGACTATGGCACGGATCTAGAAGGGGGGGGGGGTTGAATAGATCCCAATTAAAAACTCGAGTCGGCGCTACCAATTTAGAAGAAAAGTTGGTTTTAAAAATGTTTTAGGTGCGGAAGCGACCGAGGAAAATTTAGTCTAAAACGAACCGTTATTGGAAAACCGGATATGCGTTAAGCTAATGGATAATAGATGAATTGGAATACAAGTCACTACAATTATTTGCTCAATCAATGAAATAATTCACTTACTAGCAAGCCTAGTTCCAATGATACAAAATGCCCAATCAAACAGAATGTAAACTTAAGACAGCTTTGGCTTAAGCAAATTTACAAACACTTGGTGTGCATAAACACCCCAAGTGATACTTGAGTTGAGTAAGTAGATCAATTTGTCCTAGTACAATGTATTATTGTACTTAGTATTCAAACAGCAGTTTTAATCACTTACTCAACTTATATCAACGTTTGGTAAAAATTGCTTAAACTAAAATCACTTAAATTTTAAGCTGAAAAACAGATTATGCAGAAAATTAAAGAAGACGCAGATTTAATGAGGCAGTTCCCCCGCCGTCCTCGCTTCGGGGTACGTCTGCCCTCAATTCTAAAAATAGAATTGAGATGATTAATTAGATATCACCTGTGAGATTTAATCGTTTTTACAAGGATTTCAAAGTATGTAAACAACAGAACTTCCAATGTGTTGAATGATACTTCTTATCCTTGCTCCTTGATTCAAGATGAATCAAGACCTTTGATTGTTGATGCTGGACCTCCGTTTCCTGCCACTCGTTGAGGAACCTTCCGTTCTTCAACCCCTTGGCCCGGCTGATCACGAACACGAACGAATCAAACCCGAATCCTTCACTACACAAACACCGAATCCGCTACTAGACTGATGAAGACGTTCTCTTATCAGTCACCTTCGCTCAGCTGAATGTTAATGAAGCAATTCGTCCAAAAACCCCCAAACACAAACCGGTATTGGAGGATAAAACCCTAATGGTTTTATTCAAGAAAGAACCTGCCAAGACTTCAACTCGAACCCGATTCTTCAATCGTAGCTACGAACCTTATCACCTTCAATCTATCACGAATCACATCAAACGTTATTGTGTGCAGTTGATGTATTGTGAACTGTTGAGGATGAAGATGATGAATCTTTGACACCTTTTTCACTCTTTCTTGTTTCCTTGAACACTTGCAAACAAATTAACAAATGTTAGTTAATAGAAGTGTTTTGACTTCTATATATATAGTAACAGACAAAATCAAACAAACATAACAGTATTTCAAATATTTGAAATAACTCAGAAAACTGAGTTGGCGCGCGAACGGTCGACCATAGGTCGGCGTGCGCTGACCCGTGGGGCATGCGCCGACCCTTATGGTCGACTCAAACATTTCATACGCTGACCCGTGGATAGCATCACTATGCCATGCGCTGACGTGTGGTCGACTCAAGGGGTTTATGCGCCGACCCGTGAGCTATGCGCCGACCCTATGGTCGACGCAAGCAGTTTTGCGCTGACCATTCTCCAGTTTGGGTTGAGCTTTGCGCTGACCCGTGAGCTTTGAGCTGACCCCTATGGTCGACTCAAAGCTTTCAAATCTGCAAAAAAATGTGATTTGTGATTTTCATGCATTTAGTCATGATCACACTTTGTCTACATGTTTTTTTGATGATTATAGTAGATTTAGAGGAGCGTAGAAAAGGATATGGTGGGTAATGTGTTGCATTTGTTTGTAGACGTGCATGATGGTCTTTTGTCATCATCGAAACTTGATATCGTATGTTGTATGACACTTTGTCTTTACACGATGTAGTTTTTCCACTAGGGAAGATGCCTTATATTTACAACGCTCTGATAGTTCAAGGCCGAGATACGGTTGGCAAACAAATTCGCGTAACTTGTGAAGTACAACAATTATTAGGAAATAATCGAATTAGAGTTGTAGCTATGAGTGCTACAGATGGTCTAAAGAGAGGAATGAAAGTGATTGACACGGGAGTTGCTCTAAGTGTTCCAGTCGGCGGAGCAACCCTAGGTCGAATTTTCAAGGTGCTTGGAAAGCCTATTGATAATTTGGGTCCTGTAGATACTCGCATAACATCTCCTATTCATAGATCTGCGTCTGCTTTTATACAGTTAGATACATAATTATCCATTTTTGAAACAAGAATTAAAGTAGTTAATTTTTTAGCTCTTTATCGTCGTGGCGGAAAAATAGGACTTTTCGGTGGAGCTAGGGGTAGGTAAAACAGTACTCATTATGGAATTGATCAATAACATTGCCAAAGCTCATGGAGGTGTATCCGTATTTGGCGGAGTAGGTGAGCGTACTCGTATGGGAAATGATCTTTATATGGAAATGAAAGAATCCAGAGTAATTAATGAAAAAAATATTGCGGAATCAAAAGTAGCTCTAGTCTACGGTCAAATGAATGAACCCCCCAGAGCTCGTATGAGAGTTGGTTTAACTGCCCTAACTATGGCAGAATATTTCCGAGATGTCAATGAGCAGGACATCCTTCTATTTATCGATAATATCTTCCATTTTGTCAAAGCTGGATCCGAAGTATCCGCCTTATTGGGCCGAATGCCTTCCGCTGTGGGTTATCAACCCACCCTGGGTACTGAAATGGGTACTTTACAAGAAAGAATTACTTCTACCAAAGAAGGGTCTATAACTTCTATTCAAGCAGTTTATGTACCTGCAGATGATTTGACCGATCCTGCTCCTACCACGACATTTGCACATTTGGATGCAACTACTGTACTATCAAGAGGATTAGCTGCCAAAGGTATCTATCCAGCAATAGATCCTTTAAATTCAACGTCGACCATGCTCCAACCTCGTATCGTCGGTGAAGAACATTATGAAACTGCACAAAGAGTTAAACAAACGTTACAACGTTACAACGAACTTCAGGACATGATAACTATTCTTGGGTTGGACTAAGTATCCGAAGAGGATCGCTTAACTGTAGCAAGAGCACGAAAAATTGAACGTTTCTTCTCACAACCTTTTTTCGTAGCAGAAGTATTTACCGGTTCTCCAGGGAAATATGCTGGTCTAGCAGAAACAATTAGAGGATTTCAATTGATTCTTTCTGGAGAATTAGATAGTCTTCCTGAACAAGCCTTTTATTTGGTGGGTAATATCGATGAAGCTACTGCGAAGGCTACGAATTTAACTTAGAAATGGAGAACAAAATAGCTAAAGAGGCATCGACACTGTCCCCTAACTCAAGCAGCTACTCTTGTACCTGATTGTCTGTACTCTAGAAGAGCACAACCGCCACAACAACAAAAAGGGATAAGAGTATGCTCAGATAATATAGTGGTGCATTACATAAAAGGGAAGATCACAAACATCTACATCATCAAATCACAACACACTTCACAAATATTACACATCACATCATCAATATAAATTCATTCAGAGTACAAGTATATATATGCAATGTGGCACCACCTTAACTCTAAATACAAATGCGGTATCGACTCATTAGACATTAGAGGTATGTTACTGATATTCCCCACTCACTCCCGATCCCACCAATGGATCATAGCACATCAAATCATTACTGATTCTACCATTAAATCAACGATACTTCACCAGCCCCATTATATGGAAGTAGGGCACTTGCTCCCGATCCCACCATTGAACCATAACACATCAAAATCATACTGATTCCACCACTGAATCAACAACACTTCATTTATCCCACCATAGGCATCAACTACTCACTCCCGATCCCACAATTGGACCGAAGTCCATACATTATGATGCATAACACATGCAATTATACGCAAAAATGCAGTCATCAACATAACATACATGCACAACTCACACATTAGTTCATCATCACATAACATTATCTATACATAATATTAATTTATCAATAACATTCACCAATGTTAATTCACTAATGTATATCAATGTTTATGTAAACTCACAATTCATCAACAATTAATCATATACTCATTCGATAATATTTCGAGCATATCGATTCCCGTCCCAACCCATTAAATCTCATAAAACAACATCAAATAATTTCCAGGTTCAAAAACAGCACTGGAAGTCCGAATCGACGTGTCAAAATGACTGCCCAGACCACGACGATCTGTTCTAGGGCCATGACGGTCGTCACCCATCATCCCTTTGTTCCATCCGTCACCACTTCCCATGTCCGTCATCACTCAAAAGACCCTGACGTATTCCCGTCACTCAGCTGACAGGCGTCAACCTCTTTCGACACGCTAACGGGTAGCCTGTCATGCAGGTACAGTTGTCACCCCTGTGCAGAACACAGAAACACGTTTTCTGCCCTTAGAGCTCATTGAAGCTCCGATTTCACACCCGGAATACTCCAATCAACCCGAAACGAATTATACATCAATTATAGCACATAGACATGTTAATTTCACACATATTCATAATTTCACAAATTTATCATGGATTAAAGTCATGCTCATATAAACTCAAACACACTAATTAGCAACAACAAATTTGCAGATTTCACATACTTTCATCATGTATCAATTTTGACATAGTACAGTACACGAATTTCATCACAACAACATCATTCAAAACAAAATATTCATGTATTCATAACGAATAATTCACACACAATCAACAATGACAAAATAAGAGAAAACCTAGAGGAGGATTAAAGAGTCCTCACTATTCTTTCATGAAATTAACACCCTTAATTGAGTAGTTCTCCCCCCTTACCTCAATTTTCCAGCAAAAGCACTCTAACTATGACTTCCTCTTCTTCCTCAAACCCTTGTTCTTGCCATCCAAAAGCACTTTTTCTCACTTTCTCATGTACTATTCAAATTTTTTAAAAACTCTCTAATCCCATCACATAATCTATTTATTTTACTTATTTTAGTTTACTAATAATCACACCTTGATTCTTTTATTTCTCACTAATTATACCATAATTTCATTAATTCTATTTTTCACCCCACCTCTTAATATTTCTATTTCCTCATTATTTTAATTAATTAAAATTAACTATAAAAAGAGATAAGATTGAACAATATAACAACAAAAAGATTAGAAAGAAAAAGATATAGAATTAATGAAATAAAAAAGATTAGAAAGAAAAAGACATTTCTTAATGCTATTTTCCACCCCGAAATCTAACTATTAATATTGAATAATATAGCAACAAAAAGGTTAGAAGGAAAAAGAATTTAAGATTTAAAATATAAAATTTATATGAACGAAGAAAAAGTTTATTTTTAAAAAATACGTATATTCAATGCACTAGTACTAACTAGTGCTCTCACCAGAAATCGGCATGAATTTGTTGAATTCCAACATTAAATATTTATGCCCTTTAAACAAGCTCTCTGACTTTTGTTTTGACACCACTTTTCTGAATTCTGTCAGCACTGAAATCACTTAGGACTTTTAGAAATTGATGATAGTTTTTCATGTTATATTGAAATGCAACTTTTACTGCCTTTAGAAACCTTAAGCATCAATAACTCGTCTTCGATTCTTCTGAAAATCTCTCCAATTCGTGCAGACACCAGAAAATTGAATGAAGTCGCCAAGATCTAGTGTGATTTGACGTTCCTTCGGCATGAAGTTGTTGAATTCCAAAATTAAATCTACATGCTCTCTAAACAAACTCTTGACTTTTGCTTTGAAATCAGTTATATGAAGAGAGTTCTTCTCAATTCTCTTACCATTGTAATCTGTTAGGACTTCTATAAATAAATCATACTTTTCCTTATCATATTTAAATGCAATTTTTACTGCCTTTAGAAATTACTGCCTTTAGAAACCCTAACGCATCATCAAATTCACATTTTCGAGAGTTCTTCATTTAGAAAATGATTCAATTCAGTTTAATTCATTCCGATCGAAAACAAAAGTAATATATATATATATATATATATATATATATATATATATATTATATATATATATATATATATATATATATATATATATAAATGAGATTAATTGAAATACACGGACAGTGTAAAAGGGTTTTACACCATCAATTAATTATAGACGTTGGATATTAAAAAAAATTTAACTTTTATTTTAAAAATTTATAAAGTAATACAATATATATATATATATATATAATATATATATATATATATATATATATATATATATATATATATATATATATATATAATTAATATAATATTATGATTCGGCACATACGGTTAATTTTAAACTCTAAAACATGGGTTGAACCGGAGCCATGAAAATTGCTGGTAGAAAATGTTTTAAAATTTAATTATGCCGGATTTTTTTATGATAGATATGTATGATTGCATATAATTTAATCATTGAATATGTTTTAAAATTATATTAAAAATAAATAAATTGTTTAGAAGTATGAGAATTCATATTAATTTATTGTTTAAAAGAATGATTTTTGTATGATATTATACTATGTGAAATTGTTAAATCATATTTCTTAAAAAACACTCTATTTGACTTCACCTGATCATTATTACAAGCAACACATTTTTTTTAAATTGATTGAATAATTTATATATTTGGTATATAATAATGAATATTATATATATATAATATATATTATATATATATATATATAATATATATATAATATATATTATATATATATATATATATATATATAAATCTAATTATTTTTTATAATAGTGGCGGAAGGATGTATTGACTATGCTCATGGCAATTTGCGAGGTTCAAATCCTTATGCTAATTGTGTGAGTATTGTGTGAGTATTACACCTTTAGAAGTCGGCGTCGTGTGGGAATGAATACCTAGGAGTTAATGGAATTTGTCAAAATTATAGGAAGTGAATTTAGTAGGGTGAATTGTCTGATGTACCAAAGTCCTCTTTAAGAGAAGAGGTTGATGAAGAGTTGGATGATTGTCTAAAATATATGATTCCTGATATGGACAAGACTCTTTTCAACGAGAACATGTACATGATACTCTTTGGAATGATTACAAAGTTTCTTTGTATCCAAATTACAAAATATTGTTAAAAGATTCGATAAGGTAATATAATATAAAATATTTTTCTATTATATATATTTAATGAAAAACATGCGAGTTATTGTTTTAATATGTAATTGTTTAATGTATTATAAGTTGAATTTGTAGGTATTCACAAACACATCATTATATGAAAAATAGTCGATTAATCATATTTGATAATTTTGAGGTCAATTTTTTTTACAAATGGTTGAAGAGAAAAATCTCCAGAAACACCAAATACAAATGATTGAAGAGAAAAAGAACGAAGAAAACAAAAAAATAATGAGAAAACAAAAGCGATTGGAAAAAAATTCATTCATAGACAATGTGGAATTTTAATCACTCACACTTGCATCCAACATTATCCCCTACAAGTGTGATCCCCCACATCCTATAATAAGATTCAACACCGGATCCAACTCCGTCTCCCCTACAAAGCCAAACCACGACTCTAATACCACTGTTGGGGAGTTTGAGATAGTCGGGAGCACCCATGAGACTAATGCTTCAGGACCACGAGCGAGGGAGACACCACATCTCATCCTAAAACCTTAAGGTGGTCGGTAAATGAATCATCTCTCTTATAAATCAAATATTTTACCCATTCATAGGCAATGTGAGACTTTAACCACTCACACATGCACCCAACACTTATATGAAAAAAGTGATTGGATTTTTACATATGGATACCATTTTGTTTGGTGTATTGACTTGTTAGTACGAGATACATGAAGATGAGAAAATCTATTTTGTTTTTGTTAAGAGTCACACATCGGACAATATAAGGTCTGAACATGTGTTTATAAATGGAGGCAGTCCTCACTCTACCAACCAGTTTAAACCGGTTTTCTAGGGTTGAGTTAGGCCAAATCACACATTCTTAACCGTTTTCGTTAGCTCCTTTTCTTTGTTTATCAAATGTCCATGAATATCTAAAAATATTTTGTTTAATGAATTTTAAAAAATATTTTAAAAATTGATATCTTTTACACCTATTATATCTAAAATAGGGTGTAAATATGTTAAAATTCAAGGTAATTATTAAATAATTTACCCCTTTATATTTGAAAAAAGGTGTAAATTTGTTAAAATTCATAGTAAATATCACTCATTTTACACCCAATTTAACTAAAACAGGGTGTAAATTTAGTGTATATATGTGACAATTTACATCAATTTCATCTAAAATAGGGTGTAACTCTTAAATTTTAATGTGAATAACAGATATTTTACATCCATTTTATCCAAAATAGGGTGTAAATTCGTTCAAATTCGATGTATATATGTAATATACCCTCTTTTTATACAGGTTTTAAAATGGGTATAAATTCTTCATACATATCTCACCCTTTGATTTTACACCCGATTATAATGGGTGTAATATATCTTTAAAATAGGTGTAAAATCCTCTTTTTACACTAGTAAAGTGTGGAGATATGCATGAAATTACAAAGTGTAAAGGTTCCAACTCAGGGCTTTGGAAAGAAATAGCAAATTATGTCCCTCATATAATGTTTGCAGGTGTTTGGAGTATTGGAGTTGGAAAGAGCATTAAGACTTGAGTGATAATGGGTTGGATTTAGGGAGGAATATTAATGAGTATCAAGTTCAAATTCCTGAGGAACTTATAAGAGCAAGGGTTACATTACTACATATAACACTTTTAACGTCGCACGCGAGAGAGATGTAACCTCGGCTACCGAAGCAACATAACAAACGACAACATGAAAATATGCCACTTAACACCTCGTTTAATGAAAAACCGAGGGATAAAATAATTTGACCATGGGTTCGAACCCCAACATCTGCATTTTTATTATTTACAAAGTTGGATGGCGCATCCAACATAAAATCTCGGTTTTGTTTAAAAACCAAGGTAATAACCCTATATTATCACGTCGATTTTATTTAAAAACTGAGGGGTGAATTTTTTATATATTTTCGTTTGTACCTAAATTACATAACCATATCATAGAATACAAAATCATATTTTGCTGATTTCTAAAACAGGAACATTGTACCTGCATTACAAAACTAAGAACAATAATTTACACAAAATACAAAGTCAAAATTAGAAAAACCTTATAATTTTACAATAAAACTAAATCAAATGATTAACCAACAAGAGCGATTACCAAAATGGAAAGTCTTGTAGTCGGTCCAAAAGTTATATGCTAAGATTTGTCACTAGTCGGTAAACACATATAATTTGAACAACAATTTAAACCAATTAGGATAATCAACAACAACATTGAATCTTTAGTAAAATGAATAAAAAAAGAGTAAAATGAATAATTATAAACTGCTAAGTGATATAAAACATTTACTTGCTAGTTTTCCCATATTCCCTCTTTATGATCACGACGAATAACATGCACATCATCTGAATCATTTTCTTCAGATGATTTTCTTCAAAGATTACAACCCCATTCTAACTGTAATCAATCATCAAGAACATGCATAACAATTCACACAATTAGTCATACATTCACACCTTTAACATACATCCACACAATGTTCACACATGTCAATTAATTTTAACATCATCTCACCATTAAGTAAACATAAAAATTCACAAAATTATCCATACATTCCAACATAATACGAGTAGTTCCCTCTCTAAAACACTCGCCTCATCAATCATAAAAAGCATGTACAAATATTACTCAATTATGCACATGATTCACAACATACATTCACACAATAATCATACACTCACACGACAAAATTATTTCATCAAAACACTAGCACTAGATATGTCTACGCGTCATCTCTCTAACATTTCAAACGACACCTCATTTAGACTTACAAATTAAAAGTTACGACCAAAATCGTTGGACAATGCAACAAAATCAAAACAAACTATTTTTCACAATTTGGCCTAAGACAACCGATTGTCATAGGGTGACAATCAATTGTCATAAATGATGATTCACTAATGACTTTAGTTAATCGATTAATTCCTCACAGCAATCGATTGACATTATTTTTTTCTCCAAAAAATACAAAGCAATAATCGATTGATCCAACATAGCAATCAATTGTCATACTATTATTTCGAAAAATACACTGATGCAATCGATTGCACTATAATGACAATCGATTGTCATAGGAAATTTTTCTAAAAATACACGGATGCAATCGATTGCACTACAATGACAATCGATCGACATTATTAAATTTTCCAGAAAACCAAATTTTCATTTAATCGCTCGTCTTCTTCATCCCACACCTCTTACCACTCATACCAATACCAATATTATCAATCAAAACACCACCAATTCACATCATATTATGACTAATACATCAAATATCCCCAGAATAACAATGATCCCTTGTTTTTATTGAATTAATCAATTATAATGATACCCTCAGATGCCCCAATTCAACATAGTTTTATCATAACACCAATTGATTCATGAACATCAACAAAACAACAACAAATCACATATCATCACATCATTCCATGACAAAACGAATCACAACATTAATCTATGATGCTCCTAATCAAATAATAGAGAAAAATATAAACCCTATTGGAGGTTAAGAGAAACCACTCTACCCTTTCATGATATAAGCACCCTTAGATGAAGAATCCCCCCTACCTTGTAATTCAAGCAAAAATCATCAAAGCAAGCTTCTAAGGATCCTTTCTCTCAAGCCCTATCTCTCCCTTCCAATGTTCTTCTCTCATAACCTCTTATTTTCACGTACTGACAAAAAAGTCCCTTTAACCTAATTTTCTCTAGCTTTTAGAATATATATGATTCTAATTAATTTCTCTTAATTAAACTTTTTGCCCAAATAATATTCAATTTTCCTCCACTCACCACTAAACTCTCTCAATTCACAAAACCGACTCAATTCTTCATATTCTCTCAAATTTCTATTTAATTAATTAATTCACACAAAACACGACAAATGTCGTCACCGGCCAAACATTTCACACATCGCAAAATAATTATTTAAATAAATTACCCGATTAAATTAAATAAATAACTAAGTAAGTGGATAAATAAATTGGGGTGTTACAATGAGCAGTTCCTTTATTCAACTATCATAAACATGGAGATAGTGGAAGACTCATTCTCCTCCAAATCGTGGGGGAGACGGTTTCCCTTTGACTGATATCCCTTGGATACCTCATGGGCCACACACAATAAATGGAACGGGTCAAGATCTCTAATGGGCGAGATGCATCCAATCGGGCATCCAAAGCTTTTTCGGGCGACTAAACCTACGTTGGACGACTAAGATTACTTTAGGCGCTTACCCCGTTTTCCCACACTTAGTTCGGGTTTTCTCTTCATAGGCTCTTCCTCTTTAGGCCTGATAACATTATCTGAAGTCACAATCCATCAAGCAGAGGTAATTTATTTTCAAGTGAGGCTGAGACAATCGGGTCCCTCGGGTGAGACTTAGACAATCAAGTTCATCAAGTAAGACTTTGTCTGCCGAGTCCCTCAGGAAAGACATGGATAGTCGATTTACTCAGGCAAGACTTATATAGTCGAGCCCCTCGGACGATACTTAGATAGTTGAGTCACTCAAGCGAGACTTCAATTATTGTTTCCCTCAGGCAATACTTCGTAAATGAGAGTTTGTCTAACTCTCAGGCCCTTGATTTGTTTTGTTGCCCCGTTAGGGGGGGTTTATAACATCACCCCATGGGATATCTTTAATGATAATACTCCCATTTAAATGTATGCTTTCATAAGTTTTGACAGTAAAAACTAGATATATTTTCATCTTCCACTTTAAAGGTAAGCTTTCCACACTTAACATATATGATGGCTCTAACAGTGTTGA
Source organism: Lathyrus oleraceus (assembly GCF_024323335.1). Classification (NCBI taxonomy): domain Eukaryota; kingdom Viridiplantae; phylum Streptophyta; class Magnoliopsida; order Fabales; family Fabaceae; genus Lathyrus; species Lathyrus oleraceus. The sequence goes on along the minus strand of NC_066585.1, from coordinate 520,901,814 downwards.
GGAAAAGTCTCCCTAACATGATAGAGATTTCAGAATCTTCCTCCATTGCCATTAAAACGAAGTCATTGGGAATGATAAGTTTCCTAATCTTTATTGGCACATCTTCTAAGATTCATACTTGGTATTTGATGGACCCTTATGCTAATTTTAATGAGATATTCATATTTTTCATTTTACTAATATCAAGTTTCCTATAAATTTATAGAGGCATAAGGCTCACACTTGCCCCCAAATCATACATGGATCTCTCAATGCTCATTGTTCCTATAACTTAATGAATTGAAAACTCCCTGAATATTTTAGCTTAGGTTGTAATTTATTTTGAATTATGGTGTTGCATTCTCCACTCAGTACCATTGTATAATTATCTTCTAATATTTGCATGTTCGATAATATTTCATTAAAAAATTGGCATATGACGGGTTTTGAGACAGAGCCTCTAAAAAGGATATTTATGTGTATTTTTCTTAACAGCTCCACAAATTTCTTAATTTTTTTCTCGATTTTTTCCTTCACAAATCTTTGCTGAAATGGATTAGATGGTTTATACAGCAGATGAACAACATACCATTTTTCTTTTTGTTCTTCCACAACCTCACACATGAAATTGATTGATTCACTCCCTTCACTCTTATCCTTTCCACAAACGTTCTATAATTGTTTTCCACTCCTTGGTGTGACAACATTTACATGTCCTTCTGGTTTTAATTCAGAATGTCCCGAAAATGTTCTAGGAGAGCATATAAAGAGGCTTATTGTTGCGCCACATGAGAGATTTGAGTCTCCAACATTTTATTATGTGTGGCCATCAAGTCAACCTTAGACATTTGTTGTTTAAGGATTTTGTTAGTGTGCAAGTTTTGATTTTTAAACTCATTATTTTGTTTAGTTTAGGTTATGATAAAACATCACATCATGATTTTGAGGTTGGACTTTATGGGAGCGTTATCACCCATTTGTCCTTGAAAGCCATGAGATCTAGTTGTTGATTAGGGAGAGTTATTTTTGTAGGAAAAATTTACACGGTCTCTCTATCTAAGATTATATGTGTTTGAGGAGGGATTTCCTCTCTAGTTGTTAATGTAGTTAATACTTTATTCGTTGGCTCCTCCAAATAGTATCATTTGGAATTCAATACCATTATCGCCAACGACTCCACAAAATCTCACTTAATTATTCTCTAATATCTTTAAGAGTCTCAAATAGACGTGGAATATCATTTAATAAATATGAAATGACTAAATATTTTAATTAGGCGTGAACGAATGATAATATTAATAAAATTTCTATTATGGAGTAATTTTACCATCATTAGGTGTGATAAGAAAATCATTTTTCTAAATAAATAAGTTTCTAAATTCACCATTATTTAAATTATTTAGTAATGTTAAAATTTTGATACAATTTTAAAGTTTTTAATTTATATATTTAATTTTTTTATATATATAATTATTTCAAGAGGAAATTGTATCCTTGTAAATATTAATATTTTGAATTCTAAATACATTTTTCTAATATTTTTAGTTTATAAAAGAAACAATATTGTTTAAAAAAATAAGGTCAAGTCAATCACTTACTCATGACACAATTGATTCCATTGGAAGAAAACAAATTGAATGTGAGTTCTTATTTATTTAACTCAAGAAGTTGGGTAATGTTACACTTAGTGAAAAATATTTTGAAAATAATAAAAAAAATTATATTATTTAATAAATAATTAAATATATTAAAATTAAATGGTATTTAGGTGAAATATACCTATTCAACTTTTTATGATGGAGAATGAAGTTGTCTCCGAATTAAAAAGTTTTCTGGATTGACTAGCATTTTAAAAAATAAAATAAAATCAATTTTTAAAGAAGTTAATTTACGAGATATCAATGGTTTTTTTGTAGTTAACATATTGAACACTATCCAAATTTAAATTATATCATGTCTATCTACATATTATTATTACCATCAAACGGAGTTATTTGTATAATACATTTATTTTAAAAATAGTCTCATATCATAAATTATTTTAGGAGCCAGATTATGAATTTTTTTTTGCCTCTACTTCATAATATTTAACAGGTTAAACAATTTAAAAAATGATAAAATATTAATTGTTATACATTATTAATGTAAAATAATTTACACAATCAATTTGTCACAATCATTCATAAATAATATTTTAAATTTGATTAAAATAAAAGTCAAACATTATCGAAAATCTAACATATATAATTAAATAACAGTGAAAATCATTTTACACTATTAAAATATATCAATTAAATTTAAATAATAAATAAAAAATTAACAATTTTATTGAATTATCCAAATCAACTAGTAGAATATTTTCATTATCATAAATGTAAAATAAAAAAATGATAATCTAGTGCACTAACATTAACTAGATAATAAGAAAAAAATTTATAAACAATAAGAGTTTCATTAAAAATTATAAGTAACAAGTATTTTTGTTAATGTCATAATTAAAATAGAATAAAAAAGAACAATAATAATTAATGTTTAAAAAAATTATGTAGTTCTTTTTGGCCAATAAATTATAGTATGTAAAATGTTAAAGTAGTATAAACTTTTATTAGGAAAATAGAAAAATATGAGATAAAAAGCACCAAAAAACAATAAAATAAAAGAGTTTATTACTGCATTGCAAATCATGCACATTTGTTTTGAAAATACAATAAAATTTTGGATAAATTTGTAGATTTTATTACTGCATTGAAAATTACAATAAATTTGTCTTTTTGAGACAACCAACAACACAAATTCCTCATACTCACAGCATTTTTTAAAAGCAAGCAAGCCATGGTATTGATGAATAATGTAATCAAGTTCAAAGCGTGATGATGTATCGATTACCTTCTTAATAGAATAATAAAATATAAATTAGAATAAGCCACATACACGATGAAGCATTCTTAATAGAATAATAAAATATAAATTAGAATAAGCCACATACACGATGAAGCAGAGACACCTCTAGGAATAGGCGTATCGTGGAGTCCGACACACGTCGGTATCCGACAGTTGCATGATATTCATACAATATATATCGGAAAAGTCAAAGAAGTGTCAGAAAAGTCAGACAAGTGTCTACTAAAAATGATTTTTTTCTATGTTTCGATAATCTTTTTCTATATGACACTCATAACACATATGTCAGACATTCAAACAAGTGTTTTGAAAAAAAAAATGTTTTTTTTTACTTCAACGCACCTTTATACATATTTTGGACAAAAATCTCACACAAATTTTAAATCGTTAAACATGTATTCAATCTATGTTATCAATAAATAATTTAATATATATAATTTTGATTAGAATACTTTCAAATGTTTTAATCATAGATAGATAAATAAAACTCAAATATTCTCTTATATATAGCGGTGTGGATGTCTTATATTTTAACATTATGATGTCAGAGTGTCCGTATCGTGTCGTGTCCCAATGTTCGTGTCGGAGTCCGTGTTTCATAGCACATACATATGACAGGTGAACTTGGAGTTCCTCATCATTATCAAGGCTAATAAAACAATATGGTCATGGTCATCCCCGGCGAGGATGAACCAATATCTCAAGAAGAAATAAACTCACAAGATATTTGATGTTTATAGGAAAGAATATCATAGAAAATATTAAATATAAATTAGTAGTACCAATATTAACTCGTGGTTAGGAGTGTGCATAGATACCATTTAATATGAATCAATCCATTTTTATGGTTATGATTTATAAATCAAACCACTTCTCACAAAAATCAATTTGAAATTTTAAATCGGTTTTTTCGAACCGGTTTAAAACCGGTTTTAAATGGATTTTGATTTTAATCAAAATTATTTAATTTAATTTAAATTTTATTTTCTTTAAATTAATATTAATTTTTAAATTTAAAAACATAAATAAATTTTATGAGGTTTTAAAATATTTTTTCTTTTAAAATTTAAAAAACATACAAAACATAATAAAAACAAATATTCAGAATATATATATATATATATATATATATATATATATATATATATATAATATATATATATATATATATATATATATATATATATATATATATATATATATATATATAAAAATTGAAAATAATAAACTTATATTCTGAAAATTTAAAAAAAATTTAAAAAAAAAATCTTAAAAATAAATTATTCCAAAAAAGAAAAATAACTGAAAAAATTTTATTTAAAAAAAATGGAAATCAAAAATAAATAAATTCTGAAAATAAAAAATTATTTTAAAAAAAAAATCTGAAAATAAAAGTTTTTGTATTCTGAAAATTTGAAAAAATAACCTTTTTGAAAATTAAAAAAATTATAAAAAAAAAATCTACAATTTTTTACTGAAAAAAATACAAAATATTTTTTATAAAAAATATTTTTTTTATTTAGAAGAAAATAATAATTTTATTTGAAAAAAAATCAAATATAATTTTTTCGAAAAAAAAAATCTGAATATAAAATTTTTTGTGAAAAAAATAAAATTTTGAATTTTATTTTTAAAATGATTTTTTTTATAAAATTTAAAATAATTAAAAATATAAAATTAATTTATAATGTGATAAAACATAAAAAACAAACAAATATAAGGCATAGTAATATCCAATAACAAAACCAAACTTTTATAATGGGTAACAGTTTATATTTGCATAACAAAATGGATACCCAAATTATTATTTTAGCATTTGGTTTGGTTTTTTAAAAGTGGAACAATTTGGATACCAATTTGGTTATGAATAACCAGTTTTTTTGCACACCCCTGCCTGTGGTCTCACATGAAAGTGAGATTCGATGTTCCTTCGGCAAGAATTTGTTGAATTCTGAAATTAAATATGTATGTCCTTCAAACAAGCTCTGGACTTTTGCTTTGACACCGCTTATATGAAGATAGTTATCACCGAAATCAGTTAGGACTTTTAAAAATTGATGATAGTTTTTCATGTTATATTGAAATGCAACTTTTACTCTCTTAAGAAACCTTAACACATCAATATCTCGTCTTCTATTCTTCTGAAAAGCTCTCCAATTCGCACAGACACCAGAAAATTGAACGAGGTCTTTGAAATTTAGTGTTTTGGAAATGACATCAAGCACATCCCAAGGAAGTTGATCCCAAAGAGGAAGTGTGATATCACTATATGATATTCATTTGGATTTGATGCGTCTTCAGACTCTAATAATGAGAGTGTGATTGGATGTTCCTTGGGCGTGAAGTTGTTGAATTCCAAAATTAAATCTACATGCTCTATAAACAAGCTCTTGACATATTGAAATGCAACTTTTATTGTCTCTAGAAACCCTAATGCATCATCAGTATTACATCGTTGAGAGTTCTTCATTCAGAAAATGATTTGATTCAGTTTAATTCATTCCAATGGAAAACAAAAGTAAAAAAAATAATATAAATGATTCGGCACAAACCATTGGTTTTGACCTCTCAAGCATGGGTTGAGCCGGAGCCGTGAAAATCGCTTGTAGAAAATAACTGATTAATAATTTCACGCCATCAAAGGAGAAGAAAATAACAGACGTAAAATCTATCTGGTTATTCTAGGTTAGAGAAGAAGTGGATATGGATTGGTCTTTTTCTTTTGGAATTAAGGATTAGGCTTTTTTTTTTAATTAGGGATTGAGCTCAAAAGCTTGATTTTTATTAGGGGATTGCTTTCTCACATTAGTGAAAAATAAAAAATATCACAAGAATCCGGAAATGTATATCTGAACGCACTTCAACACACTCGTTCCTGAATCAGATCCTAAGGCTATGTAAAAAAACGGAAATGCAATTCCGTGCAACTTACGAAGATGTGTCTTAGAACGATGTTTAACCAAAAAGAAGGCAAACTCTTTCTCCTTCCTCACTTCTCAAAATATCCTCTCAAACTCTCAAACTCTGTCAACTCACAATCTCTCACAGTCATTCAACTCACTTCAAAAACTTCTTCCATCAAAATCAAATTGATCAAAGAGCTCACTTAACATCATATTAAACTCACATTTGGTAAGTTTTTTATTTTTCTAAACTTTTGTTATTTCTATATACATTTTGTAGAAATTGAGCATTATGTTATGTAATAGGTAGTTTAGATATGTTATTTAAATAAGCAATATGTTTGATAGGTAGTTTAAATGATTAATGCGTTATTCTAGATGTTGGCATGGACCATTAACATTCTTCTGAGTTGCAGAACCTTATGGAGATGCATCTCCGAAAATTTCCAACATTTTGATTTTCCAGAATCTAGAAATGCATCTCTAGAATTTATCAAACTGCATTATTAGGTTTAACCTCATTATGTTTCATCTGTGTAGTGTTTGTGTGGTTTAATTATAAGTATTATGGTTGATAAACAAGATAGAATGAGGCACGACAGAGTTGCACATCACGCATCAGTTCAGAGGGAAAAAGCCCGATCATCGTAGGCACCTATTGTATTTATCCCGAATGATGCGGAGGCATCAACATCTATGGCTCATGCATCTTCACCTTCGTCTTCTCGTAGAAGACATGTGTCACCTACCCAGACACTGGAGGCACCCGAGGGGTTTGGAGGAGATTCGTTAGACTTATCGAGGCTGTCTTTATACCCAAACCATGCTGCCAGACATGTCTAGGACTGAGAGGTAAAATTTAGTTCTATTTATTCTTTGAAAATCATGTTTGTTATAATATTCAAAGTTTTCGACAATGATTTATTTTTCTGGAGGACCGTGATGCTTTAAAATACATCAACCATGGATGGAAGATTACAGGTATGTCACAACCTAATGAGCAGTGTGTCGCATCTCAAAAAATACGATCCTTCGCAGGGCGTTCGCGTCCTCGCAGAAAAATGATTTGAACAGAGTCGCCACCGAACTTTATTTATTCCTAAAAGAAGGAAAGGGAAAATATCAATAAAACCCTTAAAAGAAAGAAGATGGTCGTTGCAACCAAATTCGGGTTCAGGAGTCGATTATGCAAGGGAAATGTAGTAGCACCCCTTACGTCTGTTGTACTCAACGGGAACCTTTTAGTTAAACTCACGATTGAATGTTAGCGTGATGTCGGTTTGTGATCTTCTATCTATTGAGCGAGAAAAAGAAATAAAATATTTTTTAGGGTTTTTTATTATTGTGTCTGACAAGATTTTAAAATCCTACTCCTACGTATCTCTGATGACAGTCCGTGATTGCATGAATTTAGTCAAAGAATCAGATTAAGACTAGTGAAAGATAAGCTAAAATGAAGAATAAATACCAAAGAATGAGGAAAAATAGCTAAGTGTGAAGAAATTGGACTTAGTGAAAATTTGGGTGAAAAAGAGAGTAAAATATTGCAACTTCAAGAAAAATCACGTGCAGCATCGCACGCGCAATAGTGACATAAAGGATGCATCGCGCGCGATGCAAGTCATCATGCGATATGGCTTATTTTTTAGGGCTTTTTTTGTTGCCTCTGGTCCATTATGAGCTCTTTTTAAGGGGGAACTCTGCACTTTGATAAGGGTTACAAAAATTGGCAGCGCAAGTACGATTTTTATAGCATCAAATGGAAAGAAGTAGATTATTATAAAACAATGTTATAAATTATCCAGCTAAATATTATTATAAAGGCCAAAAAAAGGCAACAAATTATAAAAATTAATCAATAGAGTCACAAGGCTCATTTCTTATTGCCTACCAGTTTTCCTTCATGGAGTTTATTCTCTGGGTCCAACAATTCCCAAGGAATCTTCACATTTGGGAAGAACAACTCCATCACATTTAAGGAATTTTGAAAGGGCGCCTATATAGCATGGATTTTATCTTTGAGAAAGTCATTGAGCTCATTATTCACCTCCTATGAGAAATCCTCATAAGTTGTCGCCTCCTTGGAACGACCATCTTTCTCTTTCTATAGGGAAATCTCAACCTCCTTAACCTCAGAAAAGGAAGAAGTCAGGGCTTCCTTAAAGTCTTCTAATTATTTCTCAGTATTTTAAGGGCTTTCTCCTTCTCCTCCAATGACCCCTCTATGAGTATGGTTTTTGCAGGAAGGTCAGAAGAAGTGTCGTATGTCTCTATATCGTTTTGAAGAATAGAGATTTTTTCCTAGAATCTTTGCATAAAGAATTTGGGAAGTTTGAAGGTGGGAGAAGTAGTTTAGTTGCCGCCTAGAATAACTCTCTTCGGGGCGGGTTGTGGTGACTTAGACTTTTTGGAAGGATTTCCCCCTTAATCTTGTTATTTGCCACAATCTCATTTGGTAGTTTTGCCAGCGAAAAACATAGACTGGTCATGGGAATCTTTGCTCCGACTTTCTGAGGACAGGCACCCTTGGTCTAGTTATTTCTCTTCGAGTTCGGAGTGGAGTTTATAGAGGTAAGTGAATGTGCGCTCTTCACCACCTGAGTTTTCTTCCTCTTAAAGATGCCAAAAGCTAACCATGTATTATCTACAAGACAAAATGAAAAATGAAAAATACAGTCAGGAATAATACGAAGAGAATAATAAATACAAAATAAAAGATAACTCCTTCCTCTCACAAAATATATTTTTCTCTCTTGAGTAGTGGTAGTCTCAACAACCGACCACGTATTGATATACCATTTCTTCTATTTGGTAGGCGACACATCTAAAGGGTCGACTTCGTCTTCATATATGTGGATCTCCTAAAAGGTGAATAAATCCTTTTTCAACGACCCTTCTTTCGGGGATAGAGAGTTAGAAGAAATGTAGTATTATTTTAGAGTCCGAAATAAGTTTTCCTAGGTCCATCACCTCTAAATTTTAGTCCTACATCTAGTCGGCTTTGAAAAAGGGGGGAGGGGAATGGTTGTCTTCTGGTAGAACATAAAAGCTAGATTGAGCTTCTTGACTTTGGAGGGTAACCATTAAGTAGTGGTCTTAGAAGTTCTTCCAGCTATCAAGATAACCATGAAACACCTTTTATAACTGACGAAGCGAAAGCAACCCTTTCCCTCGTTCGCCTATAGCAAAAGTACATGTTATGTTGAAGACGTTGAAGAATAATTATAAAGTCGGTACTTGTTCCTTTTGGGAACCAGAAATGGATGCTCTACCTCTGCGAAGGAACTATAAACTATGAAAGTTAGATAATTGTTGATCTCGAACGGTGACTCCGGTCTCTTTTACGGTGGCCCGGGGTAGACCTACATGGTTAGTATTCCAACATCCAAGTTAGTTCAAGATTCAAGATGAGTAAAGTGAAATTGGAGATCAGAGATTGTGTATCTTCTCATAGCATGTGAACTTATTTTATATTTTTGGCGGACTTGAGATGTATTAGGTCCCGGTCAATTGGACCTTTTGGGCGATCCATAACAGTACTCCACACCGGTACTCGCAATATTACTGACACCTTCCCAAAAGCCCAGGCTATAGGGTGCAGTTGGGACAGAGAAATCCTCAAATGATTTAATATTTCCTTCTGAAAACCATTGAAGGACGGTCTAAATCTTAGTCTGTAGAATAGACATTAATAAAAGGGCATTGAACATCCACTAAAGGACCTGCACACCCTCTTATTAGGATCGACATGAGAAATTGGTCAATCGGAGGAGGGTTCCACGTCTAGATAAACACCCTTCAAACTTTGAGTGCTACTAAACACGGATGGCGTCCCTATCAATTATGTCTCCACCTAAATATGTTGATCGACGTCAGAAGGGAACATAAGGCTTTGTTGGTCCTTTCAAACCATGTCTTCCACATTGTTAATAAAAAAATAATGTTTGTCAAAAATCATGGAATGATCCTGAAAGTTGAGATACTCTCTAATCTCTTTGTTATTATATTCTCAACCGTTCAAAGATTCAAAAACTTTAATAAACATACGTGCCTTAGGTCATCACGATACACCTCATCAGACTCAAGATATGTCGTGGGCAACTCGAAAGAGAAGGGACAATAATATTTAAAAATAATATTTAGTAGAAGCAACATCTTATACTACAAATCAAAATTTTAAAAATCATATTATTTAGAAGCAACATCTTATAAATCACGGTACACCTCAGCAGACTCAAGATATGAAGAAGCAACATCTTATACTACAAATCAAAAAATTTAAAAAAAAATCATATTAATCTAATAGTGGTATTAAAGATTAAAAACGTGCAAAACCAAAAAGTTTGACCAACAATATTACTTCACACACCATTTCACTCAAAGAAGGAAAACAAGCTTCTTAAATTGGGGTATTAAGAATTTCTTAGTATATCATCAAGGTAGACAATCTTATCTATGAATCTAATATATCTATTATAGTATACACAACATGATCATAGATTATATTATATGCCTAATCAATATCAATGTTAATGCTAATATCGGATTTTCTTGACCGACCAGCTCTTTTTTTTTTAATTTATAATTGTCCTAATATTTATCCCTTCATGCTTGGCGCAAATCAATGCAAGCATTAGTAGTGGAATTCAATAAACGCAACATGAGCCAAACAGCAAAGAAAAGTAACAAAACAGCTATGCATATTGCATGTGGGAGTTTGACCAAAATAATTGCACGTAGGAACATCTATGGAACTCTCTATATAACAACACACCTCATTAGGCATTTTCATTAAATTTGAGCCTTGGAAGTTCTCTTTATCCATCATATCACTTTAACTAACCAAGGTTCATTTGTAACACAAAATGGCACAAAAACATATTCTCATATCACTAGCTATTTTTCTCTCACTCCTCTTAGAATCCTCCTTGGCCAAACATAATTCTCAAACAATAACCTATATAAAGTCCTCTTGCAATGGTACCCTCTACCCTAATCTATGCATTCGTTGCCTTAACAAATTCTCACATTCAACCATAAATGGTCCTCAACACTTAGCCCAACTTGCCTTATCCGTAAGCCTCTCTAGAGCCCTACAAACAAGAGTCTACCTTTTAAATGTAGCCAAGGAACTTAAAACAATTGATCGTAACAACAAAAGAATGTTCCTAACAGTGCAAGATTGTGTGAATCAAATCAACGATAGTGTAGACCAACTTACCCAAGCCATCAAAGAACTTAAAAGGTTGAATCAATTCAACACCATCATCAATGACAAAGTGTTGTGGCACATAAGTAATGTTGAGACATGGGTTAGCACTGCCTTAACTGATGCTAGTAGCTGTGTGCAATCGTTCCCTGGTCATAGAATGAGTAAAAGAGTTGCAACAATTAAGGTTAAGGCAAAGAATGTTGCAGAAGTTACTAGTAATGCACTTGCTTTGTTTCAGAGATATGCTTCTAGGTACAAACTAGCTGGAACCACCAAGAAGCCTTGATATATAAGCTAAAAAGTTTGCTTTTTTTTATCACCCTCTGTTTGTTCATGTATATTTTATACATGTTTTTTCTTTGGGTGGTTTTACATAGTTATATATCAAGTGCACATAGATGTATGAGTCATGAATGTACGATTAATCTCTTTACTATTTATGTTAAAATATTTATGCTACTTACTATTTATGTTAAAATATTTATGCTACTTTTGATTTAGTCTGCCACATTTTATATGAAAAGATCAAATTTTTTATCCAAATATCTATGTTTTTTTTAAAAAATCTCAAAATAATTCTGTTTTTAAAAAAATTCTCAATCTACCCCACTTTGAAGAGGAGACGCCAGATGAATTGGCGTCTACTCTTAAATTTAGAGAGGAGACGTCAATTGGATTGGCTAGGCCACCTTGTGTTGTCAATCCAATTGGCGCCTATATGTTAAGTTTTAAAGGAGACGCCAATTGGTCTGGCACTTGTATGTGTTTCGTAATTTGTTTTGAAAAATATTGTACATGATAGATAAAGTCGAAATCGGACCAATTCATATCAGTATTAATACCCATTTACACAAAAAAAGACTAATGTCGATGACCGGAATCACCTAACCGACCTCCGGTCCCACATCCCCTAGCTACCCGAACTCGTGGCCCTAACCACGTTGATGAATCACCCCAGGTGTTTGAGTATCTGAGGGGCCATGAACTTCACCTTCAACTGCAGGAGATTGCCTGAGATAGTCAAACAAATCAGCGTAGTCTTGTGTATGCATCGAAGGGGTACCGTCATAGCTGAGTTCATGATCCATGTCAGAGTAGTTGGGATGTGTTTGAGTTGTTAGAGGGCGACAGGACGATTGAAGGGAGACATTGGTGTGAATAATGCGTCGAGGAAAGGTTGAAATGATTGATGTGGTGTTTGGTAGACATATGGTTGTTGAAGGTTTTGGTTTTGAGATGTTTGGACTTCTTGGCTATGGTAGGAGGAGGGACAGTTGGTGTTAAATGATCGTTGAGTATTTTGGCTAAGGCAGCTATGGTAGGGTGATGTGTTAGATGCATAGCGATGTTGGGTCTCTTGATGATGATTTAGTTGTTGGTGGTGGTACGGGGTATGCTCTTGGTATTGTGGTTAGGTGTATGGCATGTTAGGGTTGTATGTTTGTGTGTTTTTGGATCGGAAATTTTGATGGATATGGGGTTGTGAGTAACCGGTCTGACAATGTTGTTAGGGGTTAGATGTTGAGTCTTCTGGTGTGTAAGTTGTCTGGCGTGGATCGTATAGGTACATATCCTCGGCGATGAACTCAAATTCAACCGATCTGTACCAAGCCATATAATTACGACTTGGTTTTTCTTCAATTGGCATCACATCGTCTGTTAAGACATGGTCTTGGCGGTGCTTCGATTTGCGACACTCGGATCTAGCGAAGCTTTGCCATGGGTTAAAGTTTTATTGGTCGTTAACTTTGCGTAGATGTCATTTTCCTAGATTTTTCGGGGGATCTGGGATATGTTGAAGCATACCGAACTGCAATTTAACACGATCATTATTGTGCATCTCCACAGTGGTGAATCTTATGATCGGTGTGCATGCAGTCCAAACGGTTGCGTCTTGTTTGTTGATTTCATGGTCATGATCCAAATTTAGATATGGACACCAAATAAATTGAAATATGAACATATATTAGATTATAAATTTGGTAGAAGAAATTAACAAATTATTACGAAATAATTAGGTTAATGGTCATACATCTGTCGGTCAAAGGTGATCCAAGAGATTGCGATATTGGGTAATACAGTGTCTAGAACATGTTATAACTCATACCACGTGTCGACCATCTGCACCATAAAAGTAAAAATATTATTTAGAGATAATAATAGGTAAAGTAAGTAAATATAGTCCATTTTTAAGAACTTACTTTTGTGCATACGGGAATGTGAATGGGTTGTTGTTGACGAGCGTTAGGGACGGTAGTCTGAACCAACCTCATGCTTGGAGCAAAACAGCACATCCAGAAAATGTAGATGTGTCTTTGTGTGCATTTTTACACAAAGAGCTATAAAGATAAGTCAAACAAGCGGACCCCCAACTGTAACTTCCTATTCTATCTACATGTCTTAGTAAAGGTAAATACATAACATGCATACTAGAACCACTACCTTCGGGAAATAAAAATGAACCAATTAAAAGCATAATGTGACACCTAGTTTTTATTATTCGAGCCTCTTCGGTAGAATTATCATCTAACTATGAGTTGTTATAATATGCCTTAAGGTGTGAAAGGAGTGTACCTTGACCTCTCGAGTTATCATCTAACAAATCAGCATCCAAGAGTTCCATGTGGTTTTACCATTTACCGCCTTACCTTCGATAGACAGTCCCAATAACATGTAGACGTCTTCTAACGTCACGGTACATTCACCAGTTGGAAACCAGAATGGGTGTGTCTCGGGACGCCATCTTTCACATAACACAAGAATAAATTTTTATCCACCGACCAAGATATTATTTTGCTTATATGTCCAAAACCGGCGAGTTCGACATACGGTTGAATCATTGGGTCCATGTGTACAAATTTGTGGACCCGAGTTTGAAACCTAGAAACATCCTATAAAAGAAACAACAAAATATGTTACTTTATAAAAGATAAACAATAGATTAAGTATCATTATTAAAAATTATTCTAGACAAATAATAGAAGAATTAAACGCTTACATAAGTTGTTATGTTTGCAATGGTGCCTCTGTGCGATTCACCCATTGTGAGGACAGGCATCTTGTCGGAGTAAATATTGGAAACAGTGGTTGTTGCAGATGAAAAAGTTGTTGTTGTTGAGGAAGAAGTGATTTTTGGTGAGGAAAAAATGTGAGACTTTCTTGCCTATTTATAAGGTGTGACATGCAAAAGTATGAATGCATGGATAATGGTTGAACAAGATCGCCGTAAATTAAGTGTTGCATTGATATGTCAAGACATTTTGTCGTTTGTTAACAAAGACCCATCAGTGGAGGTGAGTATAATAATATCTCATATCCTCACAAGATATAATTATACTTCGTCTTACAAGAAAGCGTGGATTGCAAGGACAAAGGTTGTTGAATAGGTATTCGGCAACTAGGAGGATTCATACAAAGAATTGTCACGGTTTTTATGAGTCCTAAAAACATACGTACCAGGAATTGTTGCAATTATGGAGACATTGTCAGCATTTACGCCAGACGGAACCTGTGTTACTGGAAATAGAATCTTCCACCGCCTCTTTTGGGTATTCGAACCGTGCATCAAAGGTTTTGCATTCTGCAAACCTATTATTCAAATTGATGGAACATGGTTATACGGAAAATACAATGGTACTTTGTTTATGGCTATTGCACAAGACGGAAACAATAATGTCTTTCCCATTGCCTTTTCTCTGGTTGAAGGTGAAACCACTGGTGGTTGGGGTTTCTTCCTTCGACATCTCAAAACACATGTCGCTCCACAAGCCAATCTCTATTTGATTTCAGATAGACATGCTTCCATTGAGAGTGCTTACAATAACCATGATTACGGATGGCATGATCCTCCTTCTACCCATGTTTATTGCATTAGACATATCGCACAAAACTTCATGTGTGCAATCAAATATAAGAACCTTCGCAAAAAAGTTGTGAATGCAGGGTATGCTCTAACTCAACCGTCATTTCATCATTACCGTAATGAAATTAGATTGTCTAATGCAGATGCAGGAAAATTGGTGGATAACATACCAGTAGAGCAGTGGACAAGGGCATTTGACAAAGGCTATCGATGGGGTCACATGACAACAAACCTTGTGGAATGCATGAACAGCGTATTCAAAGGCATTAGAAATCTATCAATAACCGTTTTGGTCAGAACAACATATTTTAGGTTGACTTCTACC
The DNA here is from genome assembly GCF_024323335.1 of Lathyrus oleraceus. Classification (NCBI taxonomy): domain Eukaryota; kingdom Viridiplantae; phylum Streptophyta; class Magnoliopsida; order Fabales; family Fabaceae; genus Lathyrus; species Lathyrus oleraceus. The sequence goes on along the minus strand of NC_066585.1, from coordinate 520,886,632 downwards.
TTCGCAACCAGAGGTGAAAGATGGAGTGCGGTGTTAATGTCGGGTCAAATATTCAGTGAATGTTGTATGAAAGTGATGAAAGAGGAAAGTATCAAAGCTAGCACACACGCGGTTATAGTCTTTGACAGTCATAGGCAAAGTTTCAGTGTACGGAAAACAATGGACCACAATGAGGGGAGGCCAAATTTATCATATGCTGTCAAACTAAACAGAAGTTGGTGGGATTGTGGAAAGTTTCAGGTCTTCCGTATTTTTTGCTCTCATGTCATTGTGGCATGCGCACATACTCGTCAGGACGCTTACAGTCATCTATCTGATGTTTACAAGGTCATTACTGTCATGAATATGTATAACAAAAGCTTTTCAATGCTCCCAATGGATAAATACTGGCATCCATATGAAGGTGACATAGTTTGGCACAACGATGAGATGCGAAGAAAGAAAAAAGGACGGTCAAACATCACGCGTATTAGAACAGAAAGGGATATGACTGATAAAATAATAAGATTATGTAGTATATGTCGTCAACCAGGACACAATAAGAACAAATGTCCCAATCTATGAGCAACATCGGCATCATAATCTTTTTGTAACCTTGGATTTTTATATATCATTAACTTTTTGTTACAACAAGGTTAACAACAAACATCACTACAACATAAGCAAATTTAAAACAGAATATTTCTAACTGATTACAACAATCAAACTGATGTCATCTCGTCCAAACATTATTTCCCTAGCATCCTTATCAGTTTTGACTCGCACCCATCCAAATATATTATTGAGTCTCTCAATACTTCTAATTTTTTCCCCTTCTGGTAATTTTTCATCTAACAAACGAACCAGCTCCCTCTTCAGTTGATCGAAATTACATATGTTCCAGAAGAGCATCAACATCGGAGACTAGTCTCTCAAATAAATCACTTTTCCATAGCGGCGACGAACATCAAACATATTTGCAATATGACGAAATGAGATGTGGAAAAATGATCCATACATCACCTTTATTTATAACAAAAAAAATTACACATTACACTGAGGCGTCAGACCAATTGGCGCCTCCTCTTCCAAATAACACATGGGCGCCAATTGAATTGGCATCACCATGTGCTGTAGCCAATCCAATTGGCGCCTCCACTTAAAATTTAAGGGTATGCGTCAATTAGTCTGGCGTCTATGTCTCACGTAATTTATTTATTTTTAAAACTGAGGTAGTTTGAGAATTTTTTTGAAAACAAAGTTATTTTAGAAAAAAAATTGAAAAACAAGAATATTTGAGTAAAAATTTCAAAAAAGTCAAAACAACGGAAAAAAATTGAAATAAATAGATTTTTTTTAGTGTTAGTTTTAGAAGGTTGGTAGCAACAATGAAAGTTGATTTTAACATACTTATGAAGTTGTTAGTTACGGATTTAATATCTCCCATTTTAATGTGTATGTACACATTTTAAGACGGTTAAGATAAACAATCGACTTAACATATATTTTAAATAGTGTCGAGGTTTAATACAAATAAGTAAACATAAATTATCAATATTTTACATTCGTTAATTGATGAGCAACAATTATTTATGCTTATCTATTTCGGTACTATTATTCATAGAGATATTTATTTTGAAACAAAATAAAAATAAAGTTTCATTCTGGTAAACAAATTAATGAAACTAATTATTTTAAGGTCAATCAAAACCATTAAGCAAAAGTAAGAATAAAAATAATAGTTAGAAAATTACTGTTTGCCATATGCCCAATGACGAGTAGAAATAAAAATAATAGTTAGAAAATTCAAAGTAATAAGGTATTAAAGGTATAGTACATCCACGATCTTGAGACTTGTATTCGGTGACAGTTATTCACTATGGGATATTATATAACGGTTCCTCACATTCTATGCCGAAAAACATGTGACATTCCTAATCGTCTCTCATATATAAGATATCCCACCTGAAACCTGAGGCATGTTTTAACCATAACTCAATCTACTCTCTTGTTACTCACTCACTGACTTTGGCGTTGGATTGCTCCAGCTACCAAGTACACAAGTTTTCCAGTTTTAATAGATTTCCCTTTCCTTTTTGTTAATTCAGTTGGGATCGATTATCTATTCAGAAAGAACCTCTACCATGAAGCTTCCATAACTCACTAGAAGCAAACGAGAGGCATGAAGATGATTGAGTTATTTTAGAGTTTCAAAGCAACAAGAAAGTGGATAGAAATCCTAATGCGACGTTTCCATTGGTCGTAACTTCCACCATAATGAAACATTTAGTATCATAATACATTGGAATCTTCATGAGATTAGGGTTACGTGATTTAGATTTTAAGTCGTATGAAGGCGGGAGTCTATTATCATTTAATGATTCCTCCACTCTTCCTTGTGGAACTATCGAGCTACCAGTCTCTTTCGGGGAAGGGGAGGACTGAAAAACCATGAATATGCATTTTCTTGTGATCCCTTATGAAAGTGTATACAACGACATCCTTGGGAGATTGTTCCTCACAAAATTTGATACAGTGAACTCTTTGATCCATTTGAAGATGAAATATCACAATGATTCATGAAAATCAGTTGGCATTTCAGTTGGTCTTCCTAGAGCTCGCCTCATACATAAAGGCATACTAAAGAACCTCATCGCGATTTTCATCGCCTATGAGAGAATAGTGAAGAATTACAACAAAGATCGACCCCGACGTCCAAGAAGAAGAAATGTTGCAAAACGACAAACTCGGCCCATCGATAAAAGTCAAAGTGAGAACCTTAAGGGCGGCTTCCAATAGAATTTTTTAGATCATCCAACTCGGAGATGATCCAGCATAGTCGGTTTGTATAAGGTTTGAGTTACCGTATGTGGGGAAGAAAGGGATCATTGAGATCCTTAAAGCTAATGTCGACCTCTTTTCACACTACAACAAAATACATCTATCGTAACATGTTATTACCTCGACTATTCAATCAACCAAAGTAATATCTCTTATTTAGGTGCCTACATTTTTTTATTAAAATACTTCTCATTGTGATCCTTACTAATAATTGTGGTGATATGTTAAGGCTTACAGGCTTCGAAACTCACCACCAACATTTTTTCCTTCTTCTCTATACAAAAAAAAGATGTGTCCCTGTTAGCTTGGGAATTTTAGTTTACCATTTCTTACACAAAAGTGTGATACAAAGGTTTGAGATTGCTAAGTGTGAAACGACTTAGTTATGGTTTCGACATATTTATTACTTCGACTGGGGTGGTGAGTTTTATTCACCTACCAGATGTTTAGGGACTTAGTGTGTTCTTGATTTCAAGGATTAAATGACATGTAGATCCATTAAGCCTGGTTTGGAGGAATCTCAGAAGCAGATCCATAATATTAGTATAACTCTCTCTTAAAAGCATGTTCAGAATCTCAAAAAGGTTTGTAGTGATTTGGCATATTCGACAGGGGCGGTTAGAAGACTTGAAGATGTCTTCGACAGAAGAAGTTAGGAGATTTATGGTCATTTGTTGACATTAGTAGCAGTTTGCAATAGTTCAAGAACTGAAGACACGTGGAAGCAAAGCATAGAATAGAACTCCATGTAACTGTGTATGTGCCGAACGTTGGAGAAGTAACAGTTATTGACGGTTATTTACGTTTTTAGTATATAAGTTGATTTCATTCATGTAATAAAGGTCCATAACTTTTATTAGTATTCTCTATAGAACTCAATAATCCAAGTCACATAAGAAAAGAGTTTGCGAGAAAACAAGTATGAATTATGCATTGTTCTTATTGGGATTTCTACCTAATTTCCCTACATTCAAACATTAATACCCAAGCACAAACACATTTCATCAAACTGTTTTGCAGAAGCTGTCCTTGGGATTTTTTCGAGTTTAATAGTGAACGAAAACTTGTGATTTAATTTACCAAAAACAACAATAAATAAATTGGCACGCCCAGTGGGATTCTTTTGTGCAAGAAATTTAAACTTTTACAAAAGAGTGTTTTATGCTCTTATTATTTGTTATGTTCTTCATACGTGAAATGTTTTCAATGTTTGGGTGTTTATGCGTCTGAGGAGTGGTAAAACTCTTGTTGAGATGGCACGACCAAAAAATCCAAGGTAACAGGAGTACAGGCGAGGCTAGGTTGAAATGTGGATCGCAAGTCTTCTGCCAGGTCTTCATGGAAATTGCCTTCAGACCCCGACGTAACCCTAGATCTGGATCTAAACTTATTTTGATAATTATCAAATTCTTGGTGGAATTTGAGATTTTTCTTCCAAAGATTGGGGTCAAAAACAGTGTTAACCAAGTCCATCGTGACGGATCCCAATTTTTTCTGAACGTTCATTGATTCTGAGATCTAGAAATTGAATTTGATTCATCCTTGATTTAGTGACCTATTAAGGTCACGAATTGGTAGTTCGAAGAACATGGTCTGAACCGCAAGAATCTAGATCTAAATTTTCTGAACTTATTCAACGGTGTTAGCAAAGAGAATGTGATTCTCGTGGAAATTGTAGGAATCATAAGTTGATTATCACATACGGAGCCATTGTTCCGTTCAGGAACCAGAAATGGATTTTATAGCTTCACGAAGGAACTAGAAATGATGAGAGTAGGATAACTATTGATTTTGAATAATGGCTCTGATCTCTTTTGTGGCGGGACGGGATGGACCTGCATGGTTATTAGTACTCCAACGCTGAAGTCATTTCAAGATTCAATATGAGTAAGTGAAATTGAAGATTAGATGTTGTGTACATTCTCATAGCGTGTGAATTGTTTTTATATATTGGGTCGAGTATAGTGGGCTTTTGAGACGGATGGACCTTATGGCCGATCCAAAACAACATAAAATAAATTATAGAAAGTAAAAATGGAGATCTCGGTGTTAATAGTGAGAAAACTTACTAGGAGTATATTTCATCATTATGTATCTATCATGCACATCCATAGGTCAATAATATGTTCCTCTATTCAGCTAATAATATTACCAATTGCTTCTCTCCTTCGTATCTCCTTTCAGTCTTAACATCGTGAGATCAGTGTATTACCTAATAGCCGATATATCAGACAATTAACCAACACAAAGCAATAAGTTCCACAATTATAAAGTACCAAGACTCCATATGCCGATCCATACTACAATATGTGTGAGTATTAAACCTAACTTTATCTCTAGGTGATGTATCCAATAGATGATTATCTTGGATCTAATAATGACAAGCACCTATTGATATCAAGTCACACCATGAAAACAAGTTTTAGGTAGTAAAGTTAAAATAATCATTAAGATTAAAAAGTCATCAACATTAAAGCATGAGCAGATTTACATAGAACGTCATGACCTATTTAGTACATGAATATAATGACTACATCTAACACCAACAAAGAGATTTTATTTACGCTTACTCATCGTAATGTAATTGTCAATAATCATGTAAAGATGGTCTTTGAAGTTTATATGCCCTGCCACTTAAGCAATGTTTTCGCCTTCAAGCTCCATCTCTTATTCTCTTGTTGTAAACCAAGGTGAACCTACTCCAATTCTAAACTACCTCATTCCACCAAAACTCTATTTAAACTCATATTTATAGGAAAAAATTGGACCTCTCGCTAGGCGCACCGCCCTTGCACCTAGCGAGCCTGCTTTCTTCTCCGTTATGCAATGTTGATGGTCTTCCACATGGCCCTAGATTCCTTGTCTCGCTAAGTGCATCATCTATACGCTTAGCGAGAAAACCTTTGCTTCACCATGAAGTGCTTGCATTGATTGTGCCATTTGGCCTTCTTCCTGCGGTTAGTGGGCCTATTGTTAGACCTAGCAAGCTTGGTCTTCCATAGTTTTCTTGTGGCTTGGTCTTTACATGTTAAATTGTGGTATTCCAAAAAATTTTACTTGTTTTTAGTTATTATGTACTAGAAAAGTTCAAACAGGTATTTTCTCATTTTTCATAGATAAATTAGGGGGTTTTGATATTGATTGCTTGTAAAACAAGTTAATAAGTCTCACGTAAATCTGGAACTTACCAAACAACTCTACCTAGTTTAAGGAATTCTGAAAGGCAACATGTATAGCATGGATGTTATCATTGAGAGAGTCGTTGAGCTCTTTCTTCACCTCATCCAAATCGTCCTCATAAGTTGTCACCTCCTTAGAGCGATCATCCTTCTCTTTCTAGATGATGGTCTCTACCTCCTTAACCTTGGAAGAGGAATAAGAGGGTTTCTTGAACATCTTCCAATTCTTTCTTAGTGTTGTTAAGAGTCTTTTCCTTCTTCGTCAACAACCCTTTCAGAGGGATTCCTTTTGTAGCAAGGTCATAAGGAGTACCATGTGTCTCTATATCCTTTTTAAGACCTGAAGATATTGAGTAAGCATATGAGGATTAAATTCCTTAAAAATTAATCGATTTAAAAAATATTTATTTTAAAAATCAGAGTTTAAAAATATTTTTGCGCACTTAAAATTTACGTACAAAATTAAAAATCAAAATAAATAAAAATCATTTAATTTAATAGTGGCATTAAAGATTAAAAATGTGCAAAAACAAATAGGTTTGACCAACAATATTACTTCACTTTCCATTTCATTCAAATAAGAAAAACAGAATCGGTGTTTTATTTTACTCCAATGTGGTATTAAAAATTTCTTAGTATCTTATCAAGGTAGACAATCTTATCTATGAATCTAACATATCTATTATAGTATCCACAACATGTTCATTAAATTTATATGCTTAATCAACATCAATGTTAATGCTAATATCGGATTTTCTTGACCGACCAGCTCTTTTTTTTTTAATTTATAATTGTCCTAATATTTATCCCTTCATGCTTGGCGCAAATCAATGCAAGCATTAGTAGTGGAATTCAATAAACGCAACATGAGCCAAAGAGCAAATAAAAGTAACAAAACAGCTATGCATATTGCATGTGGGAGTTTGACCAAAATAATTGCACGTGGGAACATGTATGGAACTCTCTATATAAGCAACACACTTCATCAGGCATTTTCATTCAATTTGAGCCTTGGAAGTTCTCTTTATCCATCATATCACTTTAACTAACCAAGGTTCATTTGTAACACAAAATGGCACAAAAACATATTCTCGTATCACTAGCTATTTTTCTCTCACTCCTCTTTGAGTCCTCCTTGGCCAAACATAACTCTCAAACAATAACCTACATAGAGTCCTCTTGCAATGGTACCCTCTACCCTAATCTATGCATTCGTTGCCTTAACAAATTCTCACATTCAACCATAAATGGTCCTCAACACTTAGCCCAACTTGCCTTATCCGTAAGCCTCTCTAGAGCCCTACAAACAAGAGTATACCTTTTGAATGTAGCCAAGGAACTCAAAGCAATTAATCATAACAACAAAAGGATGTATCTAACAGTGCAAGATTGTGTGGATCAGATCAATGATAGTGTTGACCAACTAACCCAAGCCATCAAAGAACTTAAAAAGTTGAACCAAGTTAACACCATCATCAATGACAAAGTGTTGTGGCACATAAGTAATGTTGAGACATGGGTTAGCACAGCGTTAACTGATGCTAGTAGCTGTGTGCAATCGTTCCCTGGTCATAGATTGAGTAAAAGAGTTGCAACAATTAAAGTTAAGGCAAAGAATGTTGCAGAAGTTACTAGTAACGCACTTGCTTTGTTTCATAGTTATGCTTCTAGGTACAAACTTGCAGCAGCTGGAACAACCAAGAAGCCTTGAAAAGCTAAAAAGTTTGCTTTTTTTTATCACCCTCTGTTTGTTGTTCATGTATATCATACATGTTTTTCCTTTGGGTGGTTTTTATATTATTATTAATCAAGTTTCATCATTGAAAACTACATTATTGTATATGTTAAAACAAAAGTGTTTAGCAAATTTTAGTGGTTATTTATTATTGACATTTTCGACCAGAGTTATGCTTGAAGAGGCTTCTTAACTTTACAGGTGAAGTATAATAAGATTGAAACTGCACATTATAAATCGAATTAAATTCACATACAAAACAATTAAACATTATATAGAGCACTTGTGTTCAAAAACATTAAAACTAGGGTGTGCCACATAAATATCATAAAGCCTGATGTTCAGAAAAACTAGGCTCAAACATCATCAACGAGCAGAAGAAAAAAAATACAACAGAATTACAAAAGCAGATACTCTGCAATAACAAACAATTTATGGTTAATCATACTTTTGACCAAAAAGTTACAAGAGACCAAAATATAATAAACAACCAGAAAAGAAAAAAAAACAGCAATAAAATATGGTTGTCTATTAATCATATGGTATTTTAGAAAATGGCAGCATATGTTTTCTGGATTCACCCAATTATGAACTTAACCAAGGAAAAACATTGGGTGATGTCTGCAACCTCCCTGTTAAAACTTCAACACCAGTTTCTGTCACCTAATAATGGAAAGAATAAATCATATTAATACGCCACTTGTGAGGGGATTCAAATAGGTTCAAATCTTCTTACTTCTAGTGTACAACTGAAATGTGCCGCGTAATAAGACATTGCAGAACACAACATTTTGCAGACTTAACTGTCTTTATCCACTTTTGGATAAAGAGCTTAAATAAATGCATATCAGATAAATGATTATAATATAAGAACTTATGTATAAGTTTTTTTTTAAATACAAAAAATAAGAATAAACTCTGCAAAATAAGAAATGTTCTTACCAAAAGAGTATGCTCAAATTGGGCACTTCGTTTACCATCTGCTGTAACAGCAGTCCATCCATCTGGCCACAATCGATCTCGCCAGACACCTATTAAAAAAATATCATTCATAAGTATTTGTTACATTACATATATAATCAAAGTTATCTGTTTAATTTTTTTTTACATATATACCTGCATTGATCATCGGTTCAATTGTAAACGTCTGACCAGCCTTCATCACACCAACTGCTTTATTTCCTGCCAGTGGTTAAGGTGTATTGCAAGTGTTCTCTTCCATGTAGTTGTGTTTTTTTCAAATACGAATTAACTAAAGGTGAATTCTAATATCCATCAAACTGATTCTACTTTTGAAAATGTTGAATTTATATCCAACAAATCTGTTTATATTTTAAAAAAAATACTGCTGAATGCTAGATCAAACATCAAAGGATGTAGAAAGTAATTTCCAGAAGTGTTTTCGCATACGCTGTAGTGTTGTCAATCATATAGCAACTATTTAACAACACTTCATACGAAATTGCATGTCACGGAACAAAAGTGGTTTTGTTGAAATTTTGCTACACTATAGCGTTGTTGTGAGCCTCTATTTGACAACACTGTCATGTAATGCTTTTAAACCAAGGAAAGGATACTTCCATAATGAGGAATGTTTGGTGCACAATGGAAAAGCTCTCCGATTCCATGACCACAATATGATTTTACCTATAAGGACAAGGGAAAATATGATCAAGGAACAAATAGATAAACCACCCAAAAGTGTGAACAAAAAACACTATGTAGGTAACAAAGAATTGAGATGTGTACCACTGAGAAGCCTGACATTGAAGCATGACGATTAATAACTTCGCCAACTTCGCGGAATCGTACCCCAGGTTTAACTGAATTTTATGGAAAATAATGAATAAGGAAGATATGGTCAATTTCTAAAAAATAAATGTAATCTTTAGTTAGAGAATTTATATATTGATTTTCGACACAAATTTGACATGAAATTTGATAACTAAATAGATAGTTAACACGGTTCAAATATGTGGTTAACACAGTTCAGCAGGTGTATACCAAATTATATTCAAATAAACATGATTGTACATACCAATGGATATTGCCTTATCCAGGCACTCATATGTGCATTTGACTAACTGACGGGACTCTTCATCCATATTTCCCACAAAGTACGTTTCATTGAGATCACCTGCATAACAACTCACATGATTAACCAAGTGTCGAATTTTACGATCTTACAGTGCAAAAGTTTAATTCACATAAATGTTAATAAACTTACCATGAACACCTTTATAGTACACAGTGACATCAACATTTACAATGTCACCATCCTCAAGCTTCCTGTGGAATGATTAAATTTCTGAGAAGTTCTGAATTTGAAAAGGATATAACTGTCTATTTTTCCACACTTAAATAGTAGTTGCATTGCACCAATCAAGTATAAAGTTACCATAGGAAGGATTAATTGAGAACATTAGAGCCTGTTTGGTTTGAAGAAAACAATTTCTTGTACAAATCTTTAGAAACAAAAAACAAAGTTAAACTTAAACGGCATTTGTAACTCAAAATGAAAATAGAAAATAAAAACACAATATTTCCTCAAACCAAACAGACTCTTCTATTCTGTAATTATAGTCAGAAAATCTATAAGTAAAATTGAGTGCTAGAAACAATGAAAAATGATACGAAGAAGAAAGAAGACAAAAACTTGGATCATTCTACCTTGCATCAGGAATTCCATGGCAGATCACTTCATTAACTGACCTGTTAGAGAGCAAAGTTTGTTCTTGATAAACACCAAATAGTCTATGAACAATGAAATATGTACAGAAAGAAAGTACCTACGTGCAGCAAGATTTTGGAAAGAAATGGTAATTGAGAGGTGATGGGTATCCTCCTGCGAAGTTAAGATTTTAGAAAAATATTACATCACTATCAATGGATATACCATATCTTGTTATACATTATCTTTTTCTGTGATGAAACAAATTGGTCAATTTAGATGCACATATACATTTTGATTCTCAAGTTAGATTGTTGAAATTCTGGGAATGATGAAATTTGGAATGGAAACTTGGAAGAATTGAGTCGCGTTAAATTGACAATAAATGAGCATAAGTAAGAGCTGGTATGATTGGAACTGAATTTGAAAAGATTCATTTTAGTCTCACATAGGAAGGACAACATGTATTAGTAGTACTTATATATTCCAAGTGGGCAAATTAGGTTGGGCCTCAAGCCTACCCAATTTTGTAAATGAGTGAGAACACACCACCAAGCCACCATCAAACGCGCGCGCCGCCGCCCGGCTCGGCTCAGGCTTGGATTTTAATTAAATTCATATTAATTAATTTTCCATCAATTCGGATTCCAAAAAATTAAATGGTCAAGATCCAAGCTCAAACCAAGCCGGCCGGAAAGCGCGTGATGGTGACTTAGTGGTGTGTCCTCACTCTTTTACAAAATTGGATACCCCTTGGGGCCCAATCCAATTTCCCCACTTGGAGTATATAAGCACTAGTAATATGTGTTGTCCTTCCTATTCACTTCCACTTCCATTCATACTAGCTCTTACTTGTGTTCATTTATTGTCAATTTAATGCCAATTATTTCTTCAAGTTCCCACTCCAAATTTATCATTCCAAAAATTAAAACATAGATCTTTTATAAATAATGTTTCCTATTTTATCAAATAAATAAGTAAATATATATGTATCAGTGTTCAATGTTTTAGACATTAGCAATGTCGATGTATCCATGCTGTTTCAAGTATCTATGCCGGTGCTTCATTGGCTTTTGTAATTGCTAAATGACAATGACATCAAGAAAGCCAGGGATCCATAATATGGAATATAATATTTTCAAAATGTAATATGATATACTTACTAAACTGAATAAAAGTAAAAGCTGAAAAGGGCTGCAAAAGTAAAACTTATTAAAATTAGTAAAAGCTGAAAAAGGCTTCAAAAGTGAAACTTATTAAAATTAGCACCTGCAGCAATAGTTGCCTCATGAACTACTCTATCAATTTCATCAGTTGTCACGCCGGGCTGAATAATCCGAGCAGCAGCATCCAACACCTCTCTTCCAATCTATGAATCAATTGTGAAATGAGAGTCTAAAGTCTGTCATTCTACTTCAATATAATAGGCAAAAAATAAACAATGTCTGAAGAACATCTCACCAAAACCATAGTTTTTCTTTTAATTTTTTTATAATTGTTTGAAATACTTTACTCCCTGACTAATAGAAATTAGTACATGGACCGAATTTAATGTAGGCAATTTCATGTTGCAGCAGTTTATTTTAATTAACAGAGTGGGTTTGTAGTAACTTCTGGTGCAGTTACTAGCCGAATAAAAATCAGAATAGGTAGGCAGTTATTGAGTGGGAAAAAGGACATGGATAGGCCAAGCTATCAAACCCTTGGAGAGGGAATTCTTGTAACTAGTCATATCCCTTCTACATTATCCATTTGTATTTCTGTTAGTTTATAATCAATCACTAACTCAGTTAAGAATTTATCTATTGAGCAAATCAATCAATAAAATTGTGTTAGAAAACTGCCACTGATGAATAAAACATGACCGAACTTTATTTGATGTGCTCCAGAGAAAAACTCTCAAGAGAGTTAGTGGTTACAAATAAATTGAAATACAAATGGTTAATGGATAATTGATAGGACTAGTTACACGAATTCCCCTCCAAGAGTTTCAGAGCTTGGCCTCTCGCTTTCCTTTTTAACACTCAATAACTGCCTACCTATCCCCTATCACCCAAGGTTGTCAAGATCTCGATTTAGATCTTAAAATCTTCCGAAGTTGCTATCTCACTCACCCCAACGATCCAAATCTTAAGTAGAATTGTGTGTTTTAGCCAAATTGTGAAAAAACTGTGAGACATTGACTATGTATGATCTTGGCCAGTTCCAGCATGATTGTCCGTTTTCCAGCCACCACCATTACAAGCTGAGAATGATGACGAGATGCAGAGGCACAACAATTAGTTCGACGGCGGTCAATTTTTCATGAATACACGGCCTACCAAAGATCAAGTAAAAATACTTCAAATATATAGTATTATTTTTTCAATTTAGTAGTATCTTACAATTTTTGTTACGATCTCATATTTTAGGATCTTAATACCGCTCTCGATCTTACAAAGATAATTGAATAGGATCTTCTAATCATAGTTACGATCTTATGTTTTACAATCTTACTATCCCCTCCCGACTTATGCAAGATTTGATCTTGACAGCCTTGCTATCCCCACTTTCCTTCCTACTTTTATTCGGTTGGTAACTGCACCAGTAGCTGATACTAGTACTACAAGCCCACTTAATGTTAACTAAAATTAAACAGCTACTAATTAAAAAAAAGGCTGCAACATAAACTTTCTATATTAAATTCAGTCCATACATTAATTTTTAGAACAAGATCCACCTCTTATAATTTCTAATAATAAGAGGTTTAACACAATTTCTTGAATAGGGGCACTATAATGCTATGTCATATCGTAGCAGAATTTTAAAAAAATCTTGGTTCTATGATATGCTTTTAAGTGCAAATACGCTATTAAGTGCAAAATGTTGTAAAATAGCGGCTGTAGCGGCATAATAGCACTTCTGTGTAGTGGAATTTGAACAACCGATATTTTCCACGATCAATAATTTACAACACAAGAAGACAAACCAGTTTTGCATTGAGTTACTAATTGACACCGTATGATAGAGTTCAAAACTTCTAGTTGACAATCTACAAGGAAAAAATGGCAGAACTCACCCGACAAGTTTCCCTCATTCTTTCAATTTGATCTGGTGACTTGATCTACAGATTAATATATCAGTTAGAAAGTGGAATAAAATAATACAGAAAATATGCAACATGATCTTAAAAGACTAAGATCAATTGAGTATGCGGGAATGTTAAATTACCTACCTCAACAGTATGCTGCAGATCACTATTGGGCTCAATTATGGGAATTCCCTAAGAAAAGATAAAAATGAATTAGAAACCAATGAATCTTCGGAATATTATGAGAAGATAACTTCAAATTATATAGGCGTAAAATGAATTAAATACTTTTTTTAAAAGAGAAACAAATTAAACACTTAAAATTAGATAAAATGCAGAGCATATAAACAGGAAGTCAGATTACTCACATCATCAGCCCAATCAGGTATAACAACATGAGCTGGGACAAACCGTTTGGGAGATATGGGATATGGCCGCAGCGCCCTTGCAAGAGCAGAAATAAAAATTGATTTCAGTAAAATAGTTGGAAAAAAATGCAAATTAAAAAAAGGAGAACATGGGGGAGAAATTTTTAAAAAAGGACTATGAATGAATTGCAAAAACATTAACACAGTGTTACTGATAATATAATCTTCTGCTATTAATTAAAAAAATTGGGATACATATAAGTTCTGAAACGAGAAAGGTTTAGAAATGCTGGAAATTTACCCAGTCCAATCATAGTAAGGAAGCTTTGGAGATCGACCCTGCCCACTCTTCACGCAATATAGCCATCCTTCACCAAGTGAGTCTGAATTCTGTGTACCAGCTGAAGATAGTTTTGCCTTCAGATGCACTGATTTGTGTGAACTCCATGAAGATTTAAAACATTCTTGGGAGCTGTTAAAAGATATAAAAATTGATTCTAAATAGTAAATATATGAAATGAAAGATATCAATACTCTGAGAATTGAAGTTTGAAATTAAACTGCAAGGAAGGTGATAGCCACTGGTAAAAATTATGGAGACAGTCAGCATTTTATGGGAACAACAATGACCCATTGTCTCTTAGGCAATAGTTGAAGAACTAAATACTCACATTATATGAATCACTGCCTAAAAAGAAACACAAAAATCATCTACACAGCTCATGTGAACAGTGTTTAAGAGAGTTTACGCAAAAACAGTAGAGGATTGAAAAATCGTAACTCGAGAATCGTAGCACAGATTGTAAGATCCTACTGCTGGTAGAAATATATATTTATATATGCATAACTATATACACATGCCCAAAAATCATCATATATAAAGAAAATAAGTTCCCAATCATAACCATAAATTCATAACCAATAAGGAATAATAATAATGATAGAGGATGAGATTATATGGTGAAATAAAAGAGTCTTGATTGATGTTGGTAACGGTAACGTTTTTTAAGAAGTGAAGCCATGGTTAGGCTTTTTAGAAGGAAATGATATGCTGTGAGAGCATATCTCTACAAATTACCATTTAAAAAATTTCAAATTAAAGTTTTAATGTGACCCGACCCGGATCCAGACCCATTTTAAAAATTAGGGTTTTTTCCCTAAAAAAACCCCCCAAAAAAGGGGTGCAACATCTCTGAAATCACGCCTGAATCGCAGCACGCCGGCATCCTACTGGAATGTAAGATCGTACGAGTTTACGTGCTAACTCGCGATCCTGCATACACTGTATGCGAAGCCTGTTTTGTTTGCTATGAAAAACAGCTATTTAGTTTTATGATCAACTGCTTCCATTTGTAATTGCAGAACAGCCCCTTATTTTCACCTTCTTTCATGTTTTCAAATAATTGAGATTAGTTTGGACGGACTTATTTGAGGATTATCAACAAACTGACATATGCACTCCTGAGATTGTTTAGCTTATGAAAAAAACTTATAGCTTATTTAAAACCAGTTTGACTTCATTTTATCTTTTCTCACAAATCGTTAATACACAAGCACTTATATGGCAAGCGAGTGATTGTTGATATTGTTATTATTGTTATTGATATCGAAAACAAGTTTGTTTTTCTTAAGATAGAAAACAAAGTAAAAACAACAACTAATTCTACAAAAACATTTTCTCAAACCAAACGCTACCTATAAAGATTCAATAACCAAAATAAGGGAACTTCAAATAACTAACACTAAAATACAATCACATACCAGAATGCAGAACCTTCCCGAGGAAGCTTCAATTCCATGCATTTCGGACACCTGATAAAACAAAAAGAAAAAAAAACATAGCAAAGTTAAAATACATTTGATCAGAGCTCAAAACTAGGTTTAACCACATATCAACCCATTTCAAATGAAAATAACATCAATTTGTAATAGAAGAAAACGAAATTCAAAAATGGCTGGGAGTTGCTTAGGCAGTATGGAACAGAGAGAGAAAGACGGAATAGTGCATACTGAAGATTTGCAGGTTTGGAGCAGTTAGCACAAGAGAGATTGGTTACGGGTGCATCGGATTCGCTGGACATGGTTTGAAAACAACTGGTTTCTAGGGTTTTGAGGATTTTGAGAGTAGAAATCTAGAAATGGGACGAAGAAGTTTTCAAGTAGAGAAGAGGAATTTTATAACTGGTGTGATGAGGGAGGTAACTCACGCTTTGGATTTGGGCCTGGTCAGTTGTCTTTTAAGATGCCAACCCCCAATTAAACCTGTCACCCGCAGCTGCTATTACATTTATGTCCTTATTAAATTTTTTTGGAATATTTTATTATATTTATTGGAATTCTCCAAAAAATATTAGAAGTTTTTGAAATTTCTAGTCAAAGTCAATGATTTTAAAAAAAATATATATATCAAAATATTAAAAAAAAAATTGCAAAAGTTTTGAAAAAAAAAAATTTGCATTAGCGGAATTTTCGATAAAATATCACATATTTCGAAATTTTATATAAACTACAGCACTTTTTGTAATTTCTGATAGTGTAAAAAAAATTTCATGAAAACAATAAAAAATTCATACCGACAATTTAAAAATAAATTATCGAAAATTTAAAATGAACTACTGGAAATTTCGTTCACACATTTGACTCAAATTTTTTCATAGATAGTTTGAAAATTATGAAAATATGTAGGAGTGTCGTGTTTAATTTGGTGGGTGGCAGGTTAAATCCTCTTGTCTTTTGTCGGATAAACTCATTGGGCCTGGAGGTCCATTTCCTTTATGCTTTGTTCATAAGATTTAAAGGGGATCGCTTATTGCACCCTGGTAGGACTGGAAATGAGTCGAGTCGAACCCGTCGTCAGCTCGACTCGACTCGATAAGAATTGGTTTAGCTCGAAACTCGACTCGAGTTCGACACGAACTTTTTTTTAAGCTCGAACTCGACTCGTTTTAAGTTCTTGAACAACTCGGTTCAACTCGTTAGGTTTAGTTCGTTAGGTTCAGTTTGTTTAGTTCACGGACTAAAAAGTCATTTTTTAAAGTTTAAATTTTTTTATTATATTTGACATTTTAAATTATTTTTTTTAAAGGGAAAATATTAAAACAAAATAAAGCTTTCAAGAGATAAATTTAAATGTCTAATTCAAAAACTATTCTTTTTGAGTTTAAGTTTGTCTCAAAAACTATTACAAATATAATAAAATAGTACAACAAAAACTATTAGAAATTGATACATTTCCATCACAAAATGATTATTCAACTTCAATCTTCATTATACCAACTGTCAACTGATTTATTGTCATAGCTAGTAAGGAAAGGATAACCTGCAAGATGGAAGAGGATAATTTTTAAGCCAATTAAATTCATATATCAGAATACCAACACAACATGATCATGGTATGCTATGCTAAATCAATTAAAAGATTAAAATCTATACATTATTTTTTTAAATGATACTATTGAGATATATGATTTAAAAATATTTTATATATATATATATATATATATATATATATATATATATAATATATATATATATATATATATATACATATATATAACCGAGTCGACTCATGAACCTAACGAGTCGAACTATACATAGCTCAAGTTCAGCTCATTTATTTTACGAACTTAGTTTTGAGCTCAAGTTCGACTCATTCGGTTCATGAACCAAGTCCAACGAATTAATTATCGAATCGAGTCTCAAACTATTTTCGAGTTGATTTGGTTCATTTCCAGCCCTACACCCTGGTAAAAAATCAATAATGTCCCTAAACTTTGAAAATGCATTTTTGGACACACCACACCACAATATTTCGTAAGTGAATCGCATCCTCATTGTGTTAAAAATTAGTTCGAAAATATACTTTTAGACCGTATGAGACATTCTGAAGTTTTGGTCATTCATCTCAAGAGGTTTCAATATAGCAAGTTCTTAATAATTTATCTAATTTATTTTATCCATCTTCAACATACTAATATATTTTCTTCTTCATGTCATCCAAGGGAACTTTGAGCTTAAAAGACCATAGAAAGTTTATAATATTATATTTGTAAGGGTTATTAATACATATTCTTCTCTGCCATATGGGTCATTTTCGAAAAATTCACATGTAAAAAAAAGTTTGATGAATTCCCTCAACATTTGAAGATTCTCTTACTTTTTACCTTCGTGAGGTCAACTCATCAAAAAAGCTGATGTGACACTATTTTTTTATTTTTCTTTCATTAAAGCTAATTTCCACATGTATATTATGGTGTGTAAGATAGCATAAATGCCCCCAATATTAAAATAAAACATTTAGAGAGCCGAGAGAGAGTGATTCCTCAGTTCACGAAAAAAAAACTAACATTTCATCCCTTCTCTTTCGTCTTCAACATTCTTCCTTGCCCATCACTGAAACACATTGAAGCATTCAACGAACAACATATTTCATATCTTTCACGTGCTATTAGTTTGCAAAGGTTCTGAAGTGCGACAAAAAATGTACAATTGTAATAATTTAATGGAATTTACAGTGGTCCCAATGCATGTTCCAGTAACTTTTAGTATTCCAAAATTAGGTTTTCACAATGTGGGTAAATCATTGTCATTTCCTTGAACTGTGAATGTTAAAACTTGTTAATTGTATTTGAACTTGTAGATATATTTGTAATTGCATAAATGGGGTTATTCAGTGTGATTTTTCACCATGGGGGAAACTTTGTTCACGACAGGCACATGTTTTACAAAAGGGATAGTGAAACCACTATAGAAGGGAAAGACTCTGATAAGTGGGGGGGTTTTCGAGGCAGATAGCTTAGTTAAAGACTGGGATTATGATGGATTTTGACTTTGGAGAAAGATACTAAGACTTGATGAAGGGTTTACTCACTTCATTAATGATGTACAAGCTGAAGAAATTGCTAATCACAATCTTTGTAGTAATGTTAATGAGCATATCTGGGTAGAACATAGTGTTGAAGACATGTTAAGCAAGGTGTTGAAGCCTGATGTTGATCAATTCAGTGAATGTAGTAATGATGATATCATTGATGATAATTATAGCACTGGTGGTGGAGGAATAAGGTTTGATGATAGTGAAAAAGAAAGAACATGTGAAAGAGATGAAGGATTTGTTCAAGTTAAAGTGGAAAGATCAATTTCTGGTAATAGGGTTAATGTTAATGGGAAGTCTCATATATTCAATGTTATGGGTTCCAAAGGTCCAAAAGAGATTAACCCCCCAAGAAAGGTGAATATGTTTATTCTTGCAACTGTTTGGGGAGCTAATTCAAGATGTGGAATATGATAATGAAGACTTGGAAAGCTCCGACTCTGATGTGAAGAATACACATGCACCTAAGAGGAGTAGTGATAGGTTGAAATCTGTTTGGAGATCTAAAAACAATGTTGGGTCTGGTTTAACTTTAGTTGCACCATTGATAGTTGATGAGGAACCTTCTATGGAGAAAATGAGGTAATGGGATGAAATTTCAAGGAGAATGATTCAGTAATGCTTATTATTAGGTAGTTTGTAACTTATTAGGAGAATGACTTAACAATGCTTATCTAAGAAACATCTATTTTGTAACTTTTATGTTATGTACAATATGTTATACCTTTGGGAACATCTTTATAATGCACAATAAGTGCACATTTTGGATCCACGGGTAATAATTTTGTAACTTCTTTGTTATGCATAATATGTTATAATGTTATATGATTTGGTGCACATTTGTGTTCATCTATTGTTATTCTATTTTGTACAGAACCGTGTTGAAAAACATGTTACAATTTTGTACACAACATGTTCCAATTTTATGATATAACAGATGTGCACAAGGACACACCAATTACTTAATTATCCTAAGTGTGCCAATTATGCACCAATTTTATGTTATAACAAATGTGCACAACGATGCACCAATTACTGTCAACTATGCAACAATGTCATAACAAAAATGAACCATTTATTCAATACTAATTATGCCAACATATAATAGCATTTCATTCATTCAAAACAAGTTACAAATAATATCGTACTAAACAATTACATCAAAATAGATTACATAAGTTACATGAAACTCTATTACCTTATCCCCTAGGGTTGAACAACAAATCCCAAGGGAAAGGGAGCGACGACTAGTGTTGGCAAATAGGCACCAAGATGCTGATGAACTTATACAGCGAATTCGACGTGATGATATGGCAGCAGATAATAATCTGACAGTCATGGTCGAAAGAATCATATCGAGAAATGGGGTAGATATTGGCCTCCATAGGCCAAACTATACGCCCCATTTGTCTGGATACGTTCTGCAGGAAGAATTACCCCTTAGGTGGAAATCCCCAAATTCACCAAGTTTGTTGGGGATATGAGTGAATCCATTGTAGAACACATGCCAAATACTTCATAGAGGCGGGAGAAATTTCAAACAATGAGAGTCTTAGGATAAAATATTTCACAAGCTCTCTTACAAAGAACGCCTTCACGTGGTTTACCATATTACCAGCGAATTCCATTGACACTTGGACTTGTTTGGAAAGACTGTTCCATGAGCAATCTTACATGGGACAGTCAAAGATAAGTCTGAAAGAATTGGTCAGTATTAAACGAAAATTTACTGAGACAATAGATGATTACCTAAATTGGTTTCGTTTGCTTAAGGCAAAATGTTTTACGCAAGTGCATGAGCATGAGTTGATCGAAATGGCGGTTAGAGGCCTTGATTATTCTATTAGGAAAAAGTTGGATACCCAATACCTAAGAAACATGGTCCAATTGGTTGATAGAGTTCGACAGGTGGAACGTTTGAAGGCTGAGAAAGCCAGAGCAAACAAAAATAATATGAAGGATAAAGTAGCCTATATCGAACTAGGAACTGACAAATCTGAAACGTTCGGGGAGCAGGTAGATTTCGACGAGGGTGAGGTCGACCTTGCGGAATTGAAGCAAGAACCATCTTATTCCTGCAAAGTTCTAACTCATTCAGGCGGGAAAAATCCAGTCGAACTAGACAGGGACCCTAGGTTCCCAAAGAAGACTTATACCTCTGACGTCACTAAATATGACGAAATCTTCGACTTACTTGTTAAAGATGGTCATATGATAGTACCTCCTAGCGCTAAAATTCCCCCTCTAAAACAAATAAAAAACAGGGGGTTTTGTAAATATCATAATTTTTTGGGCCACAAAACCTCACAATGTTTTCTTTTCAGGGACCTTGTGCAAAGCGCTATAAGAGACGGGAGGCTCCAGTTTGAAGACAAATTGAAGACTCCAATAAGGATCGACGTTGAGCCTCTTCAGATAGTTGATGCCCATTATATTGAACCTTCCATGATCAACATGGTAAAAATTTCTGAAGAATATGGGGAGAAGGTCAGTATGGTCAAAGTGGTTGACGACTTTAAATAGGAAGTTGTGGAAGGGGTCACTGAGGATCCCCATCAAATGGTCCCAACAGAAAGTGCTAAGGGTTTCGCCAGAGAAGTCACTAAGGATCTCACTAATGGAACCATTGTTAGTTTCACAACAAATGAGACCACTGAAGGTTTCATACACGTGGACATGACTCAGGCCACTAGGGGCCTTAGAGTTAAGCTGCAAGAGTTAGACATCACTAAAGATGTCAACATGAAAATCAACATGGTTGATTTGACCTAGAAAATCGTCGAAATTGAGATAGACGAAGGAAGCCTCCGATAGGAGGAGTACAAAAAATGACATACCCTAAACAAGAGGAAACCCTGGTCGAATTCCTCCATAGGTGTCAGAGGAAAATGACAGAAGTTATGTTGTGCCCAAGGTGCAGTTCGATTTTCGATAAGAAAGTTGCGGAGAACCTCGATGGGATTCGACTGGCCAAAAAAGGGAGAAATTGGGGGGATTCAAGAAATATCCAAATATTTGACGACAGATGGGATCCCATAAGGGCTTACCCCTTCAGGCGAACATGCCTTCGACTTATAGGCCTACTACAGAAGCCCCAAGGGACACTTGGATGAAACTAGCTGGGCGGGAGAGGGCAAGACCACCAAAAATGGAAAATTTTCGATGTTAAAAGAGAGTCCTTAATGGCCTATCGAAAAGAGTTTCAGGCATCGAAACAAGTGGCCTATCGTTCTGAGAATCATAAGGGAAAAAACCCAATGTCCCGATCCTAGTGGAGAAGGCAACAACGGCAAAAGAAAGCCGAAAGAGAAGTTGCAGAACAGGAAAAGCTTGAATCTAGTAGCAACATGATGCCAAAGCAATAAAAGAAGTCGGTCGAAAGGAAGTTATTCACTCCTCAAGAGAATGTGCTTGCAGCGAAGTCTGATTATGACGAAAACATGGTGAAAGACGACTTCAAATCTTATTCAGACGCCTCTTTGAACATTGCGTGCAATGTGGTGTCTGTCCTTCCTAAAGAATATGACCAAGTCATAGAGGTCGAGGAGCCAGAAGAAATGGCTGAAATAGAGATGGCGAAACACAAGCATGTGTGTTATTACATCATCAACAACGGCCGTGTGGAAAAGCAAAACGCCTTCTTCGAATGGCCAAATGAGTCGATGAGGAGACATCTAAAACCTCTGTTTATCAAAGGAAAATGGAAAATATGGGGGTAAATAAGATCCTCGTTGATGGTGGAGCGACAATGAACTTGATGTCGCATTTCATGCTAAAAAGGTTTGGTAAAGATGACATCGACACGAAGTTCCACAACATGGTTATCTCGAACTATGAGGGGAAAGTAGGAACTACATTAGGGGTGATACAAGTTGACCCCATTGTCGGCACAATAACAAGGTCGACAATATTCATGGCAATAGCATCAAGAGCCAACTATAATATGTTGTTGGGTAGGGAATGGATTCATGGCATAGGCGCAGTCCCCTCTTCGATGCACCAGAGGGTAACCATATGGCGAAGCGATGGGATTGTGGAGAATATAGAGTCGTACCAAAGCTATTTTATGGCTGAGGTTAACCATGTGGACAAGAGCAGTTTCGACAGGAACCCGACCCACATATCGCCTTGCAGTCCAACAGGTTTCGACCTTTCACCTGCGGATAATGCATTTTGCTCACTCTATTTGCACCCAACTTACGGGTTCCAGTGGGATAGAGAAGTATTTGGCGAAAAGGAATTCGACTATGGAGGTGTCGAAGGTATCTAACCTACGGGTTGGGGAAGTGAATTTGTGACGGTGTCTGATTTACAAACATTAAAAAGGATTTCGGCTTATATAGCCGAAATCAAATTAAAAGTGGCATTAGAGGCCGAAGTTAAATACATGGTTATCGAAGCCAAAAAGATAGAAATGCACTTGGATGGTCATGGCAAGGATTTCAATCCAGAACCACCTGATAAGGTTCTAGACAAAGTGCAGAGCTAGAGGCTCGACTCCATTTACGATGACGAGTCTTTGGGTTTCGAAAAGGATCCGCAGGCAAGTAACACGAAGATACTAACACAGGATCCCTTGGAAGAAATCGACTTGGGGATATGGGGGATTAAAAGGCTCACGTATGTAAGTACCAACATCATCCCAGAACTCAAGATCGAAGTGATCCAGCTGCTGAAGGAGTACAAAGACTGTTTCGCATGGGATTACAATGAGATGCCTGGTTTGAGCAGAGTTTTGGTTGAACTGAAGTTGCCAATAAAGGCTGGGAAGAAGCCTATCAAGCAAACCTCGAGGCGATTTGCACCCAAAGTTCTGTCGAAGATTAATAAGGAGGTCGAAAGGCTTCTAAAATGTAATTCCATCCGCACCAGCAGGTATGTCGAATGGATTGTTAATATAGTATCGGTTATTAAAAACAACGGTACTATGAGGGTTTTCATTGACTTCAAAGATTTGAATGTTGCAACCCCGAAAGATAAGTATACAATGCATGTGGCAGAAATGCTAGTAGATTCTGCCGTGGGACATGAGTATCTTAGTATGCTCGATGGATATTTTGGATATAATCAGATTTTTATCGCTGACGAAGATGTTTCAAAAACGAAATTTTGATGCCCTAAAGCATTAGGTACCTACGAATGGGTAGTAATGCCTTTTGGCCTAAAAACGGTGGGGCAACGTATTAGTGGGAAATGAACTCCATTTTTCATGATTTCATCGAAATGTTTATGCAAATATAGATAGATGATGTTGTAGTTAAGTCCTTTTCAGTGAAAAATCATGTAGACCATCTTCGATAATCATTCTATAGAATGAGGAAACATGGTCTAAAAATGAATCATCTAAAGTGTGTTTTCTGTGTGCAAGCAGAGAATTTCTTAGGCTTTGTGGTCCACAAGAAAGGGATTGAAATTAATCTGAACAAAACCAAGGCCATTATGGAAGCAAAAACGCCATCAATAAAGAAGGAATTACAGTCGTTGCTAGGCAAGATTAACTTCTTAAGGAGGTTTATATCGAACTTAAGTGGCAAGACTCAAGCCTTCTCACCTCTTCTCCAACTCAAGCAGGAAGGCTTTGAATGGGGCACGTACAACAAGAGGCTTTCGACAAGATCAAAGATTACCTTGTGCAACCCTCGATTTTATCACCTCCCTGTAGGAATAGATGTATAAGATTGTACATAGTTGCGTTTGATGTAACGTTAGGGAGCATGTTGGCTCAGGAGGATGAAAATGGTGTCGAACGGGCCATTTACTACCTTAGTAAACTTCTAAATGATGCAGAAACCAGATATAGTATAGTCAAAAAATTATGCCTATGTCTATATTTCTCTTGTACAAAACTAAAGCATTATATAAAGCTAGTTGATGTGTGTGGTTCGTCTCGTTTTGACGTTATTAAGCATATGTTATCTAAACCTATCTTACATAGTCGAATTGGTAAATGGGCTTTGGCTTTGACGAAATATTCTTTAACTTGTATGCCTTTAAAGGTTGTTAAGGGACAAGTGGTAGCAGACTTTATAGTCAACCACTCTATAGTACAAAATTCCTTAAACTATATGGAGTTGGAGCCTTGGAAGTTGTACTTCGATGGTTCTACTCATAAAGATAGAACAGTCGTGGGGGTACTAATTATTTCCTAACAAAATTCCAATAAAATTCAAGTACAAGGTCGAAGGCCTGTGTTCGAACAATGAGGTTGAATACGAGGCTTTGATAGTTGGCCTTGAGATCTTGTTAGAATTGGGGGCAACTCAAGTCGAAATAATGGGAGACTCGGAATTAGTAATAAAACAAATCACAAAGGAATACAAATGTGTTAAAGAAAATTTTATTATGTACTTTGTGATAGTTAGTAGACTCTTACGTAAGTTTGAGGTGGTAAACATTCGACATATACCTCGACTTCAGAATCAAGAGGCCAATGACTTAGCTTAAATTGCCTCTGGTTATAAAATTTTGAAAGGGAAGTTACAAGCTAGGGTCGAGGTCAGTGGAAGAGTAGTGTCGACTAGACTTTTCCCATCAGATTTATAGGAAACAAAGCTAGGTTATGCTAATAAAGAAAAATTCGAGATTCTAGAAATGGATTGTTTGGCAGACGAAGATTGGAGAAAACCAATAGGGGAATATTTAGAGAATCCAACAATATCTATTGAACGAAAAGTCAGGTATCGAGATTTAATCTACGTTCTTATAGGAAATGAATTAGTCAAAAAGACACCTCAAGGAGTCTTACTTAAATGCCTTGGTGAATCTGAGGTATACATAACCCTCTCTAGTGTTCATAAAGGGGCATGTGGGGCACATCAAGCAGGTCACAAGATGAAATGGCTATTATTTCGACAAGGAACGTATTGGCATACCATGCTTAAGGATTATATGGAATTTGCTAAAGGATGTCAAGAGTGCCAAGTGCATGCAGGCATATAACATGTCCCTGCAAGCGAACTCCATTCAATTTAAAACCTTAGCCTTTTAGAGGCTGGGCGTTGGACCTAGTTGGAGAAATTCGACCAACGTCATCTAAGAGTTAAAGATACATTCTAGTGGATATAGATTATTTCACCAAGTGGATTGAGGTTACTCCTTTGATGAATATTGACCAAGAGACCATGATCAAATTCATTCAAAAGCATATTATTTATAGGTTCAGAATACCAGAAATTATTACAACAGATCAAGGATCAGTTTTTATCGGTTGAAAAGTTCAGGAGTTTGCTAAAGAAATGAAGTTCAAATTACTAACATATACACCTTATTACTCTCAGGCTAATGGTCAGGTCGAAGCAGCAAATAAGGTGGTAATTGGGCTAATTCAAAATCATGTGGGGAAGAAGCCAAGAAATTGGCATAAGACGTTAGACCAGATTTTATGGGCTTGTCGAACCTCCATTAAAGAGGCTACAAATGATACGCCTTTCCGGCTAACATATGGTCACGATGTTGTTTTGCCAATCGAAATCCACTTACAATCAACAAGAATTCATAGGCATCGTGAAATTCCATATGAGTCTTATTGGAATATGATGTTATATGAATTAGTCGATTTAGACGAAGAAAAATTAAGTGCCTTTGAATTATTAAAAAGGCAGAAAAAAAGAGTAGAAAAGTCTTATAACAAAAGGGTTAAAGTTAAATTATTTTCGACTGGAGACTTAGTGTGGAAAGTGAGTTTACCCATTGATCGGAAAGATAGAGCATTTGGGAAATGGTCCCCTAAATGGGAAGGATCATTTCAAGTTACTCAAGTTTTTTCAAACGACGCATATGAAATTGAAGAATTAGTTAGAGATCGAAAACTCTTGAAAGTAAATGAGAAATATTTGAAGAAACATAAGTGGTCGGAAAAATAGCAAGTGTACTATTTTGCCTGTTGTAGTAATAAATGGGAAATTCCCCGAATGTCGATCCCAAGAACTGCATGTTAATATTGAGTTTAATTCATCATTCGATTAAACAAAAGTTATAATTAGGGTTTTTAAATTCAAAATTATAAAAATAAAGGTAAAGAAAAATAATAATAATAAATAAGGGTTTACAAGGTATGAGGAACAATGTTAGGGAAGGTGTATGATTTATCCCTGTAACAACTCTGAGTCACTATTGCATCAACAAATATCAGTTACTACCAGTTCTCGAGGGTATTTTCTCCCAAGTCCTTGGTGAGAAAATCTTTAATCATTCTACCCTAATTTCTATGTCCATAGGCAATTAGGGTGAAGTTAAGCTTTATTATATCAAGAATGCTCTGATTGCTACAGGGTATCCCTAGTCTTAGGTGATATCTACTGCATAGTAACCTTATGAAAATCTTACCAATGTTGGTCCAGCCTAATTGATAACCATAAAACAATCTCGATTGGTCCGAAAGAGAAAGCATTAAACACGTCAAGAGGTTACCGTAAGAATAATATTATAAATGCAATCATAAACTCATAGTCATTACAATTCTAAATCAGGGACACCCCCTTCGCATTTACGAGTTTAGCTACTCATATTGTTCAAAACAAATTCAAGAATAAAAATACACATAGTAATTGAATGACTTGGATCTTCAATCGCTTCCTCTCATGAAAACCTTCCGCTCTCTAAATTCCTTGATCTTTGTAATCCTTGATCGTCTGACAATTTTGTGTTCGCCTCGTTCCCAGATCCCTCATTTTCTCTTGTAGAAACTATTCTAATATAGTGAAAATCCCTTGGCAGAAGGTGGAAATCTCCAAAATGTCCCTGCAACTTAAGCCCGGTGAAAAAGCCCGAAAATTGGAAAATTAGCTTTTTGGGCTGACACTGACAGTGTCAGGCTAACACAGGGTTGTGCCATGCCATTGTTTTGGGCATTACTTGTTCTTTCTTGGACTCCCTCCTGACACGGCCCGTGTTAGGTGACACGGGTGGCCGTGTCAGACCTCCTGAACTAGGAAATCTTCTTTTTTCGCATGCCGAAACTTTCCACTTTCTCACATTGTACCCATTGGATCTTCTCAGTGGACCTGGAGGGCATAAACACGACAACCAAAGCATAAAATCATGAAAACATAAAATAAATCTGACAATTAATAAAATTGCTTAAATAACTTACGAGAATGAAAATTAACTTTAAAGGTACCATAATGCGTACACAATGTCTCAATATCCTTGGTTTCTTATCGGATAAGCAACGAAAACATAGTGAAAATGGTGACCGATTAATAAGCCTGCACTTTAGGAGGTAAAAATAGCGAAAGAATAATTTACGAAAAGAGTCAGAGCCATAATGATAAAATTAACCAATTTCCGAAATGGTCAAGTTTTTACATCCAGAGCCATGAAGGGTTGGCTTTAAAAGTTATTACATTAAATTTAAACTAAAACAAATATTTGAATTAATTTCGACCCATTTAAAAGGGGAGAGATTCTTTCATTTTTTGGTACAAGTGGTAACATACTTTATAGTCGAACACTCTATAGTATGATGAAAAAGATTTGAAACCTGAAGCAGAAGAAAAAAACGTGGCTTAGAAAGAGAACTGAATTGATTTTAAAGAAAAATCAATTTTAATTTATTTTAAAATCTTAAAAAACGAAGTAAGAAAATGTTTTGAGTTACTTTTGAAAATAAATTATATATATTAGGTCCACTCTGGGGAATTTTTTTACCAAAATAACCCAATTTTTCAAGAAAATTCCCAAAATAACCCTGTTTTCAAAAAAAATCCCAAATTACCCTGTTTTCAAAAAAAATCCCAAATTACCCCACTTTTAGGAGGATGCGCCAATCCAATTGGCGACTCCTCTTAAAAATAGAGTGCAGACGCCAATTGGATTGGCTAGGGTACATGGTGCAGCCAGTCCAATTGTCGCTCATATGTATTTTTTCAAAGGAGGCGCCAATTGGATTAACACCTCAATGTATTATGCAATTTTGTTGGTTATAAATAGAGGTTTTGTGTGAATCATTTTTCCACATCTCATTTCATCATTTGGCAATCATGTTTGGTGTTCATCGCTGTTATGGAAAGGTGATTTATGCGAGAGACAAACCTCAAATGTTGGTGCTTTTCTGGAACATCACAATGTTCGCTTAACTGAAGAGGGAGTTGTTTCGTTGGTTAGATGGGAAAATACCAAAAGGAAAAAAATTAGAAGTATTGAGAGACTCAATAATATCTTTGGTTGGATGCGAATGAAAATTGATAAGGATGTTAGGGAAATGATGTTCAGACGATATGACATCACTTTGATGGTTGTAATCAGTTATAAATATTCTATTTTCAATTTGCTTATGTTGTAGTGATGTTTCTTATGAACCTCGTTCTAACAAAAACTTAATGATATATAAAAATTGAAGGTTACAAAAATACAATATTACAAAAAGATTATGACCCAGATGATGCTCTTCGATTGAGACATTTGTTCTTGTTGTGTCTTGGTTGACAATAAATACTACATAGTCTTATCAGTTTATCTGTCATATCCATTTCTGTCCTGATACATGTGCTGTTTGACCTTCCTTTTTTCTTTCTATGCATCTCGGCGTTATGCCAAACTATATCACCTTCGTATGGTGGCCAATATTCCTTCATTGGTAGCACCGATAAGCTTTTATTATATACATTCATGATGATGACGACCTTGTACACATCAGATAAATGGTTGTAAGCATCTTGACGAGTATATGCGCATGCTGCAATGACAAGGGAGCAAGGAATGCGGAAGGTCTGGAATTTTCCACAGTCGGACCAACTTCTGTTTAGTCTGACATCATAGGCTAAATTTGGTCTCCCCTCGTTGTGGTCCATTGTTTCATGGACGCTGAAATTTTGCCTATGACGGTCAAAGACTGTTACAACGTGTGTGATAGCTTTGATGCTCTCTTATTTTATGACTTTCATGCAACACTCACTAAATACTTACCCAGACATTAACACCACACTCCATATTTCACCTCTGGTTGCAAATATAGAAGCCAACCTATAGTAGATTGATCTGACCAAGGCAGTTATTTACAGATTTTTAATGCCTTTGAATACCCTGTTCATGCAATCCATAATGTAACACCTCAAAATTTGCCCTCCTCTCTTGGGACTAGCTTAACATATTGCATTGCATTTTTTAGGTCATTAGGCATTGCATTTGCATATCATGTGGAAACATTGTGCAAGTCATCCTCCTAAGTCTTGATCAGAAGATAAAGAGGTTAAGATACAAGCTAAGGTTTCATTGGACTGGATCACTAATCATCTGAGGATGTGTGGTCTGAATTAGGGTTTCATGTTCTTCAAGGAGATTGAGCTTGATCTTGGTTGCTATGGTACATCATCATCATTATGGTCTTGATATCATCCAAGAGGTTCAAGTGATTGATAAGACACCTTGAGATTAGGGTTTTGACTACTGGTCAACCCTAATCAGTTGCATTGGGCCAATCAGGGCATGACATGGAGATGAGGTCTACAATGGATATGGGGATCATCACATGATTATGTTGAGCTTATGGGAGCTAGGGTTTCATCATTTGAGCCATTTCATTAGAAGTTTGAGGCTCAACTTGATCAGTGCATGACCAAATTCATCTATCAATCAAAAAAGTCAACTGTGGTCAACTGGGCTTGAACTGATGGATTTGGAGGTGGGAGAGAGTTGGATATACTTCATTCATGATGAAACAAGTTTCATTTGACATTTCAAACATCAAGAATGAAGAAAATAAAATCAGATGGACAGTTTCCAAAAATAGAAAGTGACTTGTAATGAAAGTTTCCAAAAATGGAAAGTTTTTCACCACAAAATTACATGTCCAAAAAAGCTTCAAATGAAATTTTGTTCAACATGAAATTTGTAGATCTTGCTCTCACCTTTCCAAAAAGTCCAAGAACTTGAATTTCCCATGTATGGTTGACAAGTTATGGCCCAATCATTTTCCAAAAATGCCTAAATTCAAAGTGGCATAACTTTCACATGGAATGGCCAATTTGGGTGATCTTTCTTTGAGCAAACCCCATTTCACATGTACTTTCATGATGTATGATCAAAATTCATCAAAAATGGTCATGGAAAAAAGTCATTTTTCAAGTGATCACTTTGTATTTTTGGCATGGAATGGTGAAATTGAGAAATACAAGGCCTATGCACATGGAACCAATTCTAACACACTCCAAATGCCAAATAGAACTTGTGGGAACTGTCATGTACTGTTGCATTGGCCAAATTTGGAAAAGGACTTTTTGGACATTTCATTAAGAAACTCATTTTCACTAATCCAACTCAATTTGCTAATTTGGATTAAAAAGTTGATTAAGCAGTGGTATAAAGCCTTAACTGTAACAGAAAATGCTAATGAGATTACACATTTTTCATTCTCCAAGATCTAACAAACTTTTTCATCCAAAACCTCTCAAATTCTCTCAAACTTTTTCCAACATTTTTCACCAATTCTCATCAAAATCTCCATCAATCTTGTTCATTCTTCTTGGATCTACACTCTACAAGTGATTGTGCATAACTGTTTCACAAAATCCATGCCATAACCTTGCCAAATTGCAACTGTTGGAAGCTTGCTCATCAATGGAGTTTTGAAGATTCTTGCAACTGGTGCTGTTTCGAGCTAACCTAATCACTCCAATCATCTTCCTCATCAATAATCTTCATCTGTTTCATCTTCTTACACCTGGAAAAGCAAGAATCGAGCACTGCCATCTTCAAGAGGTAATTCTTCGAAATTCTTAATTGCATGAATTGTTAGGTGGTTTGTGTAGATCTTCCAATGTAGATTATCATGATGCTCGTGGTTTTTGATTTGGTTGAGTGTAGAGAGAGATATCGTGATTTGAACTTTGACCTAGGAAGTTTCTTTCGATCGATCCCGTTGATAGGTTCAGAATTAGGAAAAATCGAATGCATGTCCATGATCTAGGTTGAGAGACGGTGATTTTGATGTATGGCATGTGCGTTTTGGTTGAGAAATGCTCGTAACGGATTTCTGGACATTGTTGTTGACGTTCTGGACGAAGAACGTGTTCAGAGGCGCGTTTGATCCAAAATTCCTTTGCCTGCATTCGAAATAGTTGTTTCCCCCGCCTCAGAGCCAATCAGAGCGCGCCACTGAATTAATGCCAACGACGTCGTTTTGGTCATGTTGTTAAGAATTACCAGATTGCCATTATTCCAATATTCATTTCATTATTTCTTATTTCTTTTTCAATTTCATTTCATTTTTGATGCATGAACTTAGAAAAATCATAGGAGATTCATTATTTGTCCAAATTTTGTGAGGTTTTTTGCATGATTCTCCTTATGATGTGTAGTTTTTAATGGTGATTTTTATGATTTTTGTGCACGTGTGAAAAAATAAAATGCCTAGGGATTGTTTGGATGTATGCAATTTGTACATGCTTTGCCATATCATTCATAAAATGATGATGCTTCCAAAGAAATTGATGAAATTTTTTGTGCTTATTATGGACTATTTGATGGTGATTTTGGTATGTAGTTTGTAATTTTTGGATACCTGGTTGAGGAGATATGAATTTTTGATTAGAGGTGTGACAATTTGTGTCACACCAAGCTTGATGAACTTCATGATTTTATTTGATATTCTTAGGGATGTTGAATTGAGCCAATTTTTTTGCATGAATGAGCCTATTTATGTTGAGATCACATGTGATTTTTTCTGGAATTTTTGATGGCATTTCCTAATTGATTGAGATTTTCTCTTCTGTTGGATCATTTTGTGACATTTTGTGACACATGTTGGCATTTGAATTGTGAAATTCTCATGATTAATTGGATGGATGTGAAATTTGACATGTGGATTCTAGACACATTATAGGTCATTGTGGTTTTGATCCCATTCATTTATCTTGTTGTGTCACTGTTTTATGATTTATTGAAGTTGATGCTTGTTTTGATGCCTTGTGTTGGCTTGCTTGAACTTGTCTGAACTTCTTGATTTTCATTGACCTACTTCCTTTTGTCCAATTAAGCTGAAATTTGATATGCTATTCATTGGATATGTTCTGTTTAGACTTGAATTTTTATGGAATTAATTGAATTGTTTTGGTATGGATTTGCTTGAGATCTTTCTGTTTGGTCATTTGAGGTTGCAAATTGCATGTTTAATGCTATTTTGTGCATGAAATGGTGATGGTGAATGATATGAGCATGGGACCAATTGCATTTGTTTATAATTTGTTGGAATGTGATTTTGGATAATTTTCACTTGCTGTTTTGATTTTTTCATCTCCTTTGGACCCTAGGCTTGTCCTAGTGGTCTTGTTTCTCACTTTTGAATTGTGTTTCAGGTTGAGATGCAAATGCCTTAAAGGAGAATGATGCAAGTTGATTAAATTGAGTTTGGATTAATTATTGTGAACTAACTTGTGTGTTTTGTAGGATGCTTGGCTCATTTGAGTTGATTGTGCTTTGCACATTGCATTGTCTGATTGTACATTGTCTGTTGATTCTTATGCTGTCTGTTTTGACTATGTGATTGGTATACTGACTGTGCTTGATTGATTCCAGGTACCATAGTCGCTTTAGTTCTTTAAGAACTTGTTGTGCTGCTGCTTGGTTGTATAAACCAGTTGAGGTAGACTCTCTTGTCTCCATGTAGTCTGGAAGACCTGGCTTGTTATTTAGCTAGGCAACTGTCTGAAGTCCTCCTTAAGAGGCGATGTTTGTGATTGTTTACTTTTGTCCCCAAGCAGGTAAAGACCTTGATTAAGGCAATTGGCGGAACCCAAGGGATGTGCAATCCATCCTCTGTAACACCCCGATAATAATAAGATAATTATTTAAATTGAGTTAATAATATATTTATTAATTTACCTAAATAATTGGAATTATTATTATTATTATTATTATTGGAATATTATTGGGATTATTATTATTGAATTATTTTTATTATTGGAATAAAAGTAGAAATCAGTAAAAAGGTCCCATTTAGTAAAAAGATTATTTTTTCACGTGAAAAGGGAAAAGGGACAGAAAAGTGGAAAAGGGAAAAGGGACAGAAAAGTGGAAAAGGGAAAAGGGCAAAGAGCCAGAGAACGAAGGTTGAAGGAAGGAAAAGCTTGGAGCTCAGAGATTTGCCGGATTAACATCGATTAATGGGTATTATGGGATAATATGTGATGGGTAGTGAGAAACCATTGATTTGCCTCTGATTGCATGATGTATGATGAATTTGTGAACTTTTGGGATGAACGAAAATTGAGTTAAAATTGAAGAAATTCGTAGGAATTAGGGGTAGAAAGGTTAGTAAATCGTGAAATCGAAAGTGTATGATTCGTGTTAGATGAGATGAATGAATTGTGTGTAAAATTTGGACTGTGGAAGGTTGAATTGGATAGATCTCGTAGCAGAGAAAGCCATTGCAGATCTGGGAATTCTGGTTTTTGATCATACGCGTATGGCACTAGGCAATACGCGTATGAGATGGCTGGTACGCGTATGGATGAGGCCTTACGCGTATGGGTGAGGAAAATGATATTTTAAACGTAGATTTGTCTCTGTTGGTACGCGTATGGGAGAGTGGTACGCGTAGCATACGCGTATGAGACTGATGATACGCGTATGGGTTGGGCGAGGAAATGCGCCATACGCGTATGGGCATAGGCGATACGCGTATGGGCAGACTTGTGGTTTTCTGAACTGTTGTTGTGCAGTTTTTGGTTGTTTAGGCTGAGTGATGTAACTTAGCTGATGTATGACGTAGTAGGGATCATTTCCCGTTGTTTTGAGTAGTATAGGTATTAGTAGAGTGTGCTAATACTGTGTTTGATTATGCGGCATGATATGATATGCTTTTGTGATAAAATGTGTTGATGATGTGTGATGGTATGCATGACGCTGTGAATGTATCAGTTATGTATGCATTGTGAATAGACTGTTTTATGGCTTAGAGTGTGAGCATATGTCTATTCTTGAATGGTTGTTGTTGTTGCATTGCTAGGTGAATTAGCATGCATATTGTGGCCTTTATGGTGGTAGCTAATTCCCATGGTGAGGGATTAGTGATGTTAGTCATTTTGGACTGTTGTTGATGTTTGCATGCTAGGTGAGTAGCGTGCATAGCATGGCCCATTTGGGGTGGTAGCTAATTCCCATGGTGAGGAATTAGTGATGTGAGTCACTAGGTCTCAAATGAGTGGGACTAGTGAGCTTGGTAGCCGTACCTGGATTTGGTCGGTGAAGTTGAACTATATGTTCACGAATAGTCGGTACCGCATGCATGGAGTCTCATTGCATAAAATGTGTATGGCGTATAATATGAATGGATGTATTCCAATATTATACGTGTGTTGTGTTGATATTGAGTACGAGTATGATTTGCATCGGTATTGAATATGATGTTTGAGTTGATGTACCGTTACTGAATGTGTTATGTGATTAGGGTGATTAATGTGTTAAATTACTTAACATGACATGATGTTTTATAATGCTTATTATATTGATTGAGGAACTCACCCTTACAACTATTTTCAGGTAACGAGAAATGAGTTGAGTAGAAGTTAATGCTTGGAGTCTAGTGTAGTCTCCTTAGTGGGTCGTGCTCTGATAGATGTAACATCGGGATGGGATATTTTAACTTGTTTTAAATGTTTTATTGTTGGTTGAGAACCATTTCACATGTAATGTTTTACATGATTGATAAAATTTATATCCGCTGTGTTTTATGCAAATGTTTATGTTTTGAAGTAATCAAAGAGCATGACCGTTATATTGTTGAATGGTGTGGAATATTGTGTGACATCCTTAAATGGCATAATTACTCTGATGTTGTATTTTGATATTTAATTAAATTATTCGGGTATTTTAGAAGGGTGTTACATTAGTGGTATCAGAGCATAGTCGGTCGAGTCGAGTCGTAATTATTCCGTTCCCCTGTACGGGATAGGTGTTGTGTAACCCTATCAGTACTTATTGTTTAGTTTGTTTGGGTTTTCAGAATAGAGATGGCTGGAAGAGGTAGAGATGATGCTGCGATTGCTGAGGCTCTGGGTATGCTAGCTGGAGTACTTGGAGGAAATCAGAATGTTATGGGAATGGGAGCTGCTCGTCAACTGAGTGAGTTCCAGAAGAACAACCCTCCAATGTTCAAGGGAGCATACGATCCAGATGGCGCTCAGAAGTGGCTGAAGGAGATAGAGAGAATCTTCCGAGTGACTGAGTGTGCCGATAACCAGAAGGTCAGGTTCGGTACGCATATGTTGTCAGAGGAAGCAGATGATTGGTGGGTTGCTACCCACACTGAGTTGGAATCTGCTGGGAATGCTGAGATCACTTGGGCTGTGTTCAGAGAGAGATTCCTGAGGAAGTATTTTCCAGAGGATGTCAGAGGAAAGAAAGAGATAGAGTTCTTGGAATTGAAGCAGGGTAACAGGTCTGTTACTGAGTACGCTGCTAAGTTCACAGAGCTGTCCAAGTATTATACTCCCTATAACGAGGCTACTGGAGAATTTTCTAAGTGTGTGAAGTTTGAAAACGGGTTACGTCCCGAGATCAAGCAGGCTATTGGGTATCAGCGGATCAGAGTATTTTCTGACTTGGTTGACTGTTGCAGGATTTTTGAACAGGATTCCAAAGCCAGAGCAGAGAGCTATCAGCAAAGGGTTGATAGGAAAGGCAAGAGTCAGAATGATCGTGGAAAACCGTATGCAGCTGGCAAAGGTTTTCAGAAGCAGAGTGGGATGAAGAGGCCTAGTGGGGGAGACTCCAGTGCCCCTGCTAAGTGTTACAGATGTGGTCAGGCGGGACATCGTTTCCATGAGTGTGCCAGTACTGAGAAGAAGTGTTTCAAGTGTGGAAAAGGTGGTCATTTGGCTGCAGAGTGCCGGATGAAGACTGTGACTTGTTTCAACTGTGGAGAGTTGGGTCATATCAGTCCACAGTGTCCTAAGCCGAAGAAGGAGAATCAGTCGGGAGGCAAGGTCTTTGCTTTATCGGGTTCTGAGACTTCTGCAGATGATCGTTTGATCCGAGGTACGTGTTATATTAATGGCTTTCCTCTTGTAGCCATTATTGACACCGGTGCTACTCATTCCTTTATATCTTTGGATTATGCTGTGAAACTTAAGTTAGAGATATCTGAGATGCATGGAAGTATGGTAATTGATACTCCTGCGAAGGGTTCAGTGACTACTACTTCAGTTTGTTTAAATTGTCCTTTGAGTATTTTTGGTAGAGACTTTGGGATGGACCTTGTGTGTCTTCCACTAGTGCAGGTTGATGTTATCCTGGGTATGAACTGGTTGGTGTTTAACCGAGTCTATATCAACTGTTTTGATAAGACTGTGATCTTTCCTGAGATTGAGGAAGGAAAGAGTTTGTTTCTATCTGCAAGGCAGGTGAATGAGGCAGTAATAGATGGGGCAGAGTTGTTTATGCTGTTAGCGACTATGGAGGCTAAAGATAAACTGGTGATTGGTAATCTAGCCGTGGTGTGTGATTTCCCTGATGTGTTTCTGGAAGAGGTGAATGAATTGCCACCAGAGCGCGAGGTTGAGTTCTCGATTGATTTAGTACCTGGTACTAGACCGATATCGATGGCTCCGTACCGTATGTCTGCTGTTGAGTTAACTGAATTGAAGAGTCAGTTGGAAGATCTGTTGGATAAGCAATTTATTCGTCCGAGTGTGTCACCGTGGGGTGCACCAGTGTTATTGGTTAAGAAAAAAGAAGGTACTATGAGGTTGTGTGTGGACTATAGGCAACTGAATAAAGTGATGATCAAGAATCGGTATCCGTTACCGAGGATTGATGATTTGATGGATCAGTTGGTTGGTGCGAGTGTGTTCAGCAAGATAGATTTGAGGTCGGGATATCATCAGATACGTGTGAAGACTGAGGATATTCAGAAGACTGCTTTCAGAACAAGGTATGGACATTATGAGTATTCTGTAATGCCTTTTGGTGTGACTAATGCGCCTGGAGTATTTATGGAGTACATGAATAGGATTTTCCACCCGTATCTAGACAAGTTTGTTGTGGTGTTTATTGATGACATTTTGGTGTATTCGAAATCTGAAGAAGAGCATGCTGAGCATTTGAGAGTGGTTTTAGAAGTTCTACGAGAAAAGAAGTTATTTGCTAAACTGTCCAAATGTGAATTTTGGTTAGAAGAGGTGAGTTTTCTTGGTCATGTGATTTCAAGAGGAGGTGTTGCTGTTGATCCTTCTAAGATAGAAGCGGTATCTAAGTGGGAAGCTCCTAAGTCTGTTGTTGAGATTCGAAGTTTCCTTGGTTTGGCAGGTTATTATAGGAAATTCATTGAGGGATTTTCTAAGTTGGCGTTACCGTTGACGATGTTGACTAGAAAGGGGCAAGCGTTTGTTTGGGACCCAAAATGTGAAGAAGGTTTCCAAGAGTTAAAGAGAAGGTTGACTACTGCTCCTATTCTGATATTACCGAGTTCGTCGGAATCATTTGAGGTTTACTGTGATGCCTCATTGTTGGGTTTGGGTGGTGTGTTGATGCAGAATAAGCAGGTTATAGCTTATGCTTCGAGACAACTGAGGGTTCATGAGAGGAACTATCCGACACACGATTTAGAGTTGGCAGCTGTGGTATTTGTTCTGAAGTTATGGAGGCATTACTTGTATGGATCAAGATTTGAGGTTTTTAGTGACCATAAAAGTTTAAAGTATTTGTTTGATCAGAAA
The DNA here is from genome assembly GCF_024323335.1 of Lathyrus oleraceus. Taxonomy (NCBI): domain Eukaryota; kingdom Viridiplantae; phylum Streptophyta; class Magnoliopsida; order Fabales; family Fabaceae; genus Lathyrus; species Lathyrus oleraceus. The sequence goes on along the minus strand of NC_066585.1, from coordinate 520,848,264 downwards.
GAGCTGAATATGAGACAGAGGAGATGGTTAGAATTTCTGAAGGATTATGACTTTGGTTTGAATTACCATCCGGGTAAAGCAAATGTAGTGGCTGATGCATTGAGTAGGAAATCATTGCATATGTCTATGTTAATGGTTAAGGAATTGGATTTAATTGAGCAGTTTAGAGACTTGAGTTTGGTGTGTGAGAGTACTCACAATAGTGTTAAATTGGGAATGTTGAAGTTAACGAGTGGTATTCTGGATGAGATCAGAGAGGGTCAGAAATCCGATGTGTTTTTGGTTGATAAGTTGACTTTAGTGAATCAAGGCCAAGGTGGTGAATTCAGAGTGGATGAGAATGGTGTTTTGAAATTTGGTAATCGGGTGTGTATTCCGGATGTTACCGGACTTGAGAAGAGTATTCTTGAAGAAGGACATCGTAGTGGCCTGAGTATTCATCCTGGAGCTACGAAGATGTATCATGATTTGAAGAAGTTATTTTGGTGGCCGGGAATGAAAAGAGAAATTGCGAGTTTTGTGTATTCCTGTTTGACTTGTCAGAAGTCAAAAATTGAGCATCAGAAGCCGTCTGGGCTAATGCAACCGTTGGCTATTCCAGAGTGGAAGTGGGATAGTATCAGTATGGATTTTGTTTCTGGTTTACCGAGGACAATTAAGAATTTTGAAGCCATTTGGGTGATTGTCGACAGATTGACGAAATCGGCTCATTTCATTCCGATCAGAATGGATTATCCGTTAGAGAAACTAGCTGAGTTGTATATTGAGAAGATTGTAAGTTTGCATGGTATTCCGTCGAGTATTGTTTCGGACAGAGATCCTAGATTTACATCGAAGTTTTGGGAAGGTTTGCAGAGGGCTTTGGGAACTAAGCTGAGATTGAGTTCTGCATATCATCCGCAGACTGATGGTCAGACTGAGAGGACGATTCAGTCACTAGAGGATCTTTTGAGGGCTTGTGTTTTGGAAAAAAGAGGTGCTTGGGATTGTTATTTACCTTTGATTGAGTTTACCTACAACAATAGTTTTCATTCGAGCATTGGTATGGCACCGTTTGAAGCTTTGTATGGTAGGAGATGTCGGACACCGTTATGTTGGTATGAGTCCGGTGAGAGTGCTGTGGTTGGACCGGAGATTGTTCAACAGACTACAGAAAAGATTAAGATGATTCAGGAGAAGATGAGAATTGCTCAGAGTCGTCAGAAGAGTTATCATGACAAGAGGAGGAAGTCACTTGAGTTTCAAGAGGGAGATCATGTGTTTCTTCGTGTTACTCCGATAACTGGGGTTGGTCGAGCTTTAAAGTCGAAGAAATTGACACCTCGATTTATTGGTCCTTATCAGATTTTGGAGAGGATAGGGGAGGTAGCCTATCGTATCGCTTTACCGCCGTCGCTTGCGAATTTGCATGAGGTTTTTCATGTGTCTCAGTTGAGGAGGTACATTCATGATCCGTCGCATGTGGTCCAAGTAGATGATGTCCAGGTGAGAGATAACCTGACTGTTGAGACATCACCTATGAGGATCGAGGATCGAGAGTTGAAGCAGTTGCGGGGCAAAGAGATTGCTTTGGTGAAGGTAGCTTGGGGAGGACCAGCAGGTGGCAATGTGACTTGGGAACTGGAGAGTCAGATGAAGGAGTCTTATCCGGAGTTATTCGCTTGAGGTATGTTTTCGAGGACGAAAACTCTTTTAGTGGGGGAGAGTTGTAACACCCCGATAATAATAAGATAATTATTTAAATTGAGTTAATAATATATTTATTAATTTACCTAAATAATTGGATTTATTATTATTATTATTATTATTGGAATATTATTGGGATTATTATTATTGAATTATTTTTATTATTGGAATAAAAGTAGAAATCAGTAAAAAGGTCCCATTTAGTAAAAAGATTATTTTTTCACGTGAAAAGGGAAAAGGGACAGAAAAGTGGAAAAGGGAAAAGGGACAGAAAAGTGGAAAAGGGAAAAGGGCAAAGAGCCAGAGAACGAAGGTTGAAGGAAGGAAAAGCTTGGAGCTCAGAGATTTGCCGGATTAACATCGATTAATGGGTATTATGGGATAATATGTGATGGGTAGTGAGAAACCATTGATTTGCCTCTGATTGCATGATGTATGATGAATTTGTGAACTTTTGGGATGAACGAAAATTGAGTTAAAATTGAAGAAATTCGTAGGAATTAGGGGTAGAAAGGTTAGTAAATCGTGAAATCGAAAGTGTATGATTCGTGTTAGATGAGATGAATGAATTGTGTGTAAAATTTGGACTGTGGAAGGTTGAATTGGATAGATCTCGTAGCAGAGAAAGCCATTGCAGATCTGGGAATTCTGGTTTCTGGTCATACGCGTATGGCACTAGGCAATACGCGTATGAGATGGCTGGTACGCGTATGGATGAGGCCTTACGCGTATGGGTGAGGAAAATGATATTTTGAACGTAGATTTGTCTCTGTTGGTACGCGTATGGGAGAGTGGTACGCGTAGCATACGCGTATGAGACTGATGATACGCGTATGGGTTGGGCGAGGAAATGCGCCATACGCGTATGGGCATAGGCGATACGCGTATGGGCAGACTTGTGGTTTTCTGAACTGTTGTTGTGCAGTTTTTGGTTGTTTAGGCTGAGTGATGTAACTTAGCTGATGTATGACGTAGTAGGGATCATTTCCCGTTGTTTTGAGTAGTATAGGTATTAGTAGAGTGTGTTAATACTGTGTTTGATTATGCGGCATGATATGATATGCTTTTGTGAGAAAATGTGTTGATGATGTGTGATGGTATGCATGACGCTGTGAATGTATCAGTTATGTATGCATTGTGAATAGACTGTTTTATGGCTTAGAGTGTGAGCATATGTCTATTCTTGAATGGTTGTTGTTGTTGCATTGCTAGGTGAATTAGCATGCATATTGTGGCCTTTATGGTGGTAGCTAATTCCCATGGTGAGGGATTAGTGATGTTAGTCATTTTGGACTGTTGTTGATGTTTGCATGCTAGGTGAGTAGCGTGCATAGCATGGCCCATTTGGGGTGGTAGCTAATTCCCATGGTGAGGAATTAGTGATGTGAGTCACTAGGTCTCAAATGAGTGGGACTAGTGAGCTTGGTAGCCGTACCTGGATTTGGTCGGTGAAGTTGAACTATATGTTCACGAATAGTCGGTACCGCATGCATGGAGTCTCATTGCATAAAATGTGTATGGCGTATAATATGAATGGATGTATTCCAATATTATACGTGTGTTGTGTTGATATTGAGTACGAGTATGATTTGCATCGGTATTGAATATGATGTTTGAGTTGATGTACCGTTACTGAATGTGTTATGTGATTAGGGTGATTAATGTGTTAAATTACTTAACATGACATGATGTTTTATAATGCTTATTATATTGATTGAGGAACTCACCCTTACAACTATTTTCAGGTAACGAGAAATGAGTTGAGTAGAAGTTAATGCTTGGAGTCTAGTGTAGTCTCCTTAGTGGGTCGTGCTCTGATAGATGTAACATCGGGATGGGATGTTTTAACTTGTTTTAAATGTTTTATTGTTGGTTGAGAACCATTTCACATGTAATGTTTTACATGATTGATAAAATTTATATCCGCTGTGTTTTATGCAAATGTTTATGTTTTGAAGTAATCAAAGAGCATGACCGTTATATTGTTGAATGGTGTGGAATATTGTGTGACATCCTTAAATGGCATAATTACTCTGATGTTGTATTTTGATATTTAATTAAATTATTCGGGTATTTTAGAAGGGTGTTACATTAGTGGTATCAGAGCATAGTCGGTCGAGTCGAGTCGTAATTATTCCGTTCCCCTGTACGGGATAGGTGTTGTGTAACCCTATCAGTACTTATTGTTTAGTTTGTTTGGGTTTTCAGAATAGAGATGGCTGGAAGAGGTAGAGATGATGCTGCGATTGCTGAGGCTCTGGGTATGCTAGCTGGAGTACTTGGAGGAAATCAGAATGTTATGGGAATGGGAGCTGCTCGTCAACTGAGTGAGTTCCAGAAGAACAACCCTCCAATGTTCAAGGGAGCATACGATCCAGATGGCGCTCAGAAGTGGCTGAAGGAGATAGAGAGAATCTTCCGAGTGACTGAGTGTGCCGATAACCAGAAGGTCAGGTTCGGTACGCATATGTTGTCAGAGGAAGCAGATGATTGGTGGGTTGCTACCCACACTCCTTTGTCTGAAGCTCTCCCTGGACAGGGATAAGAGCTGTGAAGTCTAATCTTCACTCACCTTTCATCTGGCTTCACCCTGACTCTCAATGTCAGGGTTAAGAGCTAAACACCACCTTTGTACAGACGACTTGCCTCGGCAGTCCACCCTTGTTTGAGCCTCACTTGACTGGATATAGTGTGTGCTATTTGAAATGTTTGCTTTATTTTGATTGATGCTTGCATGCTTGTTTTTCCTGGTTAGGATTAGCTTGCTGTTGTGCAAGTAGATAGAAACCATAACATAGGGCAATGATGCATGATAACACTAGGCTCGAGTACAGCTCCCTAGTAGTGTGTCTCCCCTTGGTTTCTGGCTAGAATTTCTTTCCCGTTCAGGGGAACTACGTCGCCCTGATCCTCATACCAGATGAGGTACGTAGGCAGGAGACCGTGCGAGGTCTCTCCGGGCACCCTTTTTCTTTTTGTAAATGTTTGCTTGTTTCTTCTTGTGTGTCAGGATATGGATGTAAGCCCAGCGATTGGCTGTCCGTATCCTGAGTTTGTTTGTTTGGTTCGGAAGCCGATGTAAGTCCAGCGATTGGCATTCGGGTTCCAGGTTTGCCTGTGTTTGTGTGTGTCTTGTTTGGCGTGCGTGAGCCGAACTACGGCAGCTCTGATTCTCGTTCCAGACGAGATACGTAGGCATAAGATGCGATGTCCTAACGAGCCCTCTTCCTCTTAACCCCACCTGTGTTGTTTCGGTGTGTGTGTGTGTGATGTTTGTTTTAGCAACCTTTTCCTATCTTTAGAGCGTGGATCCCGTCGAGTACGACGGACGTGAGGGGTGCTAATACCTTCCTCTTGCGTAACCGACTCCCGATCCCATTCTCTTTGGTCGCGAGACCATGCTTTTCCCGGGTTTACTCTGAGCGTTTCCTTTCCCTCTTTTGGGATAAATAACGCACGGTGGCGGCTCTGTGTTGTTTTTGTTTTAGCCCGCCGGTTGTTTTTCGCGGATGCGACAGCTGGCGACTCTGCTGGGGATAGTCATAGATGTTGACCTGCGCTGGTCCATCTTCCCTAAGCGAGTCTCTCATAGCGTTCTAGGATAGTTTAGGTTGCTTGTGCCGCTTTATTTATTGCATTTATTATTCTGACTGTGTACATATTTGTTAATACCTCAGGATTGGCATTAATTTTAGAAAACAAATAATGTAATCACCTCTGTTGTTTTAATATGTTGGGTTGAAGAAATTCAACATCTGGACCAACATGTCATGTACGATGTCACGACGTCAGGTCTGTGACATCGCACATGTGTAGGAAACTGAATTAATTAATTCAGTATATGTTCTGGGATCAGCAAGGATATCTGGTGAATATCCTAACTCCCAGGTGGAGGTCTTGAAGACTAAATCAGAAGATATATAGGCTCAAAATATGGAGATATATATGGAGAGAGTTTAGGAACTTGAAGACCTTGTTTGTAGCAGAATTTTTCTGCTGAAGTTGCAACAGCAAAGAACAAGTCTGCTGCAACTTTCTGAAGGCCCAAATCCAGTTGGGTGATTAGGTTATAAATAGCTGATTGTAATCTAGTTTTTTGTAAGCCTCTTAGAATGAATTTTTAGGGGTGTGTGTAAGGTAAACCTCCCAATCTGTGGGAAGGGTACCATGTGTTTCTCAGTGGTAAACCTGAGAGTGTTTGTTACTCAAAGCCTGTAGGCAAGAGTAATTATGTTCTTGAATGAAGCTGTGAAGCAAGTTCAAGGTGTTTGCACATTACATTGTATTTGTAGTGATAGGAATGGAAACTGGAGGTTTCTATCTAGGAGTTCCTAGGTATAGATTGCATTGGGTAGGGATTAAGTGATGAGTTGTAAACGGGGGAGTTTAACTCTGAATTGATACTACTAATAGTGGATCTTCTTCCTGGCTTGGTAGCCCCCAGATGTAGGTCATGTTGGACTGAACTGGGTTAACAATTTCCTGTGTTTGTTTACCTACTGCATGTTATAATCATGTCTGCCATAATTCAGGTTGTGTTACAGTCTGCCAATCAAGTTAATAACAAACCTGATACATAGCCTTCTGTTGGAATGTCAATCAGAATGTTTTGACATTCATCAACAACAGCACATACTGTTTAATAAGCTGATGAATTCAGTTCAGTATGTAGTAAAGTCTGGTTTTAAAAAGCATATCAGACCTGGCCAAAAGAGCAGTGTGAAATTGTCAAACTGGATGTCTTGACAGTTCTTCCAGTAAGCTGATACTGAAGTAGAGACTGGTTGGTCTTTTACAGTACAACAAATTTAGCAGTCTGTGTTCAGGAACTAAACAGACTGAGCATATGGTTCTGGGCTTGGATGTCAGACGGAATGTTGTGACATTCATTCCTGACAGCATATGCTATATTGTTGGATGGTTAGTTTTTCTGTTTCAGGATTTTTCTCAGGCTATTCTTCAGGAATCCACCAGCTGATCTAAAATCTAGGAAACTAACAACTAAGCTACAATTAATGAACCTAACAAATAATCTATTTGTTAGCTCCTTAATAAGTGGAGATTAGTTTAACTTGTTACAACCTTTAATCTAGGAAATACAAGTACATGACCAACAAACTGGAACAATGTAACAGATGATGTCCAAAATAGGATTGAGACATCGTGCTGATAACTGTGTAGGAAAACAACAGTAGTGAATGTTATGGTGCACATAACTAAGTGTTCCTCCTTTCTAGGATGACATAGAAGGAGAGGTCGTGACACTGTGAAAAGGTGCACATTAGTACAGAGTGTAATAACTGTCTTGCTGTAATAGGTACAATGTTAGATCAGATGTCGTGACTTGAAGTAGAACATCTGAATACTGACTACGCCAGAATTTCAATTGGTATCAGAGCAGGCATCCTGTTCTGTCTCTGGATGAGATCCATGGGTGATACTTTCTGGTAGCTGGCAAGGAGTTATGTTAGTACTGATGCTGGAACCTGTGTAAGGTTCTGTAATTCCCTGAATGGTCCCTTGAAGTAGGTGGATGGACTGTTCATGACAGGAATGGTGTGTACCTGTCTCTGGAGGTTGGCTATTGGCCTGAGTGTGGGACAGCTGTGCCAGTACTAAATCACATTCAAACCTGGTATGGTCTTGGAGGCCAATCTGGTGAAGTGTGTGTTCATAGGTTGAGTGTATTATGATTTCCGCTGCATAATACATGGCAAAACTCAAACTCTGATGTAGTTTCCCCTCATGTGGATGAAAGGTTGCTGTGTTCAAGATCTCATCATAATCTACTGAAGATGTCAAAGATACTTGAGTCTCCTCAAGTCCACTCATCATGACGTTCTCACTTCAGGATGGTAAGAATCACTTAATCACTGATTCTTTTACTCTCTTGAGTAGGGTGTATGAAGACCTTGAAGACCTTCAAGGAAGGTTTGTTCCAAGGAGGTGGAACTAATGTTCTATGCGATGTTAGAACATGTTATTCAACAAGTATGCAGCTACTGGTTGAAGAGCAGATGTTTTTAGGGTTCAAACAAAGGGATAATTCTGTTTGGAACCTACTCCTGACCTGGAAGAGGAGACATCTGTGTGTGCTAAGTTGACAAGAGCAGGGTCAACTGGGTGTGTGCTCAAGAAGGTCATCCCTAGAAGTTGAGCTGGTTGAGATGTGACATTGTGCAATCTCCTGCTGTTAGGCATCTTCCTGCAGTTTGATCATGATTGGATAGTTGTTCCCTGAAGTACTATGGTGTGTTGGAAGACAAGTCTCCTGGATGTTAGCAGTCAATAATGGGGTAACCTGATTGTGATATCATTTAAGGGGGGTGGAACCATGAATCTTGTTATATGAAGATTCAGTGGTTGGTTGAGGTAATATGCTCTGGCAATGCATATCTACTATTGACTGGGGTTGTTTGTCTCACTAGTACTTATGGTCAGCTGAAGTCTGATTGGTGTGATTGGAGGAGTTAGTTGCCACTGGTAAGGGATGGTGGATGTCATGTTGAGACATTTGTGTACAATGCATGGATATTGGTGTGGAGTTTCCATGATTGTTAAGTTGAGGGGGAGTCTTGGTTAACCTCCTCAAGTCTGGTCAGCCTAGGGTCTGGTTGGCTGTTAACCTGTGTCACATGGGTTCTGGTGGTTGTGTGACACATTTGCAAGGAAAAATTCATCTCTCTCATTCCTAAGGGTGAATTTAATCTGGGAAGACTTTCAAAATTGTCTAGGTGCTTGCAAGCAGAAGATGTTGACACAAGAAGAGTACTTTCAAAGTAGTCTTATGGTGGAAGTATCTGAAAGGAAAATTGGGAAAGGATTTAAGATCAATGTCTACTTGTGTCAAGTACAAGTGTGCAATTGATTATCCTTGGAGCTCAAGATAACGGATGTTCTTAAAGATGTTGGAACATCACTTCTTCAAGACCCTGTGCAGAATCACAGGAAGGACAGTACATTGGCTTATGATCTATCTCTTTGGTGGCAGCAAAAGCATATGATCTCTGAAAAGGTTTCCTGGCAAGAAACATGTTCAGCCTTGGTATGTACAAGAAGAAGAAGACATCATAGTCTTGATGGTGGTTACTTGGATCAGTTTATTTCTGATCTAGGTAAGGAAGTGCATTAGCTTATGCACACTGTGAAGTCAAGAACAAGTGGCAGCAGTCTTGACATCATGGAAACAGCCTTGCCTTAGGATGTGGAATCCTTGGTAAAGCTGAAGGGTTAGTGTCTAACTGGTCCTTCTGAAGACTCATACATCAGAGTGTCGGATGTCTTTGGAGAAGAAGCAGGGATTCATCAAGGTGTGAGCTTGGATGACTTAACTGCAAACTTGCAGGATGGAGGTTGTTTACTCAAACTTGGTTCCACAATCAAGTCTATGAGAACATTGAACTCTTGTTCTGTGAAGGGAGGAAGTTCTTTCAAGTGGCAGAAGAAGGAGCTGAATTCAACAGCTGGGTGTCAAAACACAATGTTGTCACATTTGGTTCAACATCAGATTCTTAGTTGATGAAGTGGCACATCAACTTAAGATAGAAGGGTCTGCAGGGTTGTAGATTGGACACTTCAAAAGGCTTGAAGTTCAAATTTCACCTGGAAGGTCAGAATATCTTTGGGAGAAGTCTGATACACGTGGAGAGGTCAAAAAGCAGCATTTGACCTGTTCATATGAGAATTCATGAAGGAGGTAATCAACCAGTGGCAGTTGGTCCATCTCAGAAGTGAGTTCGAAGAATCAAGATAATCAACATAAGGCAGCTGGTTATTCTTGAGGAAAGTCTGAGACAAATTACTTTTGAGCAGAAAAGTAGCAAGTTGAAGACTAAAGGAGGTGATATCTGAAGACTATCAGATGGTGTTCCCTGTTATGTGTGAAGAATGTCCTAACGAATGTTAGAACATTTTGTGAAGTGGCTTTCTGTTCTGGTTAGAAGAGAGATTGACACAGGGTGTGGATGTGTTCAACCAAGAGGGTTAAACAGAGGGTGCGCTCTTGAAGACATGAAGATGAGTCTTATGTTTTCCATTCATCAAGTGGGTTGAGTTCTTTTTGAATCAGGAAGAAGGTGAAGGTCCAACCATGTTGGATATGTGTGACCTCCAAGAGAGTAGGTTGTCCATGACAGGGGGAGTGTGCCCTTGTGCTACAAGTAATCACCAAGCTTGTGGTCTATGCGCTCTCAGATAACAGGGTATGGCAACCTGGCAGTTATCAGGATGCTGTGATGTGCAGCAAGGCTGAGTGAGCAGAAGAATGTCTGACCGGATGTCATGACATTGCCCTGGACAGTGCTGTTAATTCCTTCTGAATCTTAAAGTCATTAGGAATTATGAGGGTGATGTGGCTAAGTCTGATAAACCAGAATAAGACTGATGCCTACAGCTGTGTGGTACAGGAGGAGTAACCATCAACTGAAGTGTGGAAAGCTGGCTGTAGCAGTGCTAGGGGTCTGGAGGTATGACAGAGGTCTAAGTTGAATACTGGCTGAATGCAGGAATGTTAAGACATCGCGTGCAACATGTCTGACTGCATATATGGAATGGTCTCCATGCATTGGAACGACTGTTTTGGAAAAGAAACAGTCAAGAGCTATAAAAGGTATTCAAAGATAGTCTGAGATTTGGTTGGTGATTCTCTGACTGTTTCTCAGCAAAAATAAATGCATCTTGACCAAGCATTTATTTCTACCGGAAATTCCTAGGCACGGGCTGGACTATTTAAAGGATGCAATAACCCTCTTCCTCTCACAAGAAAAACACTTCATTCTCAGAATCATGGGGTATGTTAAGGTTTGGGCAAGCTGCGCCTGGATCTGGTTTTGTGAGGGCTTCCTTTACAAATGTTTAGCTAAAAAGGGGGAGAGAAATATCCTGGGGATGAGAATGCACCAGAAGAAAGCCAACTGTGGATGTAGTGGCAGCAAACAGAAGTTGGCATCAGGCACAAAATCCACCAACTGCACTTGTGTCTTGTGATCTGAGTTAAGAAGACAGTTGTGCCTTGTGATCTGAGTTACATTGTCTATGTACTCAGCATTACATATTCTTCTGGAAGCTCTCCGGTTGAGGGGAAGGGTTCTGGTACAACTGAGTATTGTCCCTCTTCTTCCTCATGTACACCAACATTGGTGTTCATGGTGGGGGAGATAATAACAGAGGATTATTTGTTTTAGCTAAAATTTGCCAAAGGGGGAGATTGTTAATACCTCAGGATTGGCATTAATTTTAGAAAACAAATAATGTAATCACCTCTGTTGTTTTAATATGTTGGGTTGAAGAAATTCAACATCTGGACCAACATGTCATGTACGATGTCACGACGTCAGGTCTGTGACATCGCACATGTGTAGGAAACTGAATTAATTAATTCAGTATATGTTCTGGGATCAGCAAGGATATCTGGTGAATATCCTAACTCCCAGGTGGAGGTCTTGAAGACTAAATCAGAAGATATATAGGCTCAAAATATGGAGATATATATGGAGAGAGTTTAGGAACTTGAAGACCTTGTTTGTAGCAGAATTTTTCTGCTGAAGTTGCAACAGCAAAGAACAAGTCTGCTGCAACTTTCTGAAGGCCCAAATCCAGTTGGGTGATTAGGTTATAAATAGCTGATTGTAATCTAGTTTTTTGTAAGCCTCTTAGAATGAATTTTTAGGGGTGTGTGTAAGGTAAACCTCCCAATCTGTGGGAAGGGTACCATGTGTTTCTCAGTGGTAAACCTGAGAGTGTTTGTTACTCAAAGCCTGTAGGCAAGAGTAATTATGTTCTTGAATGAAGCTGTGAAGCAAGTTCAAGGTGTTTGCACATTACATTGTATTTGTAGTGATAGGAATGGAAACTGGAGGTTTCTATCTAGGAGTTCCTAGGTATAGATTGCATTGGGTAGGGATTAAGTGATGAGTTGTAAACGGGGGAGTTTAACTCTGAATTGATACTACTAATAGTGGATCTTCTTCCTGGCTTGGTAGCCCCCAGATGTAGGTCATGTTGGACTGAACTGGGTTAACAATTTCCTGTGTTTGTTTACCTACTGCATGTTATAATCATGTCTGCCATAATTCAGGTTGTGTTACAGTCTGCCAATCAAGTTAATAACAAACCTGATACATAGCCTTCTGTTGGAATGTCAATCAGAATGTTTTGACATTCATCAACAACAGCACATACTGTTTAATAAGCTGATGAATTCAGTTCAGTATGTAGTAAAGTCTGGTTTTAAAAAGCATATCAGACCTGGCCAAAAGAGCAGTGTGAAATTGTCAAACTGGATGTCTTGACAGTTCTTCCAGTAAGCTGATACTGAAGTAGAGACTGGTTGGTCTTTTACAGTACAACAAATTTAGCAGTCTGTGTTCAGGAACTAAACAGACTGAGCATATGGTTCTGGGCTTGGATGTCAGACGGAATGTTGTGACATTCATTCCTGACAGCATATGCTATATTGTTGGATGGTTAGTTTTTCTGTTTCAGGATTTTTCTCAGGCTATTCTTCAGGAATCCACCAGCTGATCTAAAATCTAGGAAACTAACAACTAAGCTACAATTAATGAACCTAACAAATAATCTATTTGTTAGCTCCTTAATAAGTGGAGATTAGTTTAACTTGTTACAACCTTTAATCTAGGAAATACAAGTACATGACCAACAAACTGGAACAATGTAACAGATGATGTCCAAAATAGGATTGAGACATCGTGCTGATAACTGTGTAGGAAAACAACAGTAGTGAATGTTATGGTGCACATAACTAAGTGTTCCTCCTTTCTAGGATGACATAGAAGGAGAGGTCGTGACACTGTGAAAAGGTGCACATTAGTACAGAGTGTAATAACTGTCTTGCTGTAATAGGTACAATGTTAGATCAGATGTCGTGACTTGAAGTAGAACATCTGAATACTGACTACGCCAGAATTTCAATTGGTATCAGAGCAGGCATCCTGTTCTGTCTCTGGATGAGATCCATGGGTGATACTTTCTGGTAGCTGGCAAGGAGTTATGTTAGTACTGATGCTGGAACCTGTGTAAGGTTCTGTAATTCCCTGAATGGTCCCTTGAAGTAGGTGGATGGACTGTTCATGACAGGAATGGTGTGTACCTGTCTCTGGAGGTTGGCTATTGGCCTGAGTGTGGGACAGCTGTGCCAGTACTAAATCACATTCAAACCTGGTATGGTCTTGGAGGCCAATCTGGTGAAGTGTGTGTTCATAGGTTGAGTGTATTATGATTTCCGCTGCATAATACATGGCAAAACTCAAACTCTGATGTAGTTTCCCCTCATGTGGATGAAAGGTTGCTGTGTTCAAGATCTCATCATAATCTACTGAAGATGTCAAAGATACTTGAGTCTCCTCAAGTCCACTCATCATGACGTTCTCACTTCAGGATGGTAAGAATCACTTAATCACTGATTCTTTTACTCTCTTGAGTAGGGTGTATGAAGACCTTGAAGACCTTCAAGGAAGGTTTGTTCCAAGGAGGTGGAACTAATGTTCTATGCGATGTTAGAACATGTTATTCAACAAGTATGCAGCTACTGGTTGAAGAGCAGATGTTTTTAGGGTTCAAACAAAGGGATAATTCTGTTTGGAACCTACTCCTGACCTGGAAGAGGAGACATCTGTGTGTGCTAAGTTGACAAGAGCAGGGTCAACTGGGTGTGTGCTCAAGAAGGTCATCCCTAGAAGTTGAGCTGGTTGAGATGTGACATTGTGCAATCTCCTGCTGTTAGGCATCTTCCTGCAGTTTGATCATGATTGGATAGTTGTTCCCTGAAGTACTATGGTGTGTTGGAAGACAAGTCTCCTGGATGTTAGCAGTCAATAATGGGGTAACCTGATTGTGATATCATTTAAGGGGGGTGGAACCATGAATCTTGTTATATGAAGATTCAGTGGTTGGTTGAGGTAATATGCTCTGGCAATGCATATCTACTATTGACTGGGGTTGTTTGTCTCACTAGTACTTATGGTCAGCTGAAGTCTGATTGGTGTGATTGGAGGAGTTAGTTGCCACTGGTAAGGGATGGTGGATGTCATGTTGAGACATTTGTGTACAATGCATGGATATTGGTGTGGAGTTTCCATGATTGTTAAGTTGAGGGGAGTCTTGGTTAACCTCCTCAAGTCTGGTCAGCCTAGGGTCTGGTTGGCTGTTAACCTGTGTCACATGGGTTCTGGTGGTTGTGTGACACATTTGCAAGGAAAAATTCATCTCTCTCATTCCTAAGGGTGAATTTAATCTGGGAAGACTTTCAAAATTGTCTAGGTGCTTGCAAGCAGAAGATGTTGACACAAGAAGAGTACTTTCAAAGTAGTCTTATGGTGGAAGTATCTGAAAGGAAAATTGGGAAAGGATTTAAGATCAATGTCTACTTGTGTCAAGTACAAGTGTGCAATTGATTATCCTTGGAGCTCAAGATAACGGATGTTCTTAAAGATGTTGGAACATCACTTCTTCAAGACCCTGTGCAGAATCACAGGAAGGACAGTACATTGGCTTATGATCTATCTCTTTGGTGGCAGCAAAAGCATATGATCTCTGAAAAGGTTTCCTGGCAAGAAACATGTTCAGCCTTGGTATGTACAAGAAGAAGAAGACATCATAGTCTTGATGGTGGTTACTTGGATCAGTTTATTTCTGATCTAGGTAAGGAAGTGCATTAGCTTATGCACACTGTGAAGTCAAGAACAAGTGGCAGCAGTCTTGACATCATGGAAACAGCCTTGCCTTAGGATGTGGAATCCTTGGTAAAGCTGAAGGGTTAGTGTCTAACTGGTCCTTCTGAAGACTCATACATCAGAGTGTCGGATGTCTTTGGAGAAGAAGCAGGGATTCATCAAGGTGTGAGCTTGGATGACTTAACTGCAAACTTGCAGGATGGAGGTTGTTTACTCAAACTTGGTTCCACAATCAAGTCTATGAGAACATTGAACTCTTGTTCTGTGAAGGGAGGAAGTTCTTTCAAGTGGCAGAAGAAGGAGCTGAATTCAACAGCTGGGTGTCAAAACACAATGTTGTCACATTTGGTTCAACATCAGATTCTTAGTTGATGAAGTGGCACATCAACTTAAGATAGAAGGGTCTGCAGGGTTGTAGATTGGACACTTCAAAAGGCTTGAAGTTCAAATTTCACCTGGAAGGTCAGAATATCTTTGGGAGAAGTCTGATACACGTGGAGAGGTCAAAAAGCAGCATTTGACCTGTTCATATGAGAATTCATGAAGGAGGTAATCAACCAGTGGCAGTTGGTCCATCTCAGAAGTGAGTTCGAAGAATCAAGATAATCAACATAAGGCAGCTGGTTATTCTTGAGGAAAGTCTGAGACAAATTACTTTTGAGCAGAAAAGTAGCAAGTTGAAGACTAAAGGAGGTGATATCTGAAGACTATCAGATGGTGTTCCCTGTTATGTGTGAAGAATGTCCTAACGAATGTTAGAACATTTTGTGAAGTGGCTTTCTGTTCTGGTTAGAAGAGAGATTGACACAGGGTGTGGATGTGTTCAACCAAGAGGGTTAAACAGAGGGTGCGCTCTTGAAGACATGAAGATGAGTCTTATGTTTTCCATTCATCAAGTGGGTTGAGTTCTTTTTGAATCAGGAAGAAGGTGAAGGTCCAACCATGTTGGATATGTGTGACCTCCAAGAGAGTAGGTTGTCCATGACAGGGGGAGTGTGCCCTTGTGCTACAAGTAATCACCAAGCTTGTGGTCTATGCGCTCTCAGATAACAGGGTATGGCAACCTGGCAGTTATCAGGATGCTGTGATGTGCAGCAAGGCTGAGTGAGCAGAAGAATGTCTGACCGGATGTCATGACATTGCCCTGGACAGTGCTGTTAATTCCTTCTGAATCTTAAAGTCATTAGGAATTATGAGGGTGATGTGGCTAAGTCTGATAAACCAGAATAAGACTGATGCCTACAGCTGTGTGGTACAGGAGGAGTAACCATCAACTGAAGTGTGGAAAGCTGGCTGTAGCAGTGCTAGGGGTCTGGAGGTATGACAGAGGTCTAAGTTGAATACTGGCTGAATGCAGGAATGTTAAGACATCGCGTGCAACATGTCTGACTGCATATATGGAATGGTCTCCATGCATTGGAACGACTGTTTTGGAAAAGAAACAGTCAAGAGCTATAAAAGGTATTCAAAGATAGTCTGAGATTTGGTTGGTGATTCTCTGACTGTTTCTCAGCAAAAATAAATGCATCTTGACCAAGCATTTATTTCTACCGGAAATTCCTAGGCACGGGCTGGACTATTTAAAGGATGCAATAACCCTCTTCCTCTCACAAGAAAAACACTTCATTCTCAGAATCATGGGGTATGTTAAGGTTTGGGCAAGCTGCGCCTGGATCTGGTTTTGTGAGGGCTTCCTTTACAAATGTTTAGCTAAAAAGGGGGAGAGAAATATCCTGGGGATGAGAATGCACCAGAAGAAAGCCAACTGTGGATGTAGTGGCAGCAAACAGAAGTTGGCATCAGGCACAAAATCCACCAACTGCACTTGTGTCTTGTGATCTGAGTTAAGAAGACAGTTGTGCCTTGTGATCTGAGTTACATTGTCTATGTACTCAGCATTACATATTCTTCTGGAAGCTCTCCGGTTGAGGGGAAGGGTTCTGGTACAACTGAGTATTGTCCCTCTTCTTCCTCATGTACACCAACATTGGTGTTCATGGTGGGGGAGATAATAACAGAGGATTATTTGTTTTAGCTAAAATTTGCCAAAGGGGGAGATTGTTAATACCTCAGGATTGGCATTAATTTTAGAAAACAAATAATGTAATCACCTCTGTTGTTTTAATATGTTGGGTTGAAGAAATTCAACATCTGGACCAACATGTCATGTACGATGTCACGACGTCAGGTCTGTGACATCGCACATGTGTAGGAAACTGAATTAATTAATTCAGTATATGTTCTGGGATCAGCAAGGATATCTGGTGAATATCCTAACTCCCAGGTGGAGGTCTTGAAGACTAAATCAGAATATATATAGGCTCAAAATATGGAGATATATATGGAGAGAGTTTAGGAACTTGAAGACCTTGTTTGTAGCAGAATTTTTCTGCTGAAGTTGCAACAGCAAAGAACAAGTCTGCTGCAACTTTCTGAAGGCCCAAATCCAGTTGGGTGATTAGGTTATAAATAGCTGATTGTAATCTAGTTTTTTGTAAGCCTCTTAGAATGAATTTTTAGGGGTGTGTGTAAGGTAAACCTCCCAATCTGTGGGAAGGGTACCATGTGTTTCTCAGTGGTAAACCTGAGAGTGTTTGTTACTCAAAGCCTGTAGGCAAGAGTAATTATGTTCTTGAATGAAGCTGTGAAGCAAGTTCAAGGTGTTTGCACATTACATTGTATTTGTAGTGATAGGAATGGAAACTGGAGGTTTCTATCTAGGAGTTCCTAGGTATAGATTGCATTGGGTAGGGATTAAGTGATGAGTTGTAAACGGGGGAGTTTAACTCTGAATTGATACTACTAATAGTGGATCTTCTTCCTGGCTTGGTAGCCCCCAGATGTAGGTCATGTTGGACTGAACTGGGTTAACAATTTCCTGTGTTTGTTTACCTACTGCATGTTATAATCATGTCTGCCATAATTCAGGTTGTGTTACAGTCTGCCAATCAAGTTAATAACAAACCTGATACATAACCTTCTGTTGGAATGTCAATCAGAATGTTTTGACATTCATCAACAACAGCACATACTGTTTAATAAGCTGATGAATTCAGTTTAGTATGTAGTAAAGTCTGGTTTTAAAAAGCATATCAGACCTGGCCAAAAGAGCAGTGTGAAATTGTCAAACTGGATGTCTTGACAGTTCTTCCAGTAAGCTGATACTGAAGTAGAGACTGGTTGGTCTTTTACAGTACAGCAAATTTAGCAGTCTGTGTTCAGGAACTAAACAAACTGAGCATATGGTTCTGGGCTTGGATGTCAGACGGAATGTTGTGACATTCATTCCTGACAGCATATGCTATATTGTTGGATGGTTAGTTTTTCTGTTTCAGGATTTTTCTCAGGCTATTCTTCAGGAATCCACCAGCTGATCTAAAATCTAGGAAACTAACAACTAAGCTACAATTAATGAACCTAACAAATAATCTATTTGTTAGCTCCTTAATAAGTGGAGATTAGTTTAACTTGTTACAACCTTTAATCTAGGAAATACAAGTACATGACCAACAAACTGGAACAATGTAACAGATGATGTCCAAAACAGGATTGAGACATCGTGCTGATAACTGTGTAGGAAAACAACAGTAGTGAATGTTATGGTGCACATAACTAAGTGTTCCTCCTTTCTAGGATGACATAGAAGGAGAGGTCGTGACACTGTGAAAAGGTGCACATTAGTACAGAGTGTAATAACTGTCTTGCTGTAATAGGTACAATGTTAGATCAGATGTCGTGACTTGAAGTAGAACATCTGAATACTGACTACGCCAGAATTTCAATATTTGCATAAATATTTGCATGCATCATACTATCATGTTGCCGTCCTCTGCGTAGATGGTTCCTCTGTTTGGGGTGGGTGTTCTGAGTGGGGCTAAAACCCAGGCCCGAGTATACACCTAGGACTAGTGTGGTCTCATGTTGCCTCTTTCGTGTTAGGTTAACATGTGCTTGGCAATGTGATGTACCACAAGCCGGACGAGGTTCATCTGAGAGAGTCCTTCCGAGTGGAGTATTCCACTTTGGTCGGGTTATCTTTTTGAACTATTGACTCTGGTGACCGATCATTTCTCGGATCTTCGGTTTAGACGATCTTAAGGGAGCTACAATGGCACACCCGAAAGGGCAAACCCATTGAGTATCTCTGCCCGATTGTCGAGACTATTATCCGCCTTAGGGTGACCTGATTAGAATTTACCTGTGAGGGGAGGGTGATTTCTTTCAGATGCATGTTCAGATGGCGACTTTGATGGTGACTATTGGTTCCGTTGATCAGAGTCTTATTTATAAGTCAGATTTATGGCGGTTCATTGCTGAGACGCCAGAGTGCTGTCCGAGTTACTTATCAGTGGGGATCCATTTATTTCAGGATTCCCCAGGCCGATTCAGAGGTTATGGGTATCTGCTCAAAGATTGTCGGATGATGATGGTGATGTATCTTCCGTTTATTTCGGAACCCTGTGAGTTGGATTTGTGGTTACATATTCCTTCAGATGGTTGTGATCGGTTCAGAGATCAGGGCTGTGATTCAGAGCAACAAATGATCAGATGACTTAGAGGATGGCAGTGCATTGCATTCATTCATCAGCATCATCTCATCTTGCATTTACCTGCATCTAACACATGTTTATCCATATGCAGGGACAATTTTGATCGAGATCCTGGTTGAGAGACTTTCTGCTCAGATATGAGGACCGGTTTGAAGCCTGATGTTGTCTACAGCTTCTTCAACCCAGAGATTGATGAGCTGAAGGATATGATAGCATTGATTACACCCGACTATGTAGGGATGTTCAGGGAGGCATACGGTAGTATTCTGAAGATGGTTTTCAGACTCACTGACAGCGACAGGAGCGCCATTCATACTCTTCTCCAGTTCTATGACCCGGGGCTGAGATGTTTCGTGTTTCCAGATTATTTGTTGGGACCTCTGATGGAGGACTATGCTAGCATTCTGGGTATGCAGATCCGTGATCAAATTCCTTTCCATGTTACTAGGGTGGAGCCTGACGTCCTTGGGATTTCCCGTGCTCTTTATTTGAGTCCGGAAATGGTCAAGGAGGGGTTGAAAGAGAAAGGAAAGTTACCAGGTTTTCACTTGAGTTTCTTAGAGGCTAAAGCCAAGGAGTATGCTGCGGCGGGTAATTGGAAGACGGTTTGTGTTTTGATTGCTGTGAGCATTTATGGGATCATTTTGTTTCCTAATCAGAAGAGTTTTGTGGACCATAATGCTATCAGATTGTTCATGCAGAGAAACCCTATTCCTACTCTGATCGGAGATGTCTATTACTCGGTTCATAACAGGAACGAGAAGCGACGTGGGGGTTTGATCCGGTGCTGTGCTCAGTTGCTATTCAGGTGGTTTATGGGGTATTTGTCTTCCCGAGGTGCTTTTGCTCATCTTGATCCTACTGTCAAGTGGTCTTTCAGATTGATGGGTTTGCGGGCTGATGATATCGCATGGACTCATAACGGTATGGCAGGACGGGATTTCATATGCAGCTGTGGGAGTCTTCCCAATGTGCCTCTTGTAGGAGTTCAGGGTTGCGTCAATTACAACCCGGTGCTTCTCAGGAGACAGATGGGGTTTGCTGTGGAGGGTCCTCCTCTTGGACGTGAGATTCAGGAGTCCTTTTACTTTCCGATTGAGGGCAATCAGGCCAAGCTGAGGCAAGTATTGGATGAGTGGCGCGACATGCAGCGAAAGGGTAAGGTTCCTTATGGCAAGGTCAACTGTCGGTATTTTCCTCCATTTGATGATTGGCTTCGGAAGAGGATAGAGCTCACACTTCTACCATTTCCGGGAGGTGATCCTTGGTGTCATATGATTGAGGGTCCGAGTTCTTCTGTCAGTATGGAAGAATTCCTCGAGATGAAGAGGGCCAGAGATCAGTTGCTTGCGGAGAAAGCGGAGAAAGCGGAATTGGAGATGACTGTTGCTCGGATTCAGACGGCTAATCAGGAGATTAGGGTGAAGATGGAAGATCAAGACAAGCGACATGCCTTGGAAGCAAAGCGCTTTGAGATGGATACTGCCTACTATGTGAAGATTAGCCAAGCCTTAGCGTCATCTACCAGAGAGCACGACATCACTAAGGAGAAGCTAGCCAGAGCTGCCAAGGTTATTGAAGATGAGAAGAGAAGGCAAATCCTCGTGAGAGATCAGAGAGACGACAGAGTCTGAGTCCTCATTGCTGAGTGGGAGTCAAAATTGAAGACCAAGGAAGCGGAGAAAGTAAGGATCATCGCCGAGAGAGATCATTACATGGCTGAGAGAGATCATTACTTCAGGCAGGTGAAGATTCACCAGAAAGAGGTAGGGAGATTACAGCAAGAGAACACCAAGCTCAGGTTCGCCGCAGAGTTCGCGAAGTTGGTTGATGAGATAGGGCCATCTGTGGGACCCTCATCAGGCTAGCTTTCTTGTTTGTGTGGATTACCGTCAGGCTTGTTGACGGAATTCATTTGTGTGTATTTCTTTCCCGATTCTGGAGATTTGTATCTGACTTGATGTATGACTATGGCACTTATTGTGCATTTTGTTATGTGATGGTTATTTTCATTCAGTGATTGATCTTCAAGCTTTATTTGCTTTACCGTATGCACTCACACAAGCACACACATGGTTGGGCGGTATTTTGCTAAATCATATATCTCTGATCTGTATGATGAATCAAATGATGAATGTCAGAATATTGTTGCCGGGTTTTTATTTTGTCTCGATGAAGCCAGGATCAAAGGACAAAGTGTTCCGCATAGGGATAAACACTGCATTCATACATGATCATAATAACTTATGCTTTATTTTGCAGGTATCTGTTGCTAACGTGCTTGATTGTTTCAGGAATCATTGCTCGTGCTCGCAGAGTTGTACCTTTGCACTCAACACGTCCTCACAGATACTTCACGCGACGCAATACTCCCAGACTGATGGATCTTCCAAATACAGATATCCTCGAGCTGAAAGACAAGATGAACGAGCTGATCAACATTATGCAAGGCTTTGCAGTTGGTCAGAAGGCTCTAGCTGACAAAGTCGAGAAGCTCGAGCGGGCTTCAGCAACAAACAGCGGTGTTAACCTGGATGGTGTCTCCAACCAGGGGCTGGGTGGTTCTCGCGACGGCGGTAAAAGGACAACAGTGGGTGTGGTGAACAACGCTGGTTTCGGTGCTGCGGGTGGTCAACCGGGTCAGAACATGAAAGACAGTCTGTTCCCGCCTTTCTTCGGTGTTGATGACGACAGAGAGGAAGACAGAGAGGCCGATCAGTTCTCGATGCACAACGAACCTTTTGGTCAGTATGGTGCTCCGCCACAGAATAAAGAGATTCAGCTGCTGGCTGAGAAAATCAGGGCCTTGGAGAGTTATGCCACTCCTGGGGTGGTCAACATGTCAAATATAGGGCTAGTGGAGGGGATTGTGATCCCACAGAAATTTAAAGCGCCCGCTTTTGACAGATACAATGGGAGTTCCTGCCCCGAGACTCATCTTCAGGCATTCGTCCGTAAGATTTCTGCATACACCATGGACCAAAAGCTGTGGATGTACTTCTTCCAGGACAGCCTGTCCGGAGGCTCACTGGAATGGTACACCAAGCTCAAGTCCTCAGATATCAAGAATTGGCAAGATCTTGGGGACGCATTCTTTAAACAGTATCAGTTCAATGCTGATATGACCCCGAGTCGTACCCAGCTGCAGGGTATGTCTCAAAAGAATAATGAGGGGTTTAAGGAATACGCTCAAAGGTGGAGGGAGTTGGCGGCCAGAGTGCAACCTCCACTTGTTGACAGGGAGATGTCTGATCTCTTTATGGGGACCTGTAACACCTCAAAATTTGCCCTCCTCTTTTGGGACTAGTGGACACCCAATTATGAAGGCCCAGCATGGTCAAGAAGGTTTTCTCTGACAGAGTCTTGTTGTTAACAACCATGGATGGCGAGGATTTTCCATCCCCTGTGAATGCGGACGCAGTTAAAAAATACTTCGTATAAAGAGACCCGCTGGACGAAAAGAATAAAATAGTCCAGGCAAAAATGGGCATCCCGGCGAACCGAAAAAACAGAAAGAAAGGTTCGGGCAAAAATTAGGGATATAAATGGAAAAATGTACACCCGGCAAGTCGAAAACCTGAAAAGGCGACTTGGGCAAAAAAGGGTATCCCGGTGGACTGAAAACCCGAAAGGGCGGTCCAGGCAAAAGAGGGATTGAAACGAACAACTGCGTCTAGCATGATCGTTTGCGCTTTGGTTAAAGCATCATGGATAATACCCGGTAGGGATCAGTTGGAATCGTCTTGTTTAAGAGGCAGAAGCACAGAGAGTCTGAGGACATATGGGGTGTAACCGAGTTGGAACTCGATGAGATCACGGGTTTCACATTGCCATTAGGATAGATTCTTCCTTTTGTGCGCAATTACCTCTTTTCAGGAATTGCTTCCTTTGTATTGCTCATTTGAGCCACACTTTTCCAATCAATAAAATGCACATTCAGTCAAATAATTTTGTTTTTGTCTTTCATTACCGCTTTGATTACAAAAACATCCAGATATTTTTGATAAAGAATCTTGCATTTTAAGACATACAGGTCCCTTCCAATGCATGCTTATAAGATTGAAAGCCTGAAATCTTATTCGGAAGGATGAGTGACCCGAGTGTTGAAATCTTGGCACGCCTGGGGCACGGTTTTATCTAACGATCTCTTTTGCAGGTACTGTTAGATATTCTTCACTCACTTGCAGGTTGTGATGTGGTAGCTTTGTAACGAATCCCCAGAGAGTTCGCTCGGGGACGAATGTATGAAAGAAGGATGAAGACGTTGAGACGTACGACGATCCTTGATGGTAATCAAGAAGACTCTTCAAAGTCGGAAGACTTGAAGGTATGTAATTCCCCGCAGAGTCCGATCAGGGACGAGTGCATGAAGAAAGGACGGAGAGACGACGAGACGTCCGACGACCCTTGAAATTAATCAAGAAGACTCTTCAAAGTCGGAAAATTAAAAAGTATGTATAAATCCCAGGAGTTTTTCCGTCGAGCGCGGAGCGATTGGGAATACAAGATGATGGAGCAGAAAAGGTCCAGACGAGTCTGGGAGTTTTCAAGAGTGGAAAGCTGATACGAGATCGGGAGGTGGATACCAGGGTTCGACGAGTCGACGGGTGTTCTGTACCAATTTTTCTCATTTCCCCAGCTAGGTCCCCAAGCAGAGTTGTGAGGGCTAACTTCCTAGCAGATCCAAGGTCTATGGATCCCCCAGCCGAGTCAAGATGGTTATCCCCGGCAGGTAAACGGTGTTTCCTCAGCAGCCAGGCCCGAAGGTTGCTATTCCCCGAGTGGAGCGGGTTTCAATGAAATATATCTCCAGCAGTGTTCATCCTACCAGTGGATTGGACGAGTTTCCGTAGCAGACGGATATTTGCATCCCCAGCTGAGTTGATTCTATCTATGGATTGCATGGGTTGTCCCCAGCGGAGTGGCATTCGCTTCCCTAGCAGGGTCAGGATGGTTATCCCCAGCAGGTGTTAGATCGATGCTTCCCCAGTTGACAGGCCTGGAGGTGGCTGTTTTCCCAGCAGAGTATCTGTGAGCATTTCCCCAGTGAAGTCGTCAGGTATCTGTGAGGTTTTCTCGAAGCAGAGTCGAGATTTATATCCTCAGCAAGTCAAAGATTGTTGTATCCCCAGCTGAGTGTATCCTAGGTGTGGATTGGATGGATTCCCCAGCGGAGTAGCATTCGTTTCCCTTAGCAGGGTCAGGATGGTTATCCCCAGCAGGTGTCAGATCGATGCTTCCCCAATCGACGGGCCTGGAGGTGGCTGTTTCCCGGCAGAGTATCTGTGAGCATTTCCCCAGTAAAGTCGTCAGGTATCTGTGAGGTTTCTCGAAGCAGAGTCGAGATTTATATCCTCAGCAAGTCGAAGACTTTTGTATCCCCACAGAGCGTTGGTGGTGTCTTCCCCAGCAAATTCCCGAGCGGATTGGATGCAAAGGAGGTTTCCTCAGCAAGGGTTGCCTTTTCCCAGCAGCAGTGCTATTCCCCAGCAGGGTGGAGTTGGAGCAATGGCGAGTTCCTCAGCAGAGTGTCTCGTGCTCCTCAGCAGAATCCCTTGAAGGGGATACTTTTTATACATTCATCATGAAAAATAGCATAGCATGTTGCATAGAAAAAATAAATCGCGTAGCATTTCCATAAGTATGGAGCATTACGCAGAAAAAGATCATGCATCATTGTTGCAAGCATAGAGCTAGTCTCAAGTCGTGGTTACCGTTTGAGAGGTGGTGGTGCCAGAAAGCGAAGATGTTACTCCGTGGAGTTTAGCATCAGGACGTCAGATCAGCAATGTTCCCCAGTAGTGCGATATTGGAGGAAATGTTTCCGTCGGACAGAGATGGAAATAACATCAAAGGACGTTACGCGATTAGCGCGATTCAAGCCGTGGTTACCGCTTGAGGATTGGTTTTGCCGGACAGTGAAGACGATACTCTGAGGAGTTCAGCAGCGGGATTTTGGAGCAGCAGTATCTCCCAGTCATTGTTTAGTGTCTGGTCGAGCTTTCTTTGGTGTCAGTAAACATCATCATTCGATGTCCAGTCAACGTCAAGTTATTTCCCAGTCATTGTTTAATGTCTGGTCGATCATTGTTCGATGTCCTGTCAACATCATTGTTTGATGTCCTGTCAACATCATTGTTCGATGTCCTGTCAACATCATTGTGTGGTGTCCTGTCAACATCATTGTTTGATGTCCTGTCAACATCATTGTTTGATGTCTTGTAAACATCATTGTTCGTTGCCTGTCAACATCATTGTTTGATGTCCTGTAAACATCCTTGTTTGATGTCCTGTCAACATCCTTGTTTGATGTCCTGTCAACATCATTGTTTGATGCCTGTCAACATCATTGTTCGATGTCCTGTCAACATCATTGTTCGATGTCCTGTCAACATCATTGTTCGATGTCTTGTCAACATCATTGTTTGATGCCTGTAAACATCATTGTTCGATGTCCTATCAACATCATTGTTTGATGCCTGTAAACATCATTGTTTGATGTCCGGTAAACGTCGTGTTTTCTCCCAGTCATCAGTAAGTGTCTGGTCGATCTTTCTTTGGTGTCAGGTAAACATCATTGTTCGATGTCCAGTAAACGTCGAGTTTTCTCCCAGTCATCAGTCAGTGTCTGGTCGAAAGTGTTACTCTGAGGAGTTCAGCATCATGACGTCAAATCAACAATGTTCCCCAGTAGTGCGATATTGGAGGAAATTTTTCTATCGAGCAGAGATGGAAATAACATCAGAAGACGTTACGCGATCAGCGCGATTCCGGGGTTCAAATGGAGAAAAGGAGATGTTGAGGCATTTTCTGGAGATGGGGTTCAAATGAAGAAAGGGAAGTGTTGCGACATTTTCTGGAGATCGGGGTTCAATCAGAGAAGAGTATATGCTGAGGCATTTTCTGGGGTTCATATAGAGATTGGAGTTGAAGATTGTATCCGGGATGAGGTCCTTAGGATTATCTTCTGTTCATGTGTCACCTTAGACTCTGGCTGAGGCCAGTGGATGTCGTTATAGGTGTCTTCCGAGGAAGAGATACACATGCTACCTTCCTTTTGTGAAGGTATACCCTCTGACATGTCGCCCTCAGAGTGGTGTTTGGTGTTATTTCCGACGTTGCCAGCGGAATTATCACGAGAGATTGGAGATCGGGGTTCAAATGGAGAAAAGGAAATGTTGAGGCATTTTCTGGAGAACGGGGTTCAAATGGAGAAAAGGAGATGTTGCGGCATTTTCTGGAGAACGGGGTTCACAATGGCGATCGTGAGTTATCGTCAGGCGACTGGGGTTCAAACTGGAGAATGGGGTTCATTATTTGGCAAACCGGAGAGCGGGGTTCAAATGCGGTGATCTGAGGATCATTTGCGCAAGAGAAAATTTCGGGGTTCAAGAAAATGAAAAAAGCAAAGAAGAGGAAAATTTCGGGGTTCAAGAAACAGAAAAAAAAAGGGGGAAAAGAATAATAATCCCGAGCGGATGAGTGGTGTTCAGGCCATAGTTATCCCTGTGTTACCATTTATTTTGGTATCCAGGTCGACATGTTTCGGTGATTAGGCCGACTTTCTCCGTTCCAGACGGATTTTTTGGTTTAGAGATTGTGTTGCTTCGCCGATTCTGACAGGCGTTGTTAATTATTTTCCCATCAGAGTGCAAATTGTTCGTCTGTTCTTGGTATTCAATCACTCTTCATCCTGATCATCTGAAAGCCGAGGCTATTCATATCGACAGGTTCACAGTGGATTGAATAGGGGCAACTGTAACACCTCAAAATTTGCCCTCCTCTTTTGGGACTAGCATAACATATTACATATCAATTTTAGGTCATTAAGCATTGCATATTGCATATCATGTGGTTACATTGTGCAAGCCATTCTCCCAAGTCTTGATCAGAAGATGAGAAGGTCATGTGCAAGCTAGGGTTTCATTGGACTGGTCATCAATCATCTGAGGATGTGGAGGTCCCAATTAGGGTTTTGTGATTCTCAAGGAGCTTGGTCTTCATACTGATTGAAATGATACATCATCATCATCATGGTCTTGTATTATCCAGAAGATTCAAGAAGATTGATCAGATACCTTGAGATTAGGGTTTTGACCACTGGTCAACCCTAATCAGTTGCATTAGGCCAATCAGGGCATGATCAGGAGATGGAGTCTATGATGTATATGGGGATCATCTCATGGTTATATGGAGATTATTGAGGCTAGGGTTTCATCCTTGGGCCATTACATCAGAAGATTGGGGCTCAGATGGATCTATGCATTGCCAAATTCATCTATCAGTTGAAAAAGTCAATTGTGGTCAACTGTGCTTGATTTTATGGATTTGGAGGTGGGAGAGAGTTGGATACACTTCATTCATGTTGGAACAAGTGTTATTTGACATGTCAAAGCTTAAGAATGAAGAAAATCAAGTCAGGACAAGAATTGCCAAAAATAGAAAGTGACTTGTAATGGAAGTTTCCAAAAATGGAAAGTTTTTCATCACAAAATTACGTGTCCAAGGAAGCTTCAAATGGAAATTTGTTCAACATGAAAGTTGTAGACCTTGGTCTCACCTTTCCAAAAAATCCAAGAACTTGAAATTCCCATGTATGGTTGGCAAGTTATGGTCCATTCAATTTCAAAAATGACCCATAATCAAAGTGGCATAACTTCCACATGGAGTGTCCAAATTGAGTGATCTTTTTATGTGCAAACTCCATTTGACATGTACTTTCATGGTGCATAATTGGAATTCCTCAAAAATGGTCAATGCAAAAAGTCAATTTTCAAGTGTACAATTAAAAGTCCAAGGGCAAAATGGTCCAAGTTGAGAAATAATGAGAATTTTGGCATGGGGATTTTTGCAACACCTCACAAATGCAAATTGGAAATGGTTTGAACTGTCATAAACATCCAAGGTGCAATATTTGAACAAGTCATTTTTGAAGTGTACTTGAAAATGCATAAAGTGGCATAGCATGGTGAAAATCAAAATTACAAGGCCAATGGATGTGGGACCAATGCCAACTCATCATAACTGATATTTGGAGAGTGTGTGAGCTGTCATACAACTGTCACAGGGCCTGTGTGAAAAGACATATTTGCCCTTGCTTAGTAAAGTCACATTTTGCTAATCACATTGCATTTTGCTAATTCATGATTAAGGATGTGATTAAATGGAAGTATAAATACTTAATCATAACTAACTCTTGATCAGAATCACATTTCACAAGAAATTCAACAAACTTTTCCCTCCAAATTCTCCAAAAGCTCAAGAACATTCAAGAGCAAAATTCCACAAAACTCTTCCAATTCTTCATCAAATCGTGTGATTCTTTTTGCTGCCTTCTCCATTCATCTCCTTCTTCAACTGTTTTGGAAAAGCAACATCAAAATCCTCACGAATCTCCACTGTCCATTCTTGATGCATCCATGGCAAATTGAAATTCTGTCCACTAGAAGCTACATTGGATCAACCTAACACCTCCAGTCAACATCCTGAAGCTCCTCTTGCATCTGTTTTGGATCAACACGCGCCAAGGCTTCAAGATTCATCACTGACTTCGAATTAAGGTGCCAAATCGAACCTCATGATTTCTTTAATTGTTGTATGCTTTTTATAGAGTGTTCAACATAGATGATTGTGATGCCTTTAGTTTTTGAAATGGATGATTGTAGAGAGAGATATTTCGATTTGAAGTTGTGATGTCAAAACCTAATTTGGTCGATCCGTGAGATTTAGGAAGAATTAGGTAAAATCATGTGCATATTCGTGATCCTCTTGCTCAGACCTTTCCAATGATTATACGCATGATGATTTTCATGGAGTTTCGATGTTCTTGATGTTCATGGCGTTTCTGGAAAAATGATGTTGATGATGAAGATTTTCTGGATTTTTTGTGCGTTTGATCCGTTGAAACGCGTTGCCAATTTGAAAAGTAGTTTCCCTCCGTTTCCAGCCACTCACAGCGTGACATGCCAATTAGTGAAACGCGGAGTTTTGGACCTTGGACTCAATAATTACGGAATTGCCATTAATCCATTTAATTAATAATAACACTTAAATAATAATTCACATAATTCATTTAATCTTAGAAAATTCATAAACAAAATATTGACTAGTCCAAAAATTATGAGGATTTTTTTGATGGATCCCAAATTTTCCCTAGAATTTTATAGGCATGGTTGCAAAAGTTGTGCATGGTGAAATGTTGACCTGGCCTATCGATCTTTGACTTGTGTGTATTTTTTACATGTTTTGCTATTTTCATCATGAAATGCTCATACATTTAAAGAAATGATTGAAATTTTTTGTGCTCATTCTGGACATGTTGATGGTGATTTCCATATAAAGTTTGTGATTTTTGGATACCTGATGATTGAGATATGATTTTTTGAATCTAGGTGTGACAATTTGTGTCACACCTAGCTAGGTCAACTTCATGATTTTGTTTGCATGAACTATGATTGTTGGATTGGACTGAAATTTTGTATGAATGATCATTGATATGTTGAGATGTCTTGTGAATTTTTCTGGATTTTTCTATGGCATTTTCAATTTGATTGATATTTTTCTTCTCTGTTGGTTCATTGTGCAACCTTATGTGACACATGTTTGTATATCTTGTGTGAAATTCTCATATGGTTTTGGATGAATGTGAAATTTGGTATGTTGATTATAGACACATTGTAGGACATCACTGTTTTGGTCCCATTCATTTCTTAATTGTTCTCACTCTGTTATGAATTTTTGAAGTGAATGCATGTGTTGATACCTTGAATTGGCTTGAATAATTGTGTCTGGATTTCTTGATTTTCATTGACCTAGTTCCTTTTGTCCAATTGAGCTGAAAATTGACATGCTATACCTTGAATATGTCCTGTTTATGTGTGACTTATTTGAGGATTTTTGGAATTATTTGGTATGCTTTTGATGGAATTCATTCTGTTTGGACATTGGATGTTGCATTTGACCTAGTTTGACTTGTTTTGGTCATGAAATGAATATGGTGAATGATATGAGTATGGGATCAATTGCATTTGCTTTCTATTTGTGTTAATTTGGTTTTGGTTGAGAATTGCTTGCTGTTTAGGATTTTTTCTCCCTTGTGGACCCTAGGCTTGGCCTAGGGGTCCAGTTTCTCACATTTGGTTTGACTTTTCAGGATGAAATGCATAATGCTCAAAGAGAATGCTTCAAGTCAATTAAATTGAGATTGTTTGGTGTTGTGAACTAACATGACTTTGTTTTGTAGGTTGTGAAGCTTGAGCTTGAGCTTATAGCTTGCACTTATGTGCATTAAATTGTGTTATCTGTATAGATTAACATTTGCTGTTTACTGTTGGTTTGTCTGAGTACTGATGATACTTGATTGATTTCAGGTACATTTAGTCGCTTACAGTTCTTTAAGAACTAGCTTGCTGCTGCTTGGTTTTTAAACCACTTGAGGTAGGACTTCTATTCTTCATGTAGTCTGGAAGACCTGGCCTGTTACTTGGCCAGGCAACTGTCTGAAGTCCTCCTTAAGAGGCGATGTTTGTGGTTGTTTACATTTGTGCCAAGCAGGTGAAGACCTCTATGAGGCAATTGGTGGATCAAAGGGATATGCAATCTATCCCCCACTATTCTGTTGAGTCGTCCCTCTGCTCACACGGCTGTGTGTTGATGCATTGGGACACAAACCCAAGATCTTGTGCTGTTGCACAATCGAGTCAGAGTCTTTGAGCGTAGAAGGGTCCCTCCATTCTGGACCCACGCTCCCTTGTCTGAAGCTCTCCCTGGTCAGGGATAAGAGCTGTGAAGTCTAATCTTCACTCACCTTTCATCTGCTTCACCTTAGCCTCGCAATGGCAAGGTTAAGAGCGAATAATACCCTTGCACAGATGACTTGCTTCGGCAGTCAAACCCATTGTTTGAGCCTCACTTGACTGGTTATAGTGTGTGCTATGTGAATATTTGTTTGAAATGCTTGTTTTATTTTGATTGATGTATGTATGCTTGTATGCTTGCTTTCTTCCTGGATAGGATTAGCTTGCAGTTGTGCAAGTAGGTAGAAACCTGAACATAGGGTAATGATGCATGACAACACTAGGCTCGAGTCCAGCTCCCTGGTAGTGTGTCTTCCCTTGGTTTCTGGCTAGTTTTTCTTTCCCTTGGAGGGGAACTACATCGCCCTGATCCTCGTTCCAGACGAGGTATGTAGGCAGGAGACCGTGCGAGGTCTCTCCGGGCACTTTTTTCTTTTTTGTGTGTGTTTTGGTTCGGATGCCGATGTAAGTCCAGTGATTGGCGGTCGGGCTCCACGTTTGCCATTTTGTGTGTGTTTTGGTTCGGATGCTGATGTAAGTCCAGTGATTGGCATTCAGGCTCCATGTTTGCCTGTGTGTCTGTTTGCTTGTTTGGCGTGCGTGAGCCGAACTACGACAGCTCTGATTCTCGTTCCAGACGAGATACGTAGGCATAGGATGCGACGTCCTATCGAGCTCCTCTTCCTCTTAACCCCACCTGCGTTATCTTCAGTGTGTGTGTGTGTGATGTTTGTTTTAGCAACCTTTTCTTTTCTTAGAGCGTGGATCCCGTCGAGTACGACGGACGTGAGGGGTGCTAATACCTTCCCCTTGCGTAACCGACTCCCTTACCCTTTCTCTTTGGTCGCGAGACCATGCTTTTTCCAGGTTTCTCTGAGCGTTTCCTTTTCCTATCTTGGGATAAATAACGCGCAGTGGCGGCTCTGTGTTGTTTTTTTTTGTTTTAGCCCGCCGGTTGTTTTTTCGCGGATGCGACAGCTGGCGACTCTGCTGGGGAAACATTAGATGTTGACCTTCTGCTGGTCCATCTTCCCTAAACGAGTCTCTTCTAGCGCTCTAGGTTGGGGTTTTGGTTGCTTTGTGCTGTTATTTATTGCATTCATTGTTTATTGTTTGCATTTATTGTTTGCATTTATGTTTGCATTCATTCATATTCATCTGTTCATCTGGATGTGTTGTGATCTCTCTGTTTGGGGTGGGAGTTACTCGAGGTAAAAGGCCCAATACCCAGGCTATGAGTGAAATCTAGGAAATCTAGGAAAAGAGTGATTCATGGGAAGCGGGTGGTATGCGCCACTTAGCGGAACATTGACATCACGAGCAGTTCAGACCCTGGTAGGATATTATCGTTACATACTTCGGGTGTGTATATGATGGTATTCTGCGAAAGGTTATTTATGCTGCGTTTCTCTCGACCTTACCCTGGCCTAGATGACACCCGTGAGTGGGGAGGGAATGATCTTTATTACAGGTACAGATGGTGACTCAGGTGGTGACTAATGGTTCCGTTGATCAGAGTCCTATTTATAAGTCGGATTTATGGTCATTTATTGCCGAGACGCCGAAATGCTGTCCGAGTTATTTATCAGTGGGGATCCGTTTATTTCAGGATTCCTCGGGCCGATTCAAAGATTATTGGGTATCTGCTCAGAGATTGTTTGGTGATGATGGTGATGTATCTGTCTTCCGTTTATTTCGGAACCCTGAGCCGGAGTGGAGGGTTGTTCAGTACCTCAGATGATTGTGATTGGTTCAGAGATCAGGGTTGTGATTCAGAGCAACAAATGATCAGAGGATTTGGAGGATGGCAATGCACTGCATTCATTCATCAGCATCATTCTCATTTTGCATTCATCTGCACCAAACCCACGTTTAGCCATATGGGGAGTATTATTGATTGAGAATCTGGTTGAGAGACATTCGGATGTCAGAATGTTATTGGTGAAATATTATCTGTCTCGATGAAACCAGAATCAAAGGACAAAATCTTCCTCGTATGGATAGACGTGCATTCATGCATATTAACCTGTTTGCTGTTTTGCAGGAATCATTGCTCGTGCTCGTAGAACTGTACCTTTGCACTCAACACGTCCTCACAGATACTTCACCAGACGCAATACTCCCAGACTAATGGATTTCCCAAACACAGATATCCTCGAGCTGAAGGATAAGATGACTGAGTTGATCAACATCATGCAGGGTTTTGCAGTTGGTCAGAAGGCTCTGGCTGATAAGGTCGAGAAGCTCGAGCGAGCTTCAGCTGCTAACAGTGTTGTTAACCTGGATGGTGTCTCCAATCAGGGGCTGGGTGGATCCAGAGACGGTGGAAAAAGAGCAACTGTGGGTATGGTAAATGATAATGCTGGTGGATTTGGTGCTGCTACTGGTGGTGGGCCCGGTCTGGGGCATAATCTGAAGGATAGTCTGTTCCCTCCATTCTTTGGGGTTGAAGATGATAGAGAGGAAGACAGAGAAGCGGATCAGTTTTCCATGCACAACGAACCGTTCGGTCAGTATGGTGCCCAACCTCTGAATAAAGAGATTCAGTTGCTGGCAGAGAAGGTAAGGGCTCTGGAAAGCCATGCTACTCTGGGATTTGTCAACATGTCAAATATGGGGCTGGTTGAGGGGATTGTGATCCCACAGAAATTTAAGGCGCCCTCATTTGACAAATATAATGGGAGTTCCTGCCCGGAGACTCACCTTCAAGCCTTTGTCCGCAAGATCTCTGCATACACTACAGATCAAAAGCTTTGGATGTACTTCTTCCAAGACAGTCTGTCCGGAGGATCCTTGGAGTGGTACACCAAGCTTAAGTCTTCTAATATCAAAAGCTGGCAGGATCTTGGCGATGCCTTCTTTAAACAGTACCAATTCAACACTGACATGGCTCCTAGTCGTACCCAGCTGCAGGGTATGTCTCAGAAGTCAAGTGAAGGGTTTAAAGAGTATGCTCAGAGGTGGAGGGAGTTGGCTGCCAGAGTGCAACCTCCACTGGTGGACAGAGAGATGTCTGATCTCTTCATGGGTACCCTGCAAGGGGTTTTTGCTGAAAGGATGGTGGGTTGTCCTGTCACGAACTTTGCTGACATTGTGGTGGCAGGGGAGAGAATTGAAAGTTGGCTGAAAATGGGGAAGATCCAGGGTGGTAATGTTTCGTCATCAGGATCGAAGAAGCCATTCGGGAATGGTCAGCGCAAGAATGAGGGTGAATCAAGTGCTGTGTATGCCCAAAGGGGACACGGTAGGGATCGTTACTACCAGCACACTGCTGCGGTCACCACCCCTGCTGGTAATCAGTCAGTACGACAGCAACGTCAGCCACCTCAACAGAGAGCTGGGTACCAGGTGAAAGGAAAAGGGATTGATCGCTATTTTGACAAGCCACCCGTGACATATGCGGTTCTGTTCAAAAAGTTGATGGATCTTGGGTTGGTTCAGCCGAGGGCGATGGTTCCGATGAGATCAGATCAGAGGCCACCTAATTATGATGAGAATGCCCAGTGCGAATTTCATTCTGGAACACCGGGGCATAACATTGAGGGCTGTAGAGCATTCAAGAATGTTGTCCAGGATCTGGTAGACTCCAAGGCTATCAATTTTGCACCATCACCGAATGTTAATGCTAATCCCATGCCGGCGCATGGTCAGGCGATGGTGAGTGCAATTGCTGAAGATTCAGGTCACACCGGTGCGGTAGGTGAAGAGACTGACAGTAACTGCGAGTTTGATGGTTGGATAAAGCCGTGCGCATCAGGGATGGGAATCCAGAACTGGAAGGCCTAAAAAGATCATCACTGCCACTCATCTGGAAGAGTAATATTTCTTGTTTTTCAGTTTTATTTGCATGAAAGCCATACGTTTTGCCCGACACGTAATGGTTCATTGTAAGGGTCACCTCATGTTTAAATTTGCATTTTCTGCATCATTAATAAATGGATGTTTTTCAGTCAAAAAGCGGTGTTCCCTGTTTTTCATTTATTTTTGCAGTTTAAAAACAAATAAAAATGGCAATGTTTGTTTTCATTTTTCTTTTTTGATTTGTCTCGTCCCAAAGTCGAAAAATAATTCTCCGGATCTCGTTGACAACAATTTGGTTACGCCTCATATGACTTCGACAATCCAATCTATCTTGCTGAAGAAGAAGACGAAGAAGATTGTGATCTGCTGGAATTAGCCAGGTTGTTGAAACAAGAGGAGAAGGTGATTCAGCCGCTCGAGGGGCGATGCGAGATTGTTATTCCAAGCACAGCCGAGGTCAGGAAGGAAGTGAAATTAGGGCCGCTTCAGAGGCAAGTTGAGAGCAGAATGGTAGCCTTGTTGAAGGAGTATGTGGATACTTTCGCCTGGTCATGTCAGGATATGCCAGAGTTGGACACTGGTGTCATTGTGCACAAGCTGCCATGGAAAGGAGACCGTCCTCTAAAGAAGCAGAACGCCAGTGCCTGTATCAGAGAGCCAGGGTGACTTTGTTTCATGATATGATTCATCATGAAATGGAATGCTATGCTATGATATGATAGCAAAGTCCCCAAACAGGAGTGAGGCATCTGGTGGAGACAATTCAAACTGAGGTTGAATTCAGATAAGCGCACTATCAGAGTGCAGTCCGGTAAGATGTTGGGGTTCATTGTAAGGGAGGAATCGAGGTTCATCCTGTAAAAAAAAAAAAAAAAAAAAAAAGAACAATAAGAGAAACGCCTGAACCGAGA
The DNA here is from genome assembly GCF_024323335.1 of Lathyrus oleraceus. NCBI lineage: Eukaryota > Viridiplantae > Streptophyta > Magnoliopsida > Fabales > Fabaceae > Lathyrus > Lathyrus oleraceus. The sequence continues at coordinate 520,812,832 of NC_066585.1, read as the reverse complement.
AAGAAAAAGAGAGGTTCGTGGTTTCCTAGGTAGATTGAACTACATGTCATGGTTCACATCTCATCTAATAGCCACGTGTGAACCTATATTCAAGATGTTGAAAAAAAAAGAAGATCAAACGGTCAGGCGAAATAATGATTGCCAAGGGGCATTGAAAAAATAAAAAAGAATAAGTTGCAGGAACCTCTGATTCTGACATCTCCCTATGGAGAGAGACTGTTAATCTGTACTTGACAGCCTTCGAGGGGTCTGTGAGGTGTATTGGGTCAGCATGACGAGTCTTGTTGAAAAGAGCACGCAATTTACCTTAGCAAAAAGTTTACCGACTGTGAAACAGTACATTCACTGTTCGAGAAAACTTGATGTGCTTTGGCATAGGTTGCTCGCCGACTGAGACAGTGTATGTTGGTTCATATCACTTTGTGGATTTTAAGATGGATCTGATCAAGTACATATCTGAGAAGCCAGCATTAACCGGACGGGTTGCGAAAGAGCAAAAGAATGTTGACTGATTTGGGATACTCTTAGAAAAGCAACCAAGGGGTGTATTGTCTGATTACATCGCCCCGCAACCCGTTGAGGATTATCAACCGATGAAGTTTGAGTTCCCTGATGAGGACATCTCGAGGTGCTCCAATCGAAAGATTGAGAGTGACCGATCCCGGAGGAGGGGCTTGACCTTGAATCCGAACGGATTCTGATGTCTGATGGGGAGTTTAAGGTGAATAAGCTTTTGTTGCCCGGCTAGCATTTGAGTACACCAACAAGGGTGGCTGAGTGCGAGGTTTGCATCCTGGGTATTGAACTCCGATGCGTACGCCTACTGGGGCAACACCTTTCTCATTGATATATGGGATGGAAGTCGTACTACCGGTTGAGGTTCAGATTCCCTCTTTGAGAGTCCTGATGGACATGAAATTGCAAGAGGCTGAATGGGTAAGGACCCGGTATGAAGAGTTGAGCCTGATTGAGGAAAAGAGGCTGGCGGCCATCTGTCATGGGCAGTTATACCAGCAGAGAATGAAGCGTGCTTTTGACAAGAAGGTACGACCTCGGGTATATCACGTCGGTGATATGGTGCTGAAAAGGATCCTTCCTCCTCAAAACGATCGAAGGGGCAAGTGGACACCCAATTATGAAGGCCCAGCATGGTCAAGAAGGTTTTCTCTGACAGAGCCTTGTTGTTAACAACCATGGATGGCGAGGATTTTCCATCCCCTGTGAATGCGGACGCAGTTAAAAAATACTTCGTATAAAGAGACCCGCTGGACGAAAAGAATAAAATAGTCCAGGCAAAAATGGGCATCCCGGCGAACCGAAAAAACAGAAAGAAAGGTTCGGGCAAAAATTAGGGATATAAATGGAAAAATGTACACCCGGCAAGTCGAAAACCTAAAAAGGCGACTTGGGCAAAAAAGGGTATCCCGGTGGACTGAAAACCCGAAAGGGCGGTCCAGGCAAAAGAGGGATTGAAACGAACAACTGCGTCTAGCATGATCGTTTGCGCTTTGGTTAAAGCATCATGGATAATACCCGGTAGGGATCAGTTGGAATCGTCTTGTTCAAGAGGCAGAAGCACGGAGAGTCTGAGGACATATGGGGTGTAACCGAGTTGGAACTCGATGAGATCACGGGTTTCACATTGCCATTAGGAGAGATTCTTCCTTTTGTGCGCAATTACCTCTTTTCAGGAATTGCTTCCTTTGTATTGCTCATTTGAGCCACACTTTTCCAATCAATAAAATGCACATTCAGTCAAATAATTTTGTTTTTGTCTTTCATTACCGCTTTGATTGCAAAAACATCCAGATATTTTTGATAAAGAATCTTGCATTTTAAGACATACAGGTCCCTTCCAATGCATGCTTATAAGATTGAAAGCCTGAAATCTTATTCGGAAGGATGAGTGACCCGAGTGTTGAAATCTTGGCACGCCTGGGGCACGGTTTTATCTAACGATCTCTTTTGCAGGTACTGTTAGATATTCTTCACTCACTTGCAGGTTGTGATGTGGTAGCTTTGTAACGAATCCCCAGAGAGTTCGCTCGGGGACGAATGTATGAAAGAAGGATGAAGACGTTGAGACGTACGACGATCCTTGATGGTAATCAAGAAGACTCTTCAAAGTCGGAAGACTTGAAGGTATGTAATTCCCCGCAGAGTCCGATCAGGGACGAGTGCATGAAGAAAGGACGGAGAGACGACGAGACGTCCGACGACCCTTGAAATTAATCAAGAAGACTCTTCAAAGTCGGAAAATTAAAAGTATGTATAAATCCCAGGAGTTTTTCCGTCGAGCGCGGAGCGATTGGGAATACAAGATGATGGAGCAGAAAAGGTCCAGACGAGTCTGGGAGTTTTCAAGAGTGGAAAGCTGATACGAGATCGGGAGGTGGATACCAGGGTTCGACGAGTCGACGGGTGTTCTGTACCAATTTTTCTCATTTCCCCAGCTAGGTCCCCAAGCAGAGTTGTGAGGGCTAACTTCCTAGCAGATCCAAGGTCTATGGATCCCCCAGCCGAGTCAAGATGGTTATCCCCGGCAGGTAAACGGTGTTTCCTCAGCAGCCATGCCCGAAGGTTGCTATTCCCCGAGTGGAGCGGGTTTCAATGAAATATATCTCCAGCAGTGTTCATCCTACCAGTGGATTGGACGAGTTTCCGTAGCAGACGGATATTTGCATCCCCAGCTGAGTTGATTCTATCTATGGATTGCATGGGTTGTCCCCAGCGGAGTGGCATTCGCTTCCCTAGCAGGGTCAGGATGGTTATCCCCAGCAGGTGTTAGATCGATGCTTCCCCAGTTGACAGGCCTGGAGGTGGCTGTTTTCCCAGCAGAGTATCTGTGAGCATTTCCCCAGTGAAGTCGTCAGGTATCTGTGAGGTTTTCTCGAAGCAGAGTCGAGATTTATATCCTCAGCAAGTCAAAGATTGTTGTATCCCCAGCTGAGTGTATCCTAGGTGTGGATTGGATGGATTCCCCAGCGGAGTAGCATTCGTTTCCCTTAGCAGGGTCAGGATGGTTATCCCCAGCAGGTGTCAGATCGATGCTTCCCCAATCGACGGGCCTGGAGGTGGCTGTTTCCCGGCAGAGTATCTGTGAGCATTTCCCCAGTAAAGTCGTCAGGTATCTGTGAGGTTTCTCGAAGCAGAGTCGAGATTTATATCCTCAGCAAGTCGAAGACTTTTGTATCCCCACAGAGCGTTGGTGGTGTCTTCCCCAGCAAATTCCCGAGCGGATTGGGTGCAAAGGAGGTTTCCTCAGCAAGGGTTGCCTTTTCCCAGCAGCAGTGCTATTCCCCAGCAGGGTGGAGTTGGAGCAATGGCGAGTTCCTCAGCAGAGTGTCTCGTGCTCCTCAGCAGAATCCCTTGAAGGGGATACTTTTTATACATTCATCATGAAAAATAGCATAGCATGTTACATAGAAAAAATAAATCGCGTAGCATTTCCATAAGTATGGAGCATTACGCAGAAAAAGATCATGCATCATTGTTGCAAGCATAGAGCTAGTCTCAAGTCGTGGTTACCGTTTGAGAGGTGGTGGTGCCAGAAAGCGAAGATGTTACTCCGTGGAGTTTAGCATCAGGACGTCAGATCAGCAATGTTCTCCAGTAGTGCGATATTGGAGGAAATGTTTCCGTCGGACAGAGATGGAAATAACATCAAAGGACGTTACGCGATCAGCGCGATTCAAGCCGTGGTTACCGCTTGAGGATTGGTTTTGCCGGACAGTGAAGACGATACTCCGAGGAGTTCAGCAGCGGGATTTTGGAGCAGCAGTATCTCCCAGTCATTGTTTAGTGTCTGGTCGAGCTTTCTTTGGTGTCAGTAAACATCATCATTCGATGTCCAGTCAACGTCAAGTTATTTCCCAGTCATTGTTTAATGTCTGGTCGATCATTGTTCGATGTCCTGTCAACATCATTGTTTGATGTCCTGTCAACATCATTGTTCGATGTCCTGTCAACATCATTGTGTGGTGTCCTGTCAACATCATTGTTTGATGTCCTGTCAACATCATTGTTTGATGTCTTGTAAACATCATTGTTCGATGCCTGTCAACATCATTGTTTGATGTCCTGTAAACATCCTTGTTTGATGTCCTGTCAACATCCTTGTTTGATGTCCTGTCAACATCATTGTTTGATGCCTGTCAACATCATTGTTCGATGTCCTGTCAACATCATTGTTCGATGTCCTGTCAACATCATTGTTCGATGTCTTGTCAACATCATTGTTTGATGCCTGTAAACATCATTGTTCGATGTCCTATCAACATCATTGTTTGATGCCTGTAAACATCATTGTTTGATGTCCGGTAAACGTCGTGTTTTCTCCCAGTCATCAGTAAGTGTCTGGTCGATCTTTCTTTGGTGTCAGGTAAACATCATTGTTCGATGTCCAGTAAACGTCGAGTTTTCTCCCAGTCATCAGTCAGTGTCTGGTCGAAAGTGTTACTCTGAGGAGTTCAGCATCATGACGTCAAATCAGCAATGTTCCCCAGTAGTGCGATATTGGAGGAAATTTTTCTATCGAGCAGAGATGGAAATAACATCAGAAGACGTTACGCGATCAGCGCGATTCCGGGGTTCAAATGGAGAAAAGGAGATGTTGAGGCATTTTTTTGGAGATGGGGTTCAAATGAAGAAAGGGAAGTGTTGCGACATTTTCTGGAGATCGGGGTTCAATCAGAGAAGAGTATATGCTGAGGCATTTTCTGGGGTTCATATAGAGATTGGAGTTGAAGATTGTATCCGGGATGAGGTCCTTAGGATTATCTTCTGTTCATGTGTCACCTTAGACTCTGGCTGAGGCCAGTGGATGTCGTTATAGGTGTCTTCCGAGGAAGAGATACACATGCTACCTTCCTTTTGTGAAGGTATACCCTCTGACATGTCGCCCTCAGAGTGGTGTTTGGTGTTATTTCCGACGTTGCCAGCGGAATTATCACGAGAGATTGGAGATCGGGGTTCAAATGGAGAAAAGGAAATGTTGAGGCATTTTCTGGAGAACGGGGTTCAAATGGAGAAAAGGAGATGTTGCGGCATTTTCTGGAGAACGGGGTTCACAATGGCGATCGTGAGTTATCGTCAGGCGACTGGGGTTCAAACTGGAGAATGGGGTTCATTATTTGGCAAACCGGAGAGCGGGGTTCAAATGCGGTGATCTGAGGATCATTTGCGCAAGAGAAAATTTCGGGGTTCAAGAAAATGAAAAAAGCAAAGAAGAGGAAAATTTCGGGGTTCAAGAAACAGAAAAAAAAAGCAGGAAAAGAATAATAATCCCGAGCGGATGAGTGGTGTTCAGGCCATAGTTATCCCTGTGTTACCATTTATTTTGGTATCCAGGTCGACATGTTTCGGTGATTAGGCCGACTTTCTCCGTTCCAGACGGATTTTTTGGTTTAGAGATTGTGTTGCTTCGCCGATTCTGACAGGCGTTGTTAATTATTTTCCCATCAGAGTGCAAATTGTTCGTCTGTTCTTGGTATTCAATCACTCTTCATCCTGATCATCTGAAAGCCGAGGCTATTCATATCGACAGGTTCACAGTGGATTGAATAGGGGCAGCTGTAACACCTCAAAATTTGCCCTCCTCTTTTGGGACTAGCATAACATATTACATATCAATTTTAGGTCATTAAGCATTGCATATTGCATATCATGTGGTTACATTGTGCAAGCCATTCTCCCAAGTCTTGATCAGAAGATGAGAAGGTCATGTGCAAGCTAGGGTTTCATTGGACTGGTCATCAATCATCTGAGGATGTGGAGGTCCCAATTAGGGTTTTGTGATTCTCAAGGAGCTTGGTCTTCATATTGATTGAAATGATACATCATCATCATCATGGTCTTGTATTATCCATAAGATTCAAGAAGATTGATCAGATACCTTGAGATTAGGGTTTTGACCACTGGTCAACCCTAATCAGTTGCATTAGGCCAATCAGGGCATGATCAGGAGATGGAGTCTATGATGTATATGGGGATCATCTCATGGTTATATGGAGATTATTGAGGCTAGGGTTTCATCCTTGGGCCATTACATCAGAAGATTGGGGCTCAGATGGATCTATGCATTGCCAAATTCATCTATCAGTTGAAAAAGTCAATTGTGGTCAACTGTGCTTGATTTTATGGATTTGGAGGTGGGAGAGAGTTGGATACACTTCATTCATGTTGGAACAAGTGTTATTTGACATGTCAAAGCTTAAGAATGAAGAAAATCAAGTCAGGACAAGAATTGCCAAAAATAGAAAGTGACTTGTAATGGAAGTTTCCAAAAATGGAAAGTTTTTCATCACAAAATTACGTGTCCAAGGAAGCTTCAAATGGAAATTTGTTCAACATGAAAGTTGTAGACCTTGGTCTCACCTTTCCAAAAAATCCAAGAACTTGAAATTCCCATGTATGGTTGGCAAGTTATGGTCCATTCAATTTCAAAAATGACCCATAATCAAAGTGGCATAACTTCCACATGGAGTGTCCAAATTGAGTGATCTTTTTATGTGCAAACTCCATTTGACATGTACTTTCATGGTGCATAATTGGAATTCCTCAAAAATGGTCAATGCAAAAAGTCAATTTTCAAGTGTACAATTAAAAGTCCAAGGGCAAAATGGTCCAAGTTGAGAAATAATGAGAATTTTGGCATGGGGATTTTTGCAACACCTCACAAATGCAAATTGGAAATGGTTTGAACTGTCATAAACATCCAAGGTGCAATATTTGAACAAGTCATTTTTGAAGTGTACTTGAAAATGCATAAAGTGGCATAGCATGGTGAAAATCAAAATTACAAGGCCAATGGATGTGGGACCAATGCCAACTCATCATAACTGATATTTGGAGAGTGTGTGAGCTGTCATACAGCTGTCACAGGGCCTGTGTGAAAAGACATATTTGCCCTTGCTTAGTAAAGTCACATTTTGCTAATCACATTGCATTTTGCTAATTCATGATTAAGGATGTGATTAAATGGAAGTATAAATACTTAATCATAACTAACTCTTGATCAGAATCACATTTCACAAGAAATTCAACAAACTTTTCCCTCCAAATTCTCCAAAAGCTCAAGAACATTCAAGAGCAAAATTCCACAAAACTCTTCCAATTCTTCATCAAATCGTGTGATTCTTTTTGCTGCCTTCTCCATTCATCTCCTTCTTCAACTGTTTTGGAAAAGCAACATCAAAATCCTCACGAATCTCCACTGTCCATTCTTGATGCATCCATGGCAAATTGAAATTCTGTCCACTAGAAGCTACATTGGATCAACCTAACACCTCCAGTCAACATCCTGAAGCTCCTCTTGCATCTGTTTTGGATCAACACGCGCCAAGGCTTCAAGATTCATCACTGACTTCGAATTAAGGTGCCAAATCGAACCTCATGATTTCTTTAATTGTTGTATGCTTTTTATAGAGTGTTCAATATAGATGATTGTGATGCCTTTAGTTTTTGAAATGGATGATTGTAGAGAGAGATATTTCGATTTGAAGTTGTGATGTCAAAACCTAATTTGGTCGATCCGTGAGATTTAGGAAGAATTAGGTAAAATCATGTGCATATTCGTGATCCTCTTGCTCAGACCTTTCCAATGATTATACGCATGATGATTTTCATGGAGTTTCGATGTTCTTGATGTTCATGGCGTTTCTGGAAAAATGATGTTGATGATGAAGATTTTCTGGATTTTTTTGTGCGTTTGATCCGTTGAAACGCGTTGCCAATTTGAAAAGTAGTTTCCCTCCGTTTCCAGCCACTCACAGCGTGACATGCCAATTAGTGAAACGCGGAGTTTTGGACCTTGGACTCAATAATTACGGAATTGCCATTAATTCATTTAATTAATAATAACACTTAAATAATAATTCACATAATTCATTTAATCTTAGAAAATTCATAAACAAAATATTGACTAGTCCAAAAATTATGAGGATTTTTTTGATGGATCCCAAATTTTCCCTAGAATTTTATAGGCATGGTTGCAAAAGTTGTGCATGGTGAAATGTTGACCTGGCCTATCGATCTTTGACTTGTGTGTATTTTTTACATGTTTTGCCATTTTCATCATGAAATTCTCATACATTTAAAGAAATGATTGAAATTTTTTGTGCTCATTCTGGACATGTTGATGGTGATTTCCATATAAAGTTTGTGATTTTTGGATACCTGATGATTGAGATATGATTTTTTGAATCTAGGTGTGACAATTTGTGTCACACCTAGCTAGGTCAACTTCATGAATTTGTTTGCATGACCTATGATTGTTGGATTGGATTGAAATTTTGTATGAATGATCATTGATATGTTGAGATGTCTTGTGAATTTTTCTGGATTTTTCTATGGCATTTTCAATTTGATTGATATTTTTCTTCTCTGTTGGTTCATTGTGCAACCTTATGTGACACATGTTTGTATATCTTGTGTGAAATTCTCATATGGTTTTGGATGAATGTGAAATTTGGTATGTTGATTATAGACACATTGTAGGACATCACTGTTTTGGTCCCATTCATTTCTTAATTGTTCTCACTCTGTTATGAATTTTTGAAGTGAATGCATGTGTTGATACCTTGAATTGGCTTGAATAATTGTGTCTGGATTTCTTGATTTTCATTGACCTAGTTCCTTTTGTCCAATTGAGCTGAAAATTGACATGCTATACCTTGAATATGTCCTGTTTATGTGTGAATTATTTGAGGATTTTTGGAATTATTTTGGTATGCTTTTGATGGAATTCATTCTGTTTGGACATTGGATGTTGCATTTGACCTAGTTTGACTTGTTTTGGTCATGAAATGAATATGGTGAATGATATGAGTATGGGATCAATTGCATTTGCTTTCTATTTGTGTTAATTTGGTTTTGGTTGAGAATTGCTTGCTGTTTAGGATTTTTTCTCCCTTGTGGACCCTAGGCTTGGCCTAGGGGTCCAGTTTCTCACATTTGGTTTGACTTTTCAGGATGAAATGCATAATGCTCAAAGAGAATGCTTCAAGTCAATTAAATTGAGATTGTTTGGTGTTGTGAACTAACATGACTTTGTTTTGTAGGTTGTGAAGCTTGAGCTTGAGCTTATAGCTTGCACTTATGTGCATTAAATTGTGTTATCTGTATAGATTAACATTTGCTGTTTACTGTTGGTTTGTCTGAGTACTGATGATACTTGATTGATTTCAGGTACATTTAGTCGCTTACAGTTCTTTAAGAACTAGCTTGTTGCTGCTTGGTTTTTAAACCACTTGAGGTAGGACTTCTATTCTTCATGTAGTCTGGAAGACCTGGCCTGTTACTTGGCCAGGCAACTGTCTGAAGTCCTCCTTAAGAGGCGATGTTTGTGGTTGTTTACATTTGTGCCAAGCAGGTGAAGACCTCTATGAGGCAATTGGTGGATCAAAGGGATATGCAATCTATCCCCCACTATTCTGTTGAGTCGTCCCTCTGCTCACACGGTTGTGTGTTGATGCATTGGGACACAAACCCAAGATCTTGTGCTGTTGCACAATCGAGTCAGAGTCTTTGAGCGTAGAAGGGTCCCTCCATTCTGGACCCACGCTCCCTTGTCTGAAGCTCTCCCTGGTCAGGGATAAGAGCTGTGAAGTCTAATCTTCACTCACCTTTCATCTGCTTCACCTTAGCCTCGCAATGGCAAGGTTAAGAGCGAATAATACCCTTGCACAGATGACTTGCTTCGGCAGTCAAACCCATTGTTTGAGCCTCACTTGACTGGTTATAGTGTGTGCTATGTGAATATTTGTTTGAAATGCTTGTTTTATTTTGATTGATGCCTGTATGCTTGTATGCTTGCTTTCTTCCTGGATAGGATTAGCTTGCAGTTGTGCAAGTAGGTAGAAACCTGAACATAGGGTAATGATGCATGACAACACTAGGCTCGAGTCCAGCTCCCTGGTAGTGTGTCTTCCCTTAGTTTCTGGCTAGTTTTTCTTTCCCTTGGAGGGGAACTACATCGCCCTGATCCTCGTTCCAGACGAGGTATGTAGGCAGGAGACCGTGCGAGGTCTCTCCGGGCACTTTTTTTCTTTTTGTGTGTGTTTTGGTTCGGATGCCGATGTAAGTCCAGTGATTGGCGGTCGGGCTCCACGTTTGCCATTTTGTGTGTGTTTTGGTTCGGATGCTGATGTAAGTCCAGTGATTGGCATTCAGGCTCCATGTTTGCCTGTGTGTCTGTTTGCTTGTTTGGCGTGCGTGAGCCGAACTACAGCAACTCTGATTCTCGTTCCAGACGAGATACGTAGGCATAGGATGCGACGTCCTATCGAGCTCCTCTTCCTCTTAACCCCACCTGCGTTATCTTCAGTGTGTGTGTGTGATGTTTGTTTTAGCAACCTTTTCTTTTCTTAGAGCGTGGATCCCGTCGAGTACGACGGACGTGAGGGGTGCTAATACCTTCCCCTTGCGTAACCGACTCCCTTACCCTTTCTCTTTGGTCGCGAGACCATGCTTTTTCCAGGTTTCTCTGAGCGTTTCCTTTTCCTATCTTGGGATAAATAACGCGCAGTGGCGGCTCTGTGTTGTTTTTTTTTGTTTTAGCCCGCCGGTTGTTTTTTCGCGGATGCGACAGGACCCTGCAGGGGGCATATGCTGAGAGGATGGTTGGTTGTCCGGTGACCAACTTTTCTGATATAGTAGTGGCTGGAGAGAGGATTGAGAGCTGGCTGAGGCTCGGAAAGATTCAGGGTAACGCTTCTTCTTCAGGGTCGAAAAAGCCTTTTGGGAATGGTCAGAGGAAGAAAGAGGGAGATACCAGTGCGATATATGCTCAGAGAGGACCCAGTAGGGATCGTTACTTTCAGCACACTGTTGCGGTAACTATTCCTGCTGAGTATCAACCTGCACAGCAACAACAACAGCAACAACCTCGACAACAAAGACAACCGTTTCAGCAGGGGTCTTAGAGGGCTGGGTACCAAGTCAGGGGCCAATGAATGACAGGCAGTTTGATAGGCCGCCTGTAACCTATTCCTTTCTACTGAAGAAGTTGATGGATTTGGGGTTGGTTCAACTCAGAACTCTGGCACCTTTGAGACCTGATCAGAGGCCAGCCAATTATGATGAAAATGCAAAATGCGAATTCCATTCGGGTGCTCCCGGACATAACACAGAGAACTGCAAAGCTTTTAAGCATGTAGTTCAAGACCTGGTGGATTCGAAAGCGATCAACTTCGCACCATCTCCCAACGTTAATGCTAATCCCATGCCCGCGCATGGCCAGAGGGGGGTGAATGCAATCTCTGAGGAGAGTAGGATCGGGTTGTCTACTGTTGATCAACTGAGGACTCCGTTGGCTGAGGTTAAACGGCAGTTGTTGTTGAATGGGGTACATCCGGGTTGTAATGATGACTGTGCTGAGTGCACTATTTCTGTCAATGGGTGTGAATTATTGAGGAGGACTGTCCAGGGTCTGATGGATGAGGGGAGTATCTTGATTGAGAAGAAGGCTGATTTGGAGAGGGATGAAGTCTCCACCATAACAATTTATTTTGATCCGGTGGATTTGTCTACTCTTGCTGAGGCGGCTCCAGTTACCATCACGGTACCTGGACCAATCCCGTATGACAAAGATGATGTCGTGCCATGACATTATGGTGGAGAGGTTTATTGCAACGGTGAGAAGGTAGAAGATCAGACTGCTAGTGAAGTCACCGTGTCAAAGGTGGATAATGTCGGTCCCAGCGGTTTCACTCGCAGTGGCAGATTGTTTGCACCGGATGCCTTGAGGGGAGGAGAAGGAGAAAAAGAGAAAAAAGAAAAGGCCGAGGCTTTAGCCAGGGCAAAAGGGAAAGCAGTGGTCGGTGATGGTACTCCAGTGGTGACACCGGCGCCGGTTGGGTCGGAAGAGAAGCTTGATGAGGATGCAGGGGAATTCTTGAGGATCATCAAGAAGTCTGAGTACAAGTTGGTGGACCATCTGCAGCAGACTCCCTCCAAAATCTCGATTCTATCTTTGCTGTTAAGCTCTGAGGGGCATAGAGAGGCTCTGTTGAAAATCTTGAAGCAAGCCTATGTTCCTCAAGAGATAACGATAAACCAGTTGGAGACGGTCGTGTCTAACGTTCATGCCAGCCATGGGTTGGGCTTTACTGACATGGACTTGACTGTGGATGGGAGGAATCATAACCGGGCGTTACACATAGCAATGGAATGTAAAGGGGTCGTGCTTTCGCATGTGCTGGTTGATACCGGCTCCTCATTAAATATGTTGCCGAAGAAGGCTCTAGCTAAGCTAAATTGTGACGGGTTGATTCTGACTCCGACTAATTTGATTGTGCGGGCGTTTGATGGGTCGAAGCGGGCCGTGTTCGGAGAGGTTGAGCTGCCAGTGAAGATTGGCCCAGAGGTGTTTAAGTCGACTTTCTATGTCATGGATATCCAGCCGGCATACAGTTACTTGTTGGGTAGGCCGTGGATTCATGCTGCTGGGGCAGTGACCTCGACTTTACATCAAAAGCTGAAATATATTTAGGAAGGACAGGTTGTCACTGTGTGCGGAGAAGAGGACATCTTTGTCAGCCACCTGTCCTCATTCAAATATGTTGAAATGGACGGCGAGATATGGGAGACGCCGAGTCAAGCGTTCGAAATCGTCAAGGTGGAGAATGCTCTGTTTGCAAAGGAGGAAGAGAAACCGTCCATTGCTTCGTACAAGCAGGCCGCTGAGGTGGTAAAGAATGGAGAGGCTCCTGGTTGGGGCAGGATGGTGGATATCTCTACAAAGAAGGACCGCTTCGGAGTGGGGTATCAGCCTGGCAGGGGCTCGTCGGGACAAGGCAGAGGACGTCGTACGTCGGTCACATTCACTAGTGCCGGAATGCTGGATCCGGATCACATCTGCATGATGAGTGAGGAAGCTGATAGCGACTGCGAGATGGACCGGTGGATAAAGCCGTGCGCATCAGGGATGGGAATCCAGAACTGGAAGGCTGAAAAGATCATCACGGTCACTCTGCTGGAAGAGTAATATTTTTCATGTTTTGATTTTATATGCATGAAAGCCATACGTTTTGCCCGAAACGTAATGGTTCATTGTAAGGGCCACCTCATGTCTAAATTTGCAAATTCGCATCGTTAATAAAAGGATGTTTTTCAGTTAAAAGCGGTGTTCCCTGTTTTTCATTTATTTTTGCAGTTTAAAAATAAAAACAAAATAAAAATGGCAATGTTTTCATTTTTCTTTTCAATTTGTCTCACACCGGTTCTAAGCAATGCATGAATCAACATTCATGCAGATGCGACCATTCTCCGGATCTCATTGATAACAATCCTGTTACACCCTCGTATGACTTCGACCATCCAATCTATCACGCTGAAGAAGAAGACGAAGAAGATTGTGAACTGCCAGGGGAGTTAGCCAGGTTGTTGAAACAAGAGGAGAAGGTGATTCAGCCGCATGAAGAGCAGATTGAGGTTGTGAATCTGGGTACCGATGAGGTCAAGAGAGAAGTGAAAATCAGGGCTGCTTTGGAGGAAAGTGTCAAGAGCAGAATGGTGGCGTTGTTAAAAGAGTATGTCGACATCTTTGCCTGGTCTTATCAAGATATGCCAGGGTTGGATACCGATATCGTTGTGCACAAGCTACCGTTGAGAACAGATTGTCCTCCAGTGAAGCAGAAGTTGCGCAGAACTCGACCTGACATTGCGATGAAAATCAAAGAAGAGGTGCAGAAGCAGTGGGATGCTGGTTTCCTTGCTGTTACTAATTATCCGCCATGGGTTGCAAATATTGTGCCAGTCCCGAAGAAGGATGGGAAGGTGAGAATGTGTGTGAACTACCGAGATTTGAACAGAGCTAGTCCGAAGGATGATTTTCCATTACCTCACATTGATGTGTTGGTAGATAATACAACTCAATTCTCGGTGTTTTCCTTCATGGATGGCTTTTCTGGCTATAATCAAATCAAAATGTTGCCAGATGATATGGAGAAAACAACGTTCATCACACCGTGGGGCACTTTTTGTTACAAGGTGATGCCATTTGGTCTCAAGAACGCCGGTGCTACTTATCAGAGGGCCATGGTGACTTTGTTTCATGATATGATTCATCATGAAATCGAATGCTATGTTGATGACATGATAGCAAAGTCCCAAACAGAAGAGGGACATTTGGTGGATCTGGCCAAGTTGTTCGATCGGCTGAGACAGTTCAGACTGAGGTTGAATCCGAACAAGTGCACTTTCGGAGTGCGGTCCGGTAAATTGCTGGGGTTCATTGTAAGTGAAAAAGGAATCGAGGTTGATCCTGCTAAAGTAAAAGCAATAAGAGAAATGCCTGAACCGAGAACAGAGAAAGAGGTTCGTGGTTTCTTGGGTAGATTGAACTACATTTCACGGTTCATATCTCACCTAACAGCCACGTGTGAACCGATTTTCAAATTGTTGAGAAAAGATCAAACGGTCAGGTGGAATAATGATTGCCAAGCGGCATTTGAAAAAATAAAAGAGTATTTGCAGGAGCCTCTGATTCTGATGCCTCCTGTGGAGGGAAGACCGTTAATTCTGTACTTGACGGTCCTCGAGGGGTCTTTGGGGTGTGTATTGGGGCAGCATGACGAGTATGGTCGAAAAGAGTATGCCATATACTACCTTAGCAAAAAGTTTACCGACTATGAAACAAGATATTCACTGCTCGAGAAAACTTGCTGTGCTTTGGTCTGGGCTGCTCGCCGACTGAGGCAGTACATGCTGGTTCATACCACTTTATTGATTTCCAAGATGGATCCAATCAAGTACATTTTTGAAAAGCCAACATTGACTGGACGGGTTGCGAGGTGGCAAATGATTTTGATAGAATATGATATACAGTATACCTCTCAGAAGGCAATCAAGGGGAGTGTATTGTCTGATTACCTCGCTCAGCAACCCATTGATGATTATCAACCGATGAAGTTTGAATTCCCTGATGAAGATATCATGTTTCTCAAATCGAAAGATTGCGAGGAACCAATCCCGGAGGAGGGGCCTGACCCTGAATCCGAATGGATTCTGATGTTTGATGGGGCCGTTAACGTGAATGGTAGCGGTGTTGGTGCTGTTTTGGTTATGCCGAAAGGATCCCATATTCCTTTTGCTGCCCGGCTAACATTTGAGTGCACCAACAACGTGGCTGAATACGAAGCTTGCATATTGGGAATTGAGGAGGTGATTGATTTGAGGATCAAGAACCTTGTCATATACGGAGATTCAGCTCTGGTGGTAAATCAGGTTAATGGAAAATCGTATACGCATCAATCTCATTTAGTTCCGTACCGGGATTATACGAGGAGATTGTTGACGTTTTTCACCAAGGTGAAGTTGCATCATATGCCCAGAGAGGAGAACCCTTTGGCAGATGCTTTGGCTACTCTGGCCGCCTTGATTAAGGTGCAGTGGTGGAATCAGTTCCCCAGTGTGGAAGTAGGTCGTCTGGATAGACCGGCTTATGTGTTTGCTGTTGATACAACGCCTGATGATGAGAAGCCGTGGTATTACGATATCAAGCGCTTTCTGGAGACGCAAGAATATCCCGAGGGAGCATCTAAGAAGGACCGAAAGACTCTGCGGAGGTTGGCCATGGTGTTTTATTTGAATAAGGATGGGGTTCTGTACAAGAGGAATTTTGATTGGGTCTTGCTCAGATGTGTTGATGATAGAGAAGCAAGCCAATTGATGAAAGAGGTTCATGAAGGATCGTTCGGTACCCATGCCAGTGGGAATGCGATGGTGAAGAAGCTGCTGAGGGCAGGCTATTATTGGATGACCATGGAGGCCCAATGTTTCAATTTCGTGCGGAAGTGTTATAAATGCCACATTTATGCTAACAAAGTGCACGTGCCTCCTAATCCGTTGAGTTTAATGTCGTCTCCATGGCTGTTTGCTATGTGGGGCATTGATATGATTGGGAATGTTGAGCCTACGGCTTCGAATGGGCATCGGTTCATATTGGTAGCTATTGATTACTTCACCAAGTGGGTGGAAACAGCCTCTTATACGAACGTGACGAAGCAGGTCGTTGCCAAATTTCTCAAGAGAGACATCATTTGCCGATATGGGGTTCCCGAGAGAATCATTACCGATAATGGTTCTAATTTGAATAATAAGATGATGGCAGAACTGTGCCGGGAATTCAAGATTGAGCATCACAATTCTTCTCCCTATCGTCCGAAGATGAATGGGGCGGTTGAGGCAGCTAACAAGAATATAAAGAAGATTGTGCAAAAGATGGTGGTAACCTATAAAGACTGGCATGAGATGTTGCCGTTTGCATTGCATGGGTATCGAACGTCAGTGCATACATCTACTGGGGCAACGCCTTTCTCATTGGTATATGGAATGGAAGCCGTGCTACCAGTTGAGGTTCAAATTCCCTCTTTGAGAGTCCTGATGGACGTGAAGTTGCAAGAGGCTGAATGGGTAAGGACCCGGTACGAAGAGTTGAGCCTGATTGAGGAAAAGAGGCTGGCAGCCATCTGTCATGGGCAGTTATACCAGCAACGGATGAAGCGTGCTTTTGACAGAAAGGTACGACCTCGGGTATATCACGCGGGTGATATGGTGCTGAAAAGGATCCTTCCTCCTCAAAACGATCGAAGGGGCAAATGGACGCCTAATTATGAAGGTCCATTCGTGGTCAAGAAGGTTTTCTCTGGCGGAGCCTTGTTGCTAACTGTCATACGGTGAACTGACTTTGGGGTGTTTTGCTTTTAATCGCAATGTCGCGGATAGCAAGAGTCGCCACCGACTTTTCTTTCATCCAATAAGGAAAGGCGGAAAAGAACAGGAAAGACCTTAATTTAGATTTCGGGTTCGGGAGGTACATTATACAAAGGGAAGGTGTTAGCACCCTTTGTATCCATGGTTATCCATGGGCTCTTAATTGCTTGATCACTTATGTTTGTCTGAAAAAGTGTTCGTGAATTGCTTAGAAAATGTTTTGAAAAGAGAATTTAACTTTGTAATGATTCTTGTATGAATGTATACAAAGTGGTTATCTCGTTCAGTTTTGAAAGTTGTTTAGAAAAATATAACTCGGTAATGATTCTAGCACGAATGTATACCAAGTGGTGATTTTCTAAAAGATGTTTTGAAAATGTGTGAGGTATGAAAAGTATTTTGAGTTGTGATTCAGCATTTAATAGTTATACCTACCCAAGGTCTTTATAGGCATTTCCAATCCTTATGAGGGTAAAACTGTCCTTACTATTGAGAAGTAAGTAGTTTTATCCTTTGGATGTAAAAGGGTCATCATAGGGTCGTCGATTGGTCATTGACGGCAACAGTTGTAAGGATACCTTAGCATTCGAAGGGACGATCATCATTT
Source organism: Lathyrus oleraceus (assembly GCF_024323335.1). NCBI lineage: Eukaryota > Viridiplantae > Streptophyta > Magnoliopsida > Fabales > Fabaceae > Lathyrus > Lathyrus oleraceus. The sequence goes on along the minus strand of NC_066585.1, from coordinate 520,795,512 downwards.
AACCGTAGGCTACACCGAAGGGTCATTGAGGGACAAAATCATATATTCGAAGGCAACATCCGAGGGGCTATGATTTATTTTAGAGGGACATGATGATTTAATCGAAGGGTCTTGGCTAAGCGTATCCCTACATTCGCGGGACATGACCGTTATACCGTAGGGCAACGAAGAGAGGTCCGAGATCACATATTCAAAGGCCGTATTTTACAATCAATTAGATAATTAGGAGGAACCCCCCCACATTAAAATTAATACATTAAGATCAATTAAGCAATTTAGGGGGGATCTTTGCCATAAGATTAATACATTAAAATCAATTGAGTAATTCAGGGTGAATCTCCACAAGGGTCTCCCACAAATAAAGTGGAAGACCTAAACAACAATCTTTTCCTGGGGTGTGTGAACCTTTGCAACATTCAGCAAACGCGTTAGAATACCAAATCAGGGTGCAATCGAGGATTACACCGCAAAACGAACACAGCAGTATGCATGTCAGGCAAACAACGCAGAATTAACATAGAATAGATCAGATAAGCATAGGACATAACAACCAAAATGTTAGCGACTGTCACGTTCGCCTCTGCCTCGCCTAGCGAGAGCCTAGCGAATATTCGCTACATGCTCGCTTAGCGATGTGCTAGCGAGCGTCTGCGGGTTTTGAATTTTAGAACAGTATAATCTCAGCATGCTGCAAGCCTTATGGTATTCAATTACAGAAATAATATGGTCAAACATTCAGGATAGGCAGGCATACTTAAACTCACATGCAAAATCTAACTACATATCCAAAAATTCGATTATGATGCATTATGTATTTAGAGATTACAACTTGGAAGCATAAAACAATAGTGATGCGCAAACCTATTGCAGCTGAATTATAACACTGAACTGGCAGATCGCTTTTGGTATCGGGTGGAGTTGGATGGCGGTAACTTCGGTGCGGATGAGCGGCCGTCAGGGTTTCTTTTCTTCGACCTCTCTGGACTAGTCTTTAGGGTTTCTATGCCAGGGTTTCCGTCCGTCGTCGTCTGTTTTTCGTCCTCCCTTTTTCTGACTGAAGTTTGGCTATTTATAATGCTCTTGTTGTAACCTAATGGGCTCAGAGTGAAGCCCGAAAATTCTGATGTTCGCAAGCTTCGCTAGGCGAGGGAGTTGCTCGCCTAGCGAGCAAGCTAGTTTGGGCTTTTTTTGGATTTGGTGCTTCGCTGGGGCGAGTGTCATGACGAAGGGTTCGCTAGGCGAAGGAATTGCTCGCCTAGCGAGCAAGTTAGTTTGGGCCATTTTGGATTGAGTCCGTTGTGAGCTGGGCTTTTGTTCCTTTAAGATCAGTGCCTTGCAGAATAAGTCGGAGTGCCTTGAAAAATGTTTTGCAAGATTAATGGGCAAATTTTGGGGTATGACAGCTGCCCGTGTTCAAGATTCTTGAACCGAGAGAGTTAGAATGGTAAGTGCGCCATTCGTGGTCTGGAGGTGGAAGATTATTGAACATTAGAATGCCCAAAATTTTGCACCTCTTAATGGAGATGGGCTTAAAGATGTCATCCAGGTAGTTTGATGATGAGAGCTTCAGAGTGCGTCGTACATTAAACGATATCTGAAGACATGGGTGTCATATCGGGTCGTACGCTAGACCGTATGGCGAGTCATCCATTCGGCTGTCGACTTCGCTGTGGAGTCAGAGTGCGTTATACGCTGCTGGGGATAAAGGATCAGAATGGACCATACACTAGATCGCATCTGAATAGCAGAATGAATTATCCATTAAGCGGGTGACTTCACTGGGGATGGAAGATTAGACCGGATCGTATGCTAGATCGTGTCTGAGTAGCAGAAGGGCCGTCCGTTAGGCTGAATCTGATGATGAAAGGGGTAGTCGTACGCTAGACTACGCTTCAGAAATGTACCGTATGCTAGGTAGCATCTGAGGACTTGAAGGTCTAACTGGGTCGTACATTAGACCGTCTTTGAGCAGAATGAGCCGTCCGTTAGGCTGAATCTGATGATGAAAGGGGTAGCCATATGCTAGACTACGCTTCAGAAATGTATCGTACACTAGGTAGCATCTGAGGACTTGAAGGTCTAACTGGGTCGTACATTAGACCGTCTCTGAGCAGAATGAGCCGTCCGTTAGGCTGAATCTGATGATGAAAGGGGTAGCCATATGCTAGACTACGCTTCAGAAATGTACCGTACACTAGGTAGCATCTGAGGAGATGAAGGTCTAACTGGGTCGTACATTATACCGTATTTGAGTAGTTGACGGTCAGAATGGATCGTACGCTAGATCATATCTGAGTTGAAGGAGTCATGTGTTGAGCTGAATCAGAATGAGCCGTACGCTAGGCGATATCTGATAATATTTGTATATGTTGTATTTACGATAAATGTCTGAGGTGGGCTTATAGATGCCATCGTTAGGAGGATGTCAGAATGAATGTCGACATGGAGTATATCTGAAAGATGTAGTTAAATCTGGAATGTAATTGATAAAGATGTCCGTCTGAATGGATCTTTACTTTGACTGTATCAGGAGGATAATTAACCTGAAAAACAAAGTTAGTCTCGTGCCATGTCATGATGCATGAGATATTTTATGTTTACAATGTATGCATGCGGATGCTGTGAAATGATGTAATGAATGAGTTATGCGTCTGAAATAAATGCGAACATTGTATGCATGTATATGATGCGAAATGATGCATGAATGGATTATGTGTCTGAAACTTTTGCCGGGGAAAAATAAATCCCCATATTCTAGTTGGAGATATTTGTATCGATGACCCTTTCTCAGCTGGGGGTACTTGATTTCTGTCTGATGGTGGAAATACTCAACGGAGCCCGGCTGGGGATAGAAGAGATGACCAGTCTGTCTGGTGATGCCGACCTCTTCTGGAAATAGCCAGTTTTTGTTGGGGAACAGGATTTGTAACCGGACTTGTTGGAAAGCATGGTTAGACCTTATCTTCGACCCTAAAGTCTTTCAGTAACTGTTATTGCTATTTCATGCATGTTTTTTCGGTAAACATCAATCATATTCAAATGCATATATCAATTCAAATTAAATCAATGGACGTTTATGCAAACAAAACAGAGAAAGTAAAACAAAAGCATCTTTTTGGAAGATGAAATGGTATCGACTTTGAAAGAGGGCCTATAAACAGGCAATTTGAGTACAAGGAGACAGAAATCCTACTAAGAGGAAGCCGTCCAGAAAACAAAGAGAAAGCTATGCAGAAAAAGTCCCATTGATTTTAATTCCACTACTGTCATTATGTCTTCAAGCCTCTCATCTCCTGCTGTCGGATAAAAGCGATTGGCTTGTTCAATCCCTTTAATTTGGGTGAAGCTGACCGAGAACGGGACATAGTCATACGCTTTAATCCCTAATTTTTGCCTGGACCGCCTTTTCAGGTTTTCAGTCCACCAGGATACCCCTTTTTGCCCAAGCTGCCTTTTCAGGTTTTCGACTTGCCGGGTGTACATGCGTAGTATTTTTTAACTATGTCCGTGTTCACGGGATGCGGGGATTCTTCGTCATCCATTGTAGCAAGTATCATGGCTCCACCAGAGAATACCTTCCTAACTACAAATGGCCCTTCGTATGTGGGAGTCCATTTGCCTCTAGAATCACCTTGTGGTAGAATGATACGCTTTATTACCAAGCCGCCACTTCGGAATTATGGTGTTTTATTTTGAATTGCGTGCAGAGTTCAGTAATCATCTTGTTGTTCAGATTAGCACCATTATCAGTGATAGCTCTTTCAGGAGACAACAGGTTTCTCAAATAGATCTTTGATAGAATCCATCTTAAGATGAAGCGGTATGATTCAACATATACTGTCTTAGTCGGCGAGCAGCCCAGGCCAAAGCACAGCAAGCTTTCTCGAGCTGTGAATATCTTGTTTCACAGTCGGTACCTTTTTGCTAAGGTGGTATATTGCATGCTCTTTTCGACCAGACTCGTCATGTTGCCCCAACACACACCCTATTGAATTTTCTAACATGGTCAAATACATGATTAGAGGTCTTCCTTCAACTGGTGGCATCAGAATTGGAGGTTCTTGGAGATACTTCTTGATTTTGCCAAAAGCTTCTTGACATTCATCATTCCATATTATCTCTTGATTTTTCCTCAGTAATGTTCTTGTCTACTTCAGTACCTAGATTCAGTTGATTCCTCATGCGGTTGTATAGTCTTTTCTTCTTGCAGTACCAGTCTGGCAAGTTCTCCAGGGACTTCACAATCTTCCTCACTCCCATTGTCGGTTTGGTAGATCGGATTTTCAAAGTCATAATGAACAGTAGCAGAGTTATTACCAACAGGATCCAGAATGGATATGGATCGGCAAATTGTTACGTGAGTGTGTGCAAGAAAACATAGTTTGTTTGAAAAAAAATGACAGGAAAGATAAAGAGCGCAATATTTGAATGCAAAAAGTCCATTGATTTATTGAATATGAATATGCTTATGAAAATGACAAGACATTTAACCAAATTTGATACACTAAATAAGCAATAACAATTATTCCTGACTAAAGGAAATCGGGATAGTGTCTTCAGCCTTCCAATTATGGAGTCTGTCACCAATTGTTGGGAAAATCCAGCTATCCAGGTTGCAATCGCTATCAGCATCTTCCACAACATTGACAGTCTCGTCATGGTTAGGCAGAGGGGCAGTGATGTCATTAGGAGTCTCCGGAGGATCAGAGGTAGCCGCCTGTATCTTTCCATTTCGAATGCCGCGTTCCACATGCTCACCTGTCAATATAAGTTCAGTGAAACCCGATGAGGGACTTCTCAATAGATGGCTGTAGAATGGGCCAGTCAGTGTGCTCATGAACATGTCCACTAATTCTCGATCAATCATGGGGGGTTTGACTCTGCCAGCCAAATCTCTCCATTTTTGAGCATATTCTTTGAAGCTTTCTTTAGAGCCCATAGTCATATTCTGCAACTATAGTCGAGTAGGCGCCAATTCAGAATTGTATTGGTAGTGCTTGTAGAAAGCTGTCGCTAAATCAGTCCAGGTGTGGATGTTAGAGCTCTCGAGCTGATAATACCATTCCAACTGTGCGCCAGACAGACTCTCTTGGAAGAAATGGATCCATAGTTTCCTATCAGTGGTATACGGCTGAATCTTTCTCACATAAGCTCTCAGATGCATCTGAGGACAAGATGCCCCATCGTATATAGTGAAAGTGGGGATCTTGAATTTGCGAGGAATGACCACATCGGAGACCAGACCCAAGCTTCGAAATCCAGACCGGGCGCCTTCTGACCCTCCATAGCTAGCATGCGTTCTTCCAGCAACTTATATTTAGCATCTTTTGGAGAGTACAGTTCATTTTCATAATCTTCATCGTCGTCCTCCTGGTTGAGAGGATTAGCATTCTCATCTTCCGAATCATTTTCTGTCTCCTCTTCTTGATCCTTTGGAAGTCTAATCTTGACTCCCGCAGCCTGTCCTTTAAGCCTTCTTCCCGGGTTAATGTAACTCACAAGTTTCTTGTCTTTCTTCTCGAGCAATAGAGCCTTTAGTTCCTCCTGCCCCTTGGATAAGTTCAAGATCATCTCCTGGAGTTGAGCATTCTGAGCCTGGAGATCTTTGACGGCTTGTTCGAGGTCCATTTTTCTGTTTGGAGGAAAACCGTGAGAACATTGATTCCTTTAGAGTACCTGTTATGCAATGTTATGTTATGCTATGCAATGTATGAAATGTTTTCAATGTTTAGAGTCCTTAAAATGGTTAGTACAATGCCATGATGTTATGATGTTATGATGTTATGATGTTAATAACAAGCACAAGCAAGCCACACAACCATCATTCCTGAGTTTTAAGGCTTGCATGAGTTCCATGGGTAAGTACCCTCCCCACTGAAGTTTGGTTGGTTCAACCTGTCCTAGAATAGTAACAGGGTTCTAGAAGGATCTCAAATCATTGACCTTTCCTTAAGTCCACTTCAGTGCAACACCAAGTGGTTGACCGAAGCTTCCCTAAAGTCCAATCTCAAAGAGTGTAGTATCGAGTCTCAACCAACCTCAGTCGGAACCGAAGTCAGTTATCTCACTACTTTCTAATGGCTAGGATGAGTCAATTAGGGTTCTAAAGGTCTGGTTAATGCTTTGATGACACCACGCGGAAGCCAAATTTTTCCTCAAGTAAACATGAGGAACATCAGGACATCCAAAGCGTCACATTAACCGTAGCCATCATTTTAACCATTCCAGTATACGCCGGATAGTCGCGATGATCTATTGCTACTTACCTAAGGTACACTAGATCCGGGTGTAGGATCTTTCACTCAAGCATAAAATACCCAAGCAATCCCTTAAAAGTAAATCAGACAATTTAAATAAGTGATCTTGTTTTTAAGGTAACCTCTCTTTAATATTATCCCCAGCAGAGTCGCCAGTTCTGTCATACGGTGAACTGACTTTGGGGTGTTTTGCTTTTAATCGCAATGTCGCGGATAGCAAGAGTCGCCACCGACTTTTCTTTCATCCAATAAGGAAAGGCGGAAAAGAACAGGAAAGACCTTAATTTAGATTTTGGGTTCGGGAGGTACATTATACAAAGGGAAGGTGTTAGCACCCTTTGTATCCATGGTTATCCATGGGCTCTTAATTGCTTGATCACTTATGTTTGTCTGAAAAAGTGTTCGTGAATTGCTTAGAAAATGTTTTGAAAAGAGAATTTAACTTTGTAATGATTCTTGTATGAATGTATACAAAGTGGTTATCTCGTTCAGTTTTGAAAGTTGTTTAGAAAAATATAACTCGGTAATGATTCTAGCACGAATGTATACCAAGTGGTGATTTTCTAAAAGATGTTTTGAAAAGGTGTGAGGTATGAAAAGTATTTTGAGTTGTGATTCAACATTTAAGAGTTATACCTACCCAAGGTCTTTATAGGCATTTCCAATCCTTATGAGGGTAAAATTGTCCTTACTATTGAGAAGTAAGTAGTTTTATCCTTTGGATGTAAAAGGGTCATCGTAGGGTCGTCGATTGGTCATTGAAGGCAACAGTTGTAAGGATACCTTAGCATTCGAAGGGACGATCATCATTTAACCGTAGGCTACACCGAAGGGTCATTGAAGGACAAAATCATATATTCGAAGGCAACATCCGAGGGGCTATGATTTATTTTAGAGGGACATGATGATTTAATCGAAGGGTCTTGGCTAAGCGTATCCCTACATTCGCGGGACATGACCGTTATACCGTAGGGCAACGAAGAGAGGTCCGAGATCACATATTCAAAGGCCGTATTTTACAATCAATTAGATAATTAGGAGGAACCCCCCCACATTAAAATTAATACATTAAGATCAATTAAGCAATTTAGGGGGGATCTTTGCCATAAGATTAATACATTAAAATCAATTGAGTAATTCAGGGTGAATCTCCACAAGGGTCTCCCACAAATAAAGTGGAAGACCTAAACATCAATCTTTTCCTGGGGTGTGTGAACCTTTGCAACATTCAGCAAACGCGTTAGAATACCAAATCAGGGTGCAATCGAGGATTACACCGCAAAACGAACACAGCAGTATGCATGTCAGGCAAACAACGCAGAATTAACATAGAATAGATCAGATAAGCATAGGACATAACAACCAAAATGTTAGCGACTGTCACGTTCGCCTCTGCCTCGCCTAGCGAGAGCCTAGCGAATATTCGCTACATGCTCGCTTAGCGATGTGCTAGCGAGCGTCTGCGGGTTTTGAATTTTAGAACAGTATAATCTCAGCATGTTGCAAGCCTTATGGTATTCAATTACAGAAATAATATGGTCAAACATTCAGGATAGGCAGGCATACTTAAACTCACATGCAAAATCTAACTACATATCCAAAAATTCGATTATGATGCATTATGTATTTAGAGATTACAACTTGGAAGCATAAAACAATAGTGATGCGCAAACCTGTTGCAGCTGAATTGTAACACTGAACTGGCAGATCGCTTTTGGTATCGGGTGGAGTTGGATGGCGGTAACTTCGGTGCGGATGAGCGGCCGTCAGGGTTTCTTTTCTTCGACCTCTCTGGACTAGTCTTTAGGGTTTCTATGCCAGGGTTTCCGTCCGTCGTCGTCTGTTTTTCGTCCTCCCTTTTTCTGACTGAAGCTTGGCTATTTATAATGCTCTTGTTGTGACCTAATGGGCTCAGAGTGAAGCCCGAAAATTCTGATGTTCGCAAGCTTCGCTAGGCGAGGGAGTTGCTCGCCTAACGAGCAAGCTAGTTTGGGCTTTTTCTGGATTTGGTGCTTCGCTGGGGCGAGTGTCATGACGAAGGGTTCGCTAGGCGAAGGAATTGCTCGCCCAGCGAGCAAGTTAGTTTGGGCCATTTTGGATTGAGTCCGTTGTGAGCTGGGCTTTTGTTCCTTTAAGATCAGTGCCTTGCAGAATAAGTCGGAGTGCCTTGAAAAATGTTTTGCAAGATTAATGGGCAAATTTTGGGGTATGACACTAACGACCATGGATGGTGAGGATTTTCCATCCCCTGTGAATGCAAACGCGGTTAAAAAATACTTCGTATAAAGAGACCCGCTGGACGAAAAGAATAACATAGTCCAGGCAAAAATGGGCATCCCGGCGAACCAAAAACAGAAAGAAGGGTTCGGGCAAAAATTAGGGATAAAATGAAAAAACTGTACACCCGGCAAGTCGAAAACCTGAAAAGGCGACTTGGGCAAAAAAGGGTATCCCGGTGGACTGAAAACCCGAAAGGGCGGTCCAGGCAAAAGAGGGGTTGAAACGAACAACTGCGTCCGACATGATCGTTTGCGCTTTGGTTAAAGCATCATGGATAATACCCGGTAGGGATCAGTCAGAATCGTCTTGTTCAGAAGGCAGAAAGCACGGAGAGTCTGAGGACATATGGGGTGTAACCGAGTTGGAACTCGATGAGATCACGGGTTTCACATTGCCATTAGGATAGATTTTTCCTTTTGTGCGCAATTACCTCTTTTCAGGGATTGCTTCCTTTGTATTGCTCAGTATGAGCCACACTTTTTCAATCAATAAAATGCATATTCAGTCAGATAATTTTGTTTTTGTTTTTCATTACCGCTTTGATTGCAAAAACATCCAATTATTGTGATAAAGAATCTTTGCATTTTAAGACATACAGGTCCCTTCCGATGCATGTTTATAAGATTGAAAGCTTGAAATCTTATTCGGAATTTTGAGTGACCCAAGTGTTGAAATCTTGACACGCCTGGGGCACGGTTTTATCTAACGATCTCTTTTGCAGGTGCTGTTAGATATCTTTTCACTCACTTGCAGGTTGTGATGTGGAGGCTTTTGACGAAACAAATCCCAATGGAGTCCAATCAGGGACGGATGAATGGAAGCGATGAAAAGACGACGGTGAGACGTACGACGATCCTTGAAATTAATCAAGAAGACTCTTCAAAGTCGGAAGATTGAAAAGTCTGTATAGTCCCCAGGAGTTCGCTCTCCGTCGAGTATGGAGCGATTGGGAATGCAAGATGATGGAGCAGAAAAGGTCCAGACAAGTAGGGATGTATATCCCCAAGCGGAGTCGTGAGGACTAACTCCCCAGCAGATTCAAGGTCTCCCTAGCAGGGTCAGGATGGTTATCCCCAGCAGGTCTTGGATCAATATTCCCCAGTCGCCAGGTCTGAAGGTGACAATTTCCCCAGTGGAAGTATCTGTGGGCGGTGGTTTCTCAAGCAGAGTCGGGATTGATATCCCCAGCAAGTCAAAGACTGTTGTATCCCCACAGAGTGCATTGGTGGTTCTATCCCCAGCATATCCCTAAGCGGATCGGGTGCAAAGGAGGTTTTCCCCAGCAAGGGTTGCCTTTTTCCAGCAGCAACGCTATTCCCCCAGCAGGGCGGAAATCGGAGTGTTGTCGAGTTCCTCAGCAGAGTGTCTCGAGCTCCCCAGAAGAGTCCCTTGAGGGGGATGCCTTTTTATACATTCATCATGAAAAAATAGCATAGCATGTTGCATAATAAATTGCGTAACATTTCCATGATTATGGAGCATTACGCAGAAAAATCAATCATGCATCATATTGCAAGCATGAGCTAGTCTCAGACCGTGGTTACCGTTTGAGAAGTGGTTGCCTGAGGGTGAAGGTGCTGCTCTGAGGAGTTTGGCACCGTTTTTATCAACAGTACTTCCCCAGTAGTGTGATACTGGAGGAAACTTTTTCCGTCGGGCAGAGATGGGAATGTTATGCGATCAGCGCGACTCAAGCCGTGGTTACCGCTTGAGAATTGGTTTTGCCAGAAGTTGGAAGATGTTACTCTGAGGAGTCTAGCATCATGACGTCAGATCAGCAAAGTTCCCCAGTAGTGCGATACTGGAGGAAACTTTTCCGTCGGGCGGAGATGGAAATGAAATCAAAGGACGTTACGCGATCAACGCGACAATCGGGGTTCAAATGGAGAAAGGGAAATGTTGAGACATTTTCTAGAGATCGGGGTTCAATTGGAGAAAAGGAAATGTTGAGACATTTTCTGGAGAGCGGGGTCCAAATGGAGATTGGAGTTGAAGATTATATCCAGGATGAGGTCCTCAGGATTATCTTCTGTTCATGTGTCACCTTAGACTTTGGCGGATGCCAATGGAGGTCGTTATAGGTGTCTTCTGAAGAAGAGATGCACATGTTACCTTCCTTTTGTGAAGGTGTACCCTCTGATATGTCGCCCTCAGAGTGGTGTTTGGTGTTATTTCCGACGTTGCCAACGGAATTATCACGAGAGATGGGAGAACGGGGTTCAAACGGAGAAAGGGAAATGTTGAGGCATTTTCTGGAGAGCGGGGTTCAAATGGAGAAAATGAGAGACGAGGTGTTTTTTGGAGATCGGGGTTCACGATGGCGATCGCAAGTTATCGTTAGGCGACTGGGGTTCAAACGGAGAATGGGGTTCATTATGTTGGCAAACAAAGGTATCGGGGTTCAAATGCAGTGATTTGGGATCATTTGCGCGAAAGAAAATTTTGGGGTTCAAGAAAATGAAAAATAGAAATTTTGGGGTTCAAGAAAAGCAAAAAAATAATAATCCCCAGCGGATATGTGGTGTTCAGGCCATGGTTATCCATGCGTTACCATTTATTTTGGTATCCAGGTCGACGTTGTTGTTTCGGTGATCAGGCCGACTTTCTCCGTACCAGACGGATTTTTCTTCAAGATTGTTTCTTCGCCGATTCTGACAGGCACTGTTAATTATTTCCCATCAGAGTGCAAATTGTTCGTCTGTTCTTGGTATTCAATCACTCTTCATCCTGATCATCTGAAAGCCAAGGCTGTTCATATCGACAGGTTCACAGTGGATTGAATAGGGGCAGCTGTAACACCTCAAAATTTGCCCTCCTCTCTTGGGACTAGCTTAACATATTGCATTGCATTTTTTAGGTCATTAGGCATTGCATTTGCATATCATGTGGAAACATTGTGCAAGTCATCCTCCTAAGTCTTGATCAGAAGATAAAGAGGTTAAGATACAAGCTAAGGTTTCATTGGACTGGATCACTAATCATCTGAGGATGTGTGGTCTGAATTAGGGTTTCATGTTCTTCAAGGAGATTGAGCTTGATCTTGGTTGCTATGGTACATCATCATCATCATGGTCTTGATATCATCCAAGAGGTTCAAGTGATTGATAAGACACCTTGAGATTAGGGTTTTGACTACTGGTCAACCCTAATTAGTTGCATTGGGCCAATCAGGGCATGGCATGAAGATGAGGTCTACAATGGATATGGGGATCATCACATGATTATGTTGAGCTTATGGGAGCTAGGGTTTCATCATTTGAGCCATTTCATTAGAAGTTTGAGGCTCAACTTGATCAGTGCATGACCAAATTCATCTATCAATCAAAAAAGTCAATTGTGGTCAACTGGGCTTGAACTGATGGATTTGGAGGTGGGAGAGAGTTGGATATACTTCATTCATGATGAAACAAGTTTCATTTGGCATTTCAAACATCAAGAATGAAGAAAATAAAATCAGATGGAAAGTTTCCAAAAATAGAAAGTGACTTGTAATGAAAGTTTCCAAAAATGGAAAGTTTTTCACCACAAAATTACATGTCCAAAAAAGCTTCAAATGAAATTTTGTTCAACATGAAAGTTGTAGATCTTGCTCTCACCTTTCCAAAAAGTCCAAGAACTTGAATTTCCCATGTATGGTTGACAAGTTATGGCCCAATCATTTTCCAAAAATGCCTAAATTCAAAGTGGCATAACTTTCACATGGAATGGCCAATTTGGGTGATCTTTCTTTGAGCAAACCCCATTTCACACGTACTTTCATGATGTATGATCAAAATTCATCAAAAATGGTCATGGAAAAAAGTCATTTTTCAAGTGATCACTTTGTATTTTTGGCATGGAATGGTGAAATTGAGAAATACAAGGCCTATGCACATGGAACCAATTCTAACACACTCCAAATGCCAAATAGAACTTGTGGGAACTGTCATGTACTGTTGCATTGGCCAAATTTGGAAAAGGACTTTTTGGACATTTCATTAAGAAACTCATTTTCACTAATCCAACTCAATTTGCTAATTTGGATTAAAAAGTTGATTAAGCAGTGGTATAAAGCCTTAACTGTAACAGAAAATGCTAATGAGATTACACATTTTTCATTCTCCAAGATCTAACAAACTTTTTCATCCAAAACCTCTCAAATTCTCTCAAACTTTTTCCAACATTTTTCACCAATTCTCATCAAAATCTCCATCAATCTTGTTCATTCTTCTTGGATCTACACTCTACAAGTGATTGTGCATAACGGTTTCACAAAATCCATGCCATAACCTTGCCAAATTGCAACTGTTGGAAGCTTGCTCATCAATGGAGTTTTGAAGATTCTTGCAACTGGTGCTGTTTCGAGCTAACCTAATCACTCCAATCATCTTCCTCATCAATAATCTTCATCTGTTTCATCTTCTTACACCTGGAAAAGCAAGAATCGAGCACTGCCATCTTCAAGAGGTAATTCTTCGAAATTCTTAATTGCATGAATTGTTAGGTGGTTTGTGTAGATCTTCCAATGTAGATTATCATGATGCTCGTGGTTTTTGATTTGGTTGAGTGTAGAGAGAGATATCGTGATTTGAACTTTGACCTAGGAAGTTTCTTTCGATCGATCCCGTTGATAGGTTCAGAATTAGGAAAAATCGAATGCATGTCCATGATCTAGGTTGAGAGACGGTGATTTTGATGTATGGCATGTGCGTTTTGGTTGAGAAATGCTCGTAACGGATTTCTGGACATTGTTGTTGACGTTCTGGACGAAGAACGTGTTCAGAGGCGCGTTTGATCCAAAATTCCTTTGCCTGCATTCGAAATAGTTGTTTCCCGCGCCTCAGAGCCAATCAGAGCGCGCCACTGAATTAATGCCAACGACGTCGTTTTGGTCATGTTGTTAAGAATTACCAGATTGCCATTATTCCAATATTCATTTCATTATTTCTTATTTCTTTTTCAATTTCATTTCATTTTTGATGCATGAACTTAGAAAAATCATAGGAGATTCATTATTTGTCCAAATTTTGTGAGGTTTTTTGCATGATTCTCCTTATGATGTGTAGTTTTTAATGGTGATTTTTATGATTTTTGTGCACGTGTGAAAAAATAAAATGCCTAGGGATTGTTTGGATGTATGCAATTTGTACATGCTTTGCCATATCATTCATAAAATGATGATGCTTACGAAGAAATTGATGAAATTTTTTGTGCTTATTCTGGACTCTTTGATGGTGATTTTGGTATGTAGTTTGTAATTTTTGGATACCTGGTTGAGGAGATATGAATTTTTGATTAGAGGTGTGACAATTTGTGTCACACCAAGCTTGATGAACTTCATGATTTTATTTGATATGCTTAGGGATGTTGAATTGAGCCAATTTTTTGCATTAATGAGCCTATGTATGTTGAGATCACATGTGATTTTTTCTGTAATTTTTGATGGCATTTCCTAATTGATTGAGATTTTCTCTTCTGTTGGATCATTTTGTGACATTTTGTGACACATGTTGGCATTTGATTTGTGAAATTCTCATGATTAATTGGATGGATGTGAAATTTGACATGTGGATTCTAGACACATTATAGGTCATTATGGTTTTGATCCCATTCATTTATCTTGTTGTGTCACTGTTTTATGATTTATTGAAGTTGATGCTTGTTTTGATGCCTTGTGTTGGCTTGCTTGAACTTGTCTGAACTTCTTGATTTTCATTGACCTACTTCCTTTTGTCCAATTGAGCTGAAATTTGATATGCCATTCATTGGATATGTTCTGTTTAGACTTGAATTTTTGTGGAATTAATTGAATTGTTTTGGTATGGATTTGCTTGAGATCTTTCTGTTTGGTCATTTGAGGTTGCAAATTGCATGTTTGATGCTATTTTGTGCATGAAATGATGATGGTGAATGATATGAGCATGGGACCAATTGCATTTGTTTCTAATTTGTTGGAATGTGATTTTGGATAATTTTCACTTGCTGTTTTGATTTTTTCATCTCCTTTGGACCCTAGGCTTGTCCTAGTGGTCTTGTTTCTCACTTTTGAATTGTGTTTCAGGTTGAGATGCAAATGCCTTAAAGGAGAATGATGCAAGTTTGATTAAATTGAGTTTGGATTAATTGTTGTGAACTAACTTGTGTGTTTTTTAGGATGCTTGGCTCATTTGAGTTGATTGTGCTTTGCACATTGCATTGTCTGATTGTACATTGTCTGTTGATTCTTATGCTGTCTGTTTTGACTGTGTGATTGGTATACTGATTGTGCTTGATTGATTCCAGGTACCATAGTCGCTTTAGTTCTTTAAGAACTTACTGTGCTGCTGCTTGGTTGTATAAACCGGTTGAGGTAGACTCTCTTGTCTCCATGTAGTCTGGAAGACCTGGCTTGTTATTTAGCCAGGCAACTGTCTGAAGTCCTCCTTAAGAGGCGATGTTTGTGATTGTTTACTTTTGTCCCCAAGCAGGTAAAGACCTTGATTAAGGCAATTGGCGGAACCCAAGGGATGTGCAATCCATCCCCCGCTATTATGTTGAGTCGTCCCTCTGCTCACACCACTGTGTTGATGCATTGGGACATTAACCCAAGATCTTGTACATTTGTACAGTTGTGTCAGAGTCTCGAGTGTAGAAGAGTTCCTCCTTTCTGAACCCACACTCCTTTGTCTGAAGCTCTCCCTGGACAGGGATAAGAGTTGTGAAGTCTAATCTTCACTCACCTTTCATCTGGCTTCACCCTGACTCTCAATGTCAGGGTTAAGAGCTAAACACCACCTTTGTACAGACGACTTGCCTCGGCAGTCCACCCTTGTTTGAGCCTCACTTGACTGGATATAGTGTGTGCTATTTGAAATGTTTGCTTTATTTTGATTGATGCTTGCATGCTTGTTTTTCCTGGTTAGGATTAGCTTGCTGTTGTGCAAGTAGATAGAAACCATAACATAGGGCAATGATGCATGATAACACTAGGCTCGAGTACAGCTCCCTAGTAGTGTGTCTCCCCTTGGTTTCTGGCTAGAATTTCTTTCCCGTTCAGGGGAACTACGTCGCCCTGATCCTCATACCAGATGAGGTACGTAGGCAGGAGACCGTGCGAGGTCTCTCCGGGCACCCTTTTTCTTTTTGTGTATGTTTGCTTGTTTCTTTTTGTGTGTCAGGATATGGATGTAAGCCCAACGATTGGTTGTCCGTATCCTGAGTTTGTTTGTTTGGTTCGGAAGCCGATGTAAGTCCAGCGATTGGCATTCGGGTTCCAGGTTTGCTTGTGTTTGTGTGTGTCTTGTTTGGCGTGCGTGAGCCGAACTACGGCAGCTCTGATTCTCGTTCCAGACGAGATACGTAAGCATAGGATGCGATGTCCTAGCGAGCCCTCTTCCTCTTAACCCCACCTGTGTTGTTTCGGTGTGTGTGTGTGATGTTTGTTATAGCAACCTTTTCCTATCTTTAGAGCGTGGATCCCGTCGAGTACGACTGACGTGAGGGGTGCTAATACCTTCCTCTTGCGTAACCGACTCCCGATCCCATTCTCTTTGGTCGCGAGACCATGCTTTTCCCAGGTTTACTCTGAGCGTTTCCTTTCCCTCTTTTGGGATAAATAACGCACGGTGGCGGCTCTGTGTTGTTTTTGTTTTAGCCCGCCGGTTGTTTTTCGTGGATGCGACACATAAGGTTTGTTGTCATGTGGCCCCATCGACAACCTCCGTCAAATGCCATTGTCCACTGCTCTACTGTATGTTATTCATCCATTTTCCTGCATCTTCATTAGACAGTCTAATTTCATCACAATAATATTGAAATGATAACTGAGTTAGAGCATACCCAATATTCACCACCTTATTGCGAAGATTCTTATCTTTTATTGCACACATGAAGTTTTATGCAATATGTCTAATGCAATAGACATGGGTAGAAGGAGGATCATGCCATCCGTTGTCATGGTTGTTATAGGCACTCTCAATGATAACATGTCTATCAGAAATCAAACAGATATTAGCTTGTGGAGCCACATGCGTTCTAAGAGGTCGAAGAAAGAAACCCCAACCACCAGCCGTTTCACCTTCAACCAAAGCAAAGGCAATGAGAAAGACAATGTTGTTGTCGTCTTGTGCAACCTCCATAAGCAAAGTACCTTTGTATTGGCCGTATAACCAAGTGCCATCAATTTGAATAATAGGTTTGTAAAATGCAAAACCTTTGATGCATGGGTCAAACGCCCAAAAGAGACGGTGAAAGATTATATTACCTGTAACACAGGTTCCGTCTGACGTCATTGCTGACAATATCTCCATAATAGCCATAGTTCCTGGAACATATGTTTTTACTGCCCATAAAATCTGTGGCAATTCTTTGTATGAATCCTCCCAGTTGCCGAATACCTGTTCAACAACCTTTGTCCTCGAAATCCACGTTTTTTTTGTAAGATGAAGTATAATTATATCTTGTTCTGATATGTGATATAATTATACTCACCTTCAATGATGGGTCTTTCTTAACAAACGGCAAAATGTCTTAACATATCCATGCAACACTTAATTTACGGTGATCTTGTTCAACGTTAGTTGCAATGCAATTGTGAGGTGGGTCTATTGAAGCTATCTCCCAATAGTCGTTTTTCTTTTTGTAAGATGCATTCAACCGAAACTTACAAAGGATATTACGACATCCAATGACATGCCCTCTCGAATCAGTGTGTCTCACTGTAAAATCAGCAGAGTTGTTCATGTGGAATTTTTTGATAGCTCGCACACATTCTTCTATAGTGCGGAACATGTCCCCCGCCTTTAACTCGCCTTCTGATTATGGATACATGTTATAGAAAACACTGTTAGATGTTTCATCGTCATGCATATCCATGTTTCTCATATGTTGAGGCGGATTGTAGATATGACTATGAGGTATTGGCGTTGGTTGATCATCATCTTCAATGTCGTTGTTCAACATATGATCGACCTGTATCTTAGTCTCTGATAAGTGCACATTTATGCACAATTCTCCTACTTTTTACTTAGGCATTTCTTTATTTTATTTTGTTTATTTTTATATTTTATTATGTTTTCATATTTTATTTTATTTTTAGTTTAATTTAATTTTCGCACTTATTTTTCAGCTTTAGCAGTCTGCGCGGAAACGATCATAACTGGAGTTCCGGGAATCCGTTTGAGGCATTCTAAAAATCGCCGGAAAGCTAAGAGAGAGAGCTATGAGTTTCGTGTTGGAGTCGAAGTCAGATTCGGAGCTCAAAATTCCAAAATTTCGTTTCAAGTTACAGCATTAGAATTTGTATTTTTGTTGGGTCATTTGTAGTGGGCTGGGTCGACCCAGTTGAGTTGTAAAACGGGTCTTTGTTTTCCCCTAGGTCTAGCAGCGTACACCATGAGGAATTGGACGGAAAAATCACGATTCATGCACGAATTTGAGAGCTTGCAAGGAATGACTATGGAGAACTAATTTCCCAAGAATCAATTCACTGTAATCGGATGCCACTTTGAGGTTCTTTTCTAATTTTCCATTAATCTGTTCCTTTGAATTATATCTATAATCACAATTACTTGCTTAATTTAATTGTTTTTACATGATAGAATTCTTTAATTTGATTGTTGTCTGCTTTTGAATCAATTTCGTGATTAGTGTAGCTTTTGCATTATCGCGTTCGATCATATTGCGTTTGCTTAATTCGCAATAGTTTTAATCCGTTTGCTTTACTCGGAATTCAGGGGCATACTTCGTATAATTGCTATTGCGCTTGTCAGTAGCTGTTGTAATCGAATAGGATCAGACTCGTTTAGGGAATTGGAATTTTATAGGGATCAATGATAAGTCGGAAGATGATATAGTGGGTTGATTCGTTTCAGCTTATTCAAATAATCACTTTTCATAATCACTTATTTTCTGCATTTTTGTAATTGAACACCAAATCAACCCCCCCATTCGATTACGTTTAATCATTACAAACAAGAATCCTTGAGACGATATCCGAGTTTAATTGTCGCTGTATTACGTTTTTACAAAATTACTCATCAACGACGTTGACTTCTGCTTCTGCTTCTGGGTCGACGTCATCTGAGCACTGTGAGTCAAATTCACCAGATTCATCCTGACTGGTTCTTTGAGATTGTTGAGATGGTATACATGGTTGAAGAGTAATATACAACTTAATATAATTGCAGCCTGAATGTTCATGACTAACAAACATGTATTCAACATCTTCATCATCCCGTACCTTAAGCGAGAAAACTTGCATTGACTGTTCTAAAAAAATATTGGATTTTGATACACGATCTTTGACACAATACCCGATCCTATGCAGGATTGTATTCTTTTTTCAAATGCAAGAAATTTGCATTTATCTTGATCGTAAGTCGAATGGTATCGATGTTTCGAAAACAAAATCCGTATAACTCATACTCGTATGTCTCACAATTGCAGTGAACATTGACACTATATTTCGGTGAAGATGACATTGTAATATTTCTGGTGCAGATGAAAATTAATTTCTTGTTGCAGATGAATGTGTGTTTAGTGTTTGATGTTGATAGTAAGACACTTAAATAGGTAAGTGATTTGTCTCACATGCGAGCTAGTCCGAAGTGATGTGTCACACATGCAAGCTAGTCCGAATGATGTGTCAAACACACAAGCTACTCTGAAGTGATATGTCCAGCATACAAGAGAGAGGAAAGTCACGTGTCACATATGCAAGTACTAGCTCCAAATGAATTAACGCCTCCTTATAATCCTTGTACATGAGCGTCAATCCATTTGGCTACACCATATCTTGCATGCATACAGACCCCGTAACCAAGCATTCAGACCTAGGTGTGTCATGCATGTGTATATGGAGGCGCCAATTTGAATGGCGACACCATGTACAAAATGTACATGGGCGCCAATTCATTTGGCTACCACATGCAAACACATTTTTCTATGCTCCACACTTTTTTCTATAAATATGAAGGTAACTCTAACACTTCTTCCACACCATCACTCACTACTTCCTCTACAACATCAAATGTTCATCTGTAACAACCTCTTTCATCTCCGACAAGATGTCTATCCTCACAATGGGCGAATCGCACAGAGGAACAATTGCAAACATAACAACTTATATAAGTGTTTTATTGTTTTACTATTTGTATAGAGTGCCTTTTAATAGAGTACCTTTTAATAACATATCAACTTAGTAAAGTATTTTCTTGTTTCTTTTATAGGATGTTTCAAGGTTCCGTACTCGGGTCCACGAATATGTCCACATGGACTCGATGATTCGACCATATGTTGAACTCGCCGGTTTTGGACATATAAGCAAAATTATGTCTTGGTCGGTGGATAATAAATTCATTCTTGCTTTATGCGAAAGATGGCGTCCCGAGACACACACATTCTGGTTTCCAACCGGTGAGTGTACCGTGACGTTTGAAAACGTCTACATGCTTTTGGAACTGCCTATTGAAGGTAAAGTTGCAAATGGTAAAACCAACTATGCGAATTCAATTTGCATGGACCTCTTGGATACTTATTTGTTAGATGATAACTCAAGAGGTCAAGGTATACTCCTTTCACGCCTTAAGTCATATTATAACAATTTACATTTAGATGAGCATTCTACCGAAGAGGCTCGAATAATAAAAACTAGGTGTTACATTATGCTTTTAATTGGTTCTTTTTTATTTCCCGAAGGAAGTGGTTCTAGTATGCATGTTATGTATTTACCTTTACTAAGACATGTAGATAAAATAAGAAGTTATAGTTGAGGATCCGCTTTTCTGGCATATCTTTATAGTTTTTTGTGTAAAAATTCACACAATGACACATCTACATTTTCTGGATGTGCTATTTTTCTCCAAGCATGAGGTTGGTCAAGACTACCGTCCCTAGCGCCCGTCAACAACAACGCTTTCACATTCCCGTGTGCACAAAAGTAAGTTCTTTAAAATGCTATATATTTACTTACTTTAATGATTATTATCTCTAACTATTATTTTTACCTTTTTGGTGCAGATGGTCGACACGTGGTATGGGTTATAACAGATGTCTTAGACATTGTATTACCCAATATCGCAATCTCTTAGATCACCTTCGACCGACAGACGTATGGATAATAACCTCATTATTTTGTTATAATTTGTTAACTTCTTCTACCAAGTTTATAATCTAAGTTACTTTCACATTTCTGTTCATTTGTCGTCCATACCTAAATTTGGATCATGACCATGAAGTCAACGAAGAAGACGTAACCGTATGGACTGCATGCACATCGATAATAAGATTCACAACTATGGAGATGCACAACAATGATTGTGTGAAGTTGCAGTTCGGTATGCTTCAACACATCCAAAATCCCCCAACAAGCCTATGAGAATGGCATTTGCGCAAAGTTAACGACCAATGGAACTTCAATCCATGTCAAAGCTTCGCAAGACTTGAGTGTCGCAAATGGAAGCACCGCCATGACCATGTCTTAACTGACGCAGTGATGCCAAATGAAGAAAAACCAAGTCGTACTTATATGGCTTGGTACATATCGATTGATTTTGAGTTCATCGTCGAGGATATGTATCTATACAACCTATGTCAACAAACTTACATACCAGACGCCTCAACATCTAATCCCTAACAACATTGTCAACCCGACTACACACACCCCTTATCCGTCAAACTTTCCGTTCCACAAACATACAACCCTAACATGCCATACACCTAACCACAATACCAAGAGTATACCCCATACCACCAACAACAAATAGATCATCAACCAGAGACCCAACATCGCTTCGCATCCAACACATCACCCTACCAAAGCCGCCTTAGTCAGAACACTCAACGATCATTCAACACCAACCGTCCTTCCTCCTACTATAACCAAGAAGCCCAATCCTCACAAAACTGAAACCTTCAACAACCATATCTATACCAAACACCCCAATAATCTTTCAAACCTTTCCTCGACGCATCATTCACACCCATGTCTCCCTTCAACCGTCCCGGTCGCCCACCAATAAGTCAAACACAACCCAACTACTCTGGCATGGGTCATGAACTCAACTATGGCGATACACCTTTGATGCATACTCAAGACTATGCCGATTTGTCTGACTATTTCAACATGTCATCTCCTATAGTTGGTAGCGATGCTCCTGGCCCCTCAGATGCTCAAACACCAGTGGTGAATCATCAATGCGGGTTAGGATCATGAGTTCGGGTAGCTAGGGGATATGAGATCGGAGGTCGGTTAGGTGATCCCGGTCATCAACATTAAACTTTTTTGTGTAAACAATAATTTATATTAATATCAATTGATCCTATTTCGAAATTATGTATCACGTAGATTGTTTAACAAAAGAATTGCAAAATACACTGATGTGCCAATCCAATTGACGCCTTTTTTCAATTGATACACATAGACGCCAATTGAATTGGTTACACCATGTGCCCTAGCCAATCCAATTGGCGCCTGCACTCTATTTTTAAGAGGAGACGTCAATTGGATTGTCGACTCTTTTTAAAAGTGAGATAGTTTGAAATTTTTTTTAAAAGTAAGATTAGTTTTGTAAAAATTTCCAGAATGGATGACAAGTTGAACAAGTAACTAATATTATATTAAATCGGAAACATTTATTTAATTTTATGGTTATTTTTTTACTTTTCACATGTCAGGGTCAATACGTGTATGTGTTCGACTTTGGCGTACAAAATATATTTTCTCTAATTTTCTCGCGCTTCTTATTACCAATTGTAACATAAAATCGCAGAACCTAACCTAACACAAGATCGCAGAATGTCTCGCACATTTATCCACCGATTCTTCATCGAGCATTCGTGCTGACCTTCTGCTACATTCGCATTTTTCACTGAGCACTTTTCAATTCGTTCAGAATCAATTACTGAGGTATGTGATGATATCACCGATACTGTTATCTAGTAGTTTCTTTGCGGTTATTTTTTGGGTTCAATTCAAGTCAATTTTGCTGGTTCTGAGCACCTGTTTTCTGATTCAATTGATTTTCTGTATCGTTAAGTAGGTTTTAACTTTGCTTAGGGTTTTGATTTTACTGATTTTAACTTTGTTAGATTTTCTATTTGTTGTTACTTGGGTTCTTGGTAGTTTAGTTATCTATTGGGATGCTTTTCAACTTTAATTTCCTACTCATCCATCCACTTTTAGTTTAGTTGTTGTAATTGAATTTAATTCTAAGGGTGTAGATGAATCCTATGTTGTCATTAGCATGCAATAGCGTAACATGCCTATTTTGGACACTTGTGTCCTGGTGTCTTCTCCTCCTCGTGCCTGTTATATTACAGGTTAATCAATCCCGGATAGCGGAGCGGAGCAGCCGGCCCCAAAAGTGGGATAGCCAGAGGACTCTTTGAACTATAGAGCAGCTAAGTTTACAACAATTAGTCATTTGTGGCCCGGTTTTCTTCTCCTCCTAGTGCCTGTTATATACAGATTAATCAATGCTGGATAGCGGAGCGGAGTGGCCGACCCTAAAAGTGGGATAGCGAGATGACCGCTATTTGATATGTATATTATTTTACGAATTCCATGAATAATATTATACATATTTTATGTAAAATATTATATAAATACATAGAAAGAAAAACAAATAACAAGAGACCAAATAAGAGTTAGAAAACCAGAGTAGAAAAGAAGGTAAGAAAATGATAAAAAAAAGAGGGAAAGGAAAGAAGGAAATGGGATGAGGGAAAAACAGGGAAAAGAAAGAAGGAAAAGAAATGAAAGGAAAAAAACAGGGGAAAAGAGAGGAATCTGAAGGATGATAAGGCGGCAGCGATCCTAGAGGGAGGGAGGAAGAACAAGGCTACACACTGTGGAAGGAAGGAGATGTAAGATTTTTCTCTTTTCTTGTGAAAGCTGCGTGAGCGAGAGAAGAAGAGCCAACGAGAGAGAGGAAGATGCTTCTCATGTACTTGTATAACCATGAATAGGACTGGAATAATTGATTGGAACATCATAAACATATTCAACATCATTCGCCAAAAACTACTGAAGACTCAACACCATAATAATCTTGCACTAGTCTGTACTTATATTTTCTTTCATTTCTAGCATGTATGTGTAGGTAGAGAAAATAAATTAGCTGTTACTTTTTACTCTGATTGTTTCACTCTTGATTTTACCACTTAGGCATATTGGTTAAAGCATTATGCATAGGGGGTAATGTGAGATTTGAGTAGGTGTCAAAGGTTTAATTTACCGTGAAATCAAAAAAATTCCAATAGGCTTGAACTTGAATCTGATGGGTATTGTTCTTGGCTTACAGTTGCGTTGAACTTTATATTTCTTTAGTACATCATTTAGTTGACATTTCAATTGTTTGATTGTGATTTACACCCTATTAGTGTCATGTTGTGCTTGTTCTACCTTTGCATAATATTATCTGCCGTGGATGTGATGGTAATTGGATATTCTTTTTTCTTTTAACTTGTTTCCTTTTAGTAAGCTCGATGGACAAATGTATGAAATTTCCAAGAGAAAGCCCAAAGTATAATGTGTGTGTGTATTAAATTAAATCAGTATATGTATTTATATTTATATGTGTATATTGCATTTCTGTTGATTCACAGATTGGATTTTTGTCACAATGCGAGTAAACAAGGGAAAGAAAGGTATACAACTTGGGGCAAAGAAGAAAAAAAGTAATAGGGAACAAAAAGCTGATGCTGAGACACATGTTAAACTGAACAGTGATGGTATATAAATGTTTTATATCTCTGTACTTTTCATACTTCATTGAACTGTAAGTTTGTTTTTCTGGTGATTTAATGTATGTAAGTTTATTGAACTGTTAGTTTTTCCATTATTTGTATTGGTATCTAGTATATACATGTATCTCTACAACTCAACCATTTTTTTTGTTCCTGACAGAGAAGATGTCCAGAGATGATGTTAACAATAGTTCACAGCTCAAACAACCCATACTACCTTCTAGTGGAGAACCGTAAGTTCAGTTTCTTGTTTCAGGAATACTATTGCTCCAGCATAGCTGAGTTGAATTATCAAAAGAAAGTTATCAAAATTTCTACTAGTAATTATACATTTCAATTGATGAAGGTTACTAGATGTTCCAGAAATTATAAAGTGGATGTTCTTCAAAGCAGGGGATTGAGCAAAGTTCCACTTTAAAGCAAGCTAAAAATCAGAAAACAACGATGACAACTATGGACACCGCTGGCAGATCTCTTGTCAAGCATGGTCAACGGAAACAACAATCATTGACAGCTGTGAGTCCAATCCATGTCGGAGGATCTGATCAAATACAACCTTCTACTTTAAAGCAAGCAAAAAATAAAAAAACAACTATGACTACTATAGACACTGCTGGGAGATCCATTCTCCAGCATGGTAAACGGAAACGGCAACCATTTACAGCTGGAAGTTCAATCCACGCGGCAGGATCTGCTCAAATACAACATAACAAGCAAGATCACAGGCCAGGTTTTCAAACATGTTTTGCGAACCATTACTTTTCCATCATTATTGTTCCTCTTTTTGTCACTGCAATCCTCACGTGAGGCCATTGTGATTTTCTTGGTTGCTACATACTGGTTGCACACAACCCACTCTTCTTCCTGCACTAACTAACAAGTTCAAGTTATTACAGTAAAGAGAAGCTTGAGAGTATAAAAAATTAGAAATTAAAGACAGTGTGCATGTTTGTGGAATAGGAATAAGTGATCTAGGTTTTCATTTGATAGCCTTATTGACATACTGTTAATGCTGACTTACCGAGCTTATTAATTTTCCCCCATGTTTCGGGGTATATAAATGTTTCATGTTTCTGTACTTTTCATACTTTGTTGACTTCAAGTTTTTTTTTTCCTTTGGTGATTTAATGTATGTATTTGTGTTTCCATCATTTTTTCTCTTTCTTGGCATCTATTGTATACATTTCTCTCCAGCTGAAAACCAATTTTTTGGTTCTTGATAGAGATAAAGAAGCCCAGAGATAATGTTTACATTAGTCCACAACTCAAACGCCCCATGCTACCTTCTAGTGTAGAACCGTAAGTACAATTTCTTGTTTCAGGAATGCTATTGCTCCAACAGTTGGCTGAGTCGAATTATCAAAAGAAGGAACTTATTGCAATCCTTTTCAGCTATTATAACACATTATATTTACTTCAGTCAGTCATCACAATTTCTACTAATAATTATACTTTTCAATTGATAAAGGTTAGTAGATGTTCCAGACAGTATAAAGTCCAATGCTGAATTGTATCGAGGCAAGTTGAGAAGTTTCAAAACATCGAAGAGAAGCATACAAGATTTTCCGAAGCAGAGGATGGAGCAAAGTTCTACATTAGGGCAAGCAAAAAATCAGAAAACAATGAGGAATACTATAGACACTGCTGGGAGATCCATTCTCAAACAGGGTCAAAGGAAACAACAATCATTGACAACTGGAAGATCAATCCCAGTGGCAGGATCTGCTCAAATACAACATTCTACTTTGAAGCAAGCAAAAACTCAGAAAACAATGAAGACTACTATAGAAACTGCTGGGAGATCCATTCCCAATCATGGTCAAAGGAAACAGCAATCATTTACAGCTGGAAGTTCAAGCCAAGTGGCAGGATCTGCTCAAATACAACATAACAAGCATGGTCGCAGGCCAGGTTTTCAAACATGCTTTGCCAATCTTTACTTGTCCATTATTATTGCCCCTTTCATCAATGCAATCTTCATCTGTGAGGCCATTGTGATATTCTTGGTTGCTACATTCTGGTTGTTAACTACCATCACTATACCACGGTAAAATGATTCAAATCCTGGCTTGTGACTTGGACTAGGCTTTTTAATGCACTGCACACAACCCATCCTTCTTCGTGCACTAACTAACAAGTTCAAATTATTACAGTAAAGAGAAGCTTGAGTATAATAAAATTAGAAATTAAAGAGAGTGTGCATGTTTGAAAATGGAGAAAGTTTGTGGAATAGAAAGAAGTGATTTTACTTTACACATGACAAACTTTGTCTTACTCTTAATACTGTTTTCCCCCCTTATTTTATGTTTTGGGGGTATTATCTCTTATATTATGCTACCGACTTACTGTTATTAGTGACTTACTGAACTTATTAATGGTTTGTTTCATGTGTTGAAAAACCAAACTAGTGGGCCGCTCTATGTTTGGTGGAAGTACCAGTTATTCTGTTCAACTCCAAAAGGACTTTGTTGATCATGGATCATCCACTAAGCAGAAGACTACTCGAAAGTATCCATCAATGTCACTCGGTGATTATTTTAAAAGGAATAAGCAACAACTTGAAGTCGAGGGGGGTATTAACTGTGAAAATAATGGTAATGTTCAGGATGATATTACCTATGGAAGTGATGATGGCAAGAAAACTAATGACAATCCAATAGAAGGTAATACTCCTACTTGTTAACTCGTTTCATCATCATCATCTACATTTTATCATTATCACTTACATTTCATCATTGTCATCACAAATGATAGATATGCATATGCATATGACGCTCTTCTGTTGCTCTCAGGATTATTAGCGTAAAATGTCCCTTAGTAATAATAATAAAAATGTCAGTTTTGACACTCACCCTCAAGCTGGTGAGTTGGTGTTTTCCATTCCGAGCTTGGAAACAATATTTTCAAAGTTGTTACTATTCAGCTCCTTTGTTAGAAGATCTTCAAAGTTGCTTTGTGCGGGAGACATATGGAGTGCATGTTAGGCCACTCTGTCAACTTCAATATGCTTGGTTCTGTCTGGCAGTACTGATTAGGGGCTATGATAATAGTAG
Source organism: Lathyrus oleraceus (assembly GCF_024323335.1). Taxonomy (NCBI): domain Eukaryota; kingdom Viridiplantae; phylum Streptophyta; class Magnoliopsida; order Fabales; family Fabaceae; genus Lathyrus; species Lathyrus oleraceus. The sequence continues at coordinate 520,768,217 of NC_066585.1, read as the reverse complement.
ACCTGTTATCAGTTATCACAGTAGTGTTTCATACATTCATCCCATTTTATCTTCAAGTCCTCCAAAATGATCTTCAACCATAGTAATTCACATATCCCTTATGTCATTGCCCTGAATTCCACTTCAGCACTAGACCTGGATACCACACTTTGTTTCTTACTCTTCCAAGTCACATTATTCCCACACAGGAAAGTGCAATATCATGTAGTTGATCTCCTATTCACAATTGACCGTTACATAGTCATCGTCATTATATGCTTTATGACCCAGACTTCCATTTCCCTTATACAAATTTTCTCTTCCTGGGGTTCCTTTCAATTATTTCACAATTTTGAGTGCTTCTTGGGAGTGAACCTCCTTTGGTTGGTGCATGAATTGCTTAACTAGGCTTACAACAAAGCAATGTTAGGTCTTGTATGTGATAGATGTATGAGCCTTCCAACTAACCTTCAATACATTTTCCTGTCAACAACAGTCAATATCTTCTGCATTCTGCAACTTCAAATTTTGATCTATTGGTGTACTCGTAAGCTTGCATGCTGCCTTACCCGTTTCTTGTAGAAGATCAATGTTGTATTTTTGTTGGCATATGAAAATCTGTTTCTTGGAGTGGGCCACTTCAATTTCTAACTTCTAAGAAATACTTCAATTTCCCCAAGGTCTTGATCTCAAATTCATTGGCTAGATGTTGTCCTAATCCTAACAGGTATTGCTCATTTTCATCATCACCCTTCACTATAATGTCATCCACATATAATGACAACATCGCTACTCTCCCATGATTTTCTTTGAAGCCTAGACCTATCATGACACAAGTAACCTCTAAAACCACTTAAGCTCACATAAGGCCTTTTTCAACTTACCCCGTGCTGTCAACAGTGTTCACCGTATCCACGGGTATGTTCATGTAGATTTCTTCAAGTTATCCATGAAGGAAAGCATTATTTACATTGAATTGGTGCAAGTTCCAATTGTAATTAGCTGCTAAAGATAAGCACACAAGCATTATTCATTTTTACAACTAGAGCAAATGTCTATGAGTAATCTACTCCATAATTTTGAGTGAATCCTTTGGCTACTAATCTCGCCTTTCAATAGATCCACCAATCTTGTATTTTTAAGTGTGTATTCATTTGTACCCTACACGAATTTTTTCCTTCCATTTGATAGAAGACCCAATTCCCAAGTAATATTCTAATCCAGGTAGAGTGGCTTGTTGGTACATGTTCTGGTATCTTTTCTAGGGGCAATTGAAAGATGTGAATCTTCATAGTTAGTGGTGGTGGTATTGAGCTGAATTTTGGTTTCTTATGTTGTATTGGACTGTATTCTGGTTGCCTATGTAAGGTTGGGCTAGACTCTGGTTTGCATGCATGAGGAAAATCAGAAGTTAGTTTGAAATGCCAAGTGGCAGGATCTACTCAAATACAACATAAAAAGCTAGACCATAGGCCAGGTTTTCAAACATGCTTTTCCAATCATTACTTGTCCATTATTATTATCGCTCCTTTCATCACTACAGTCGTCATTTGTGAGGCCATTGTGATGTTGGCTGCTACATTCTGGTTGTTGACCACTATTACTATACTATGGTTCAAAACCTGGCCTGTGATTTGGACTAGGCTTTTAATTGCCCTGTACACAACCCATTCTACTTCCTGCATTAACTAAGAAGTCCAAATTATTAAACTACACTAAAGAGAAGAAGCTTGAGAGTATAATATAATTGGAAATTAGAGAGATCTGCATGTTTGAAATGGAGGAAGTAGTGATATTGCTTTTTGTATGGTAAACTAATTGACTTACTGCTAATACTGTTCTTTCCCCTATTTTATTTTATATTTTGGGGTATTGTCTCATGCTACTCTACTGTCTTACTGTTAATACTGACTTACTGAACTTTGTTATTCTGTTTCATGTGTTGAAAAACTAAACTAGAGGATCGCAGTCATTTCGGTGGATTAAGCAATCGATCTTCTGCTCCGTTCCAAAAGGACCATATTGATCATGGACCATTCAAGAAGCAAAAAACTACTCGAATGTGTCCATCAATGTCACTTGATGATTATTTCAAAATATATAAGCCACAAGTTGTGGGTGATATTAACTATGAAAATCATGATGGTGATGTTGAGGGTGATATTAACTATGGAAATGACGGCGGTGAGAAAACTAATAACAATCCAATGGAAGGTAATATCTGTAAGACCCCAATTTTGGGCCCTAAGATCCCTCATGGCCCATATCATTCATATCATAACCTCAAGGATCATTGCATGCCTTTGTCCCCTTCTAGTGGATAGATTGCCTTGTGGGTTTGTTTCTTGATCACCAAGCATACTCTGCATTTGTATATCTTTGCTTTCATATGTTTATCATTCAAAAAGTACAAAAATATTGTCAGTCTAACCTTGTTGCTTGCAGTGGAAGCAATCATCAGCAATTAGGTCAAAGACAGTCATTGATCAGTCAAAGCAATGGATGGTGGCCATTCTTGCAGAATTTGGGCACCATGATCATTAATCAAAAGTTCATACAACTTGGGACATCATTTGAAGTCAAGTTCTCAAGGAATTAGGGTTTGGAATTCATCAGAAGTGGTCCAATCACCCAAAACCCTAGAAAAGTCAAACTTGGTCAACTGTTGATTTAATCAGTGATTTGATGGATAGAATTGATTTGAAGAAGTGCATTCATGCTTATATAAGCCTCATATATCATGTCCAACCTCATCATGGAAGAAAATCAAGTCAATCAGAAAATTTTCCAGAAATAGAAAGTGGACCTGTAATTTCAACTGCCAAAAATGGAAACTTCTTGATCTTAAACTTGCATCATGATACAAGCTCCAAATGAATTTTTGCCCAACATGAAAGTTGAAGATCTTGTCTTCCCATTTTCAAAAAGTCCAAGAACATCAAAATCCCATGTGTGGTTGTCAAGATATGATCAAATCATTTTCACCAATTTTTGAACTTCAACAAGCCATAACTCTCAAACCATAAGGCCAAATTTGGTGGGGTTTTTTTCCTACAAACCACATTTTTCATCCTCTTTCCAAAAATATAAATTTCATGACCTAAAACCCTACCATTCAAAATGGCATTTTTGGACCAATTCCTTCAAAATTCAAAGTTTGACCAAACTTTGACTTTTTGATTTATGGACTTTTTCACCATTTTGCCAATTGGGAAATGTTCCATATATCATTTATGATTTGTTCCAAGCCTAAAACCATCATCATACCACCATTTTCCCATCATTTTGAATCAAATTGCAAAATTGACAAAATTGGCAATTGGCTTCACAAAAGCAAATATAGTACAGCATTTTCTGTACAACCACAAGCAGCATTGTGTTTGGCCTGCTAGCAGCCTTTCCAGCCCATTTGTGCAGACAAACACACCCACCATTTTCACTTGTTCCACAATTAGCAATTTGCAAAATGATCATTACACACAAAACCAATTTACCACATGATTAAATGATGATTAACAGATGATATTTAAGCCTTCATTTTCTGTTTCCAACCCTAGTTCTAAGCAGCCACCAACCAGAAAAGCTCACTCTCTCATTTTTGCATTTGTGGCCTTTGGCAATTTTTGCTCGAAATCTCCAAACCACTTGAACATTCCTTCATGTTTCCATCATCTAACCACCATTAAGAGTCATTCCTGATCATAAGATACTGACTGGAATAGCATTGCAAGGTCTGCATTTTCATGAGTCCAACAATGGTAGTTTTCGGTTCTGGGATTTCTAAGAGTTGCTGAGCTTCAAGCTACCCTCCAACCATCATTCCAAACTAAGGGCTTCATCTGTTTGAGCTTGTAACCATCAAAGCAGCTCTGCTCCACATTTTCTTCCAAAACAAGTAAGTAACTCAATCTGCACCATTCACCAAATTACAAGATGTTTTAGATAGGTTTTGGTATGTTTGTGCCACTGCAATTTGTTTCATGTAATATGGTTTTGCATTGAGTGATAGATCTGCTTTGCAAATTTTTGTGTCCATGCTTGTTTTGCTCGAGCTGCTTTAATCATGATGAATTAGAGGAAGTGGACACTACATTCTTTTTGTTTGGTGTATGAGGATGTTGTTAGCATATGTGATTTTGATTTCTGAGCACATTGATTTTTTCGAGCTTATGATGATGAATATATGCAGTTATGCTCAAACCCTAGAACTATGCCTAGATTTCCCATGTTTGTGTTGGTTTGGTTGTTAGCTGATATTACTTAGTGATGAGGTTACATTGCATTGTTTTATGGTTGATGCTTTGATGATGATAAACATGAATGTGCTGTCATACTGTGCTATGCCTTACCGTTTGAAATCTCCTAAACTTGCTCATAATATCCATGCTGTTTTGTGCTGTTGTTTGTTTTGTTGGGATGTTTGATGAACACATGAATACTTTGCTACTATGCTGAATCTCAATTGATTATGATTGATTTCCATTGCCCTGCTGTTCAAACCTAACCATTGCCATGAAAACATGTGAGTTGTGTTGAATATTGTTGTTTGTACTTGTTGCTATGCTAACTGGCCATGCTGTAAACTGATGATGACTTTATGCTGTTGTTCAAACCATCCTGTCCAGAATTTCATGCTCATGTTTGTTTGTTGCTGAACCAACTGCCTGCTAAACCCTGATGCAGTTTTTGAACCTTATGACCATGCCTAGGAAATCCATGAGAGTTATGTGGTATGTTGCTGTTGCTTGATGTACATTATGCTAGACTGTTGGTTGTGTTGCTCAAAACTTGTTTGATGTTGATGAGCCATGAAACATGATGATGATTGCTTGCTGCAATTTAGGGAACCCTGCATAGTAATGTTCCTGCTTGTGTTGTTTTGGTGCTTTTGACATAAAGCACATTGAGTTTGTCTTGCTTCTTGCTTAATGATGATGATTACATGATGATTGATGATTGGATGATATGTTGAATGCTATGGTTGTTTGTATTTGCTGCATGATGTTGATGCTACGCGTGAACCATTGCCATGCTGCTGTGTGTGTATGTTGGAATTTATTTGTAAGATGATGAACTTGCTGGAAATATCATGAAGCTTGCCCTGCTGTTTTGAACTTCCCCAGGAAAACCACATGTCATGTATTACATGCTGTTGTGTGTTTGTTGATTGAATTCGATTGGATGTTGTTAAACCATGATGCTATACCATGCTAATAAAACCCTGCTGCTATTTTGCTATCTTAATATGCCTAGGTTTTCATGCTTATGTTGTGTGTTTTGGTTGAATCATTTTTGTTTGATATGGCTGGATATGATGAGTGCTGTTGAACCAATTACTTTGTCAAGAAAATCTCATAAAGTATGCTTATGCTGTGTTGGTTGGTAATGCAATGCTGTTGTATGCTGGTCGAGTTCTGTGTAGATGTTTGAATGAAAATGCCTTGGCCATGCTGTTAATAAACCATGATTATGATGATGACATCATACTGCTGTCTTGCAAAACTTCCTTGTCCAGAATTTGCTCATGATCTTGTTGGGATTGTATGCTATATGAGAAACCTAGTATTGCATGAAAACCCATAAAACTCAAGTTGATTGACTGCTGTTATGTGTTTTTGCTCAAAACCTGTTGATTTTTATGATGGACTTGGATGATGATTACTTGCTGCAGTCTAGGAAACCATGCCCATAACCTTTTCCTGCTTGTGTTTGTTTTGTTGTTCATGTCATGAATGACATTGTTACCACCTTAGTGTTTGCATAATGGTTGCATGATAATGTATGGACCTACTGCTGTGCCAATGTCATGCTGTTATGTGCTGTCGTTTATTTTGTTGCTGTTATGAAACCTCACTGCAGTTTAAAAAACCCTCATGAATTGCATTTGAATGCTGTTGATTGCTTGATGAGTGAACCTTGCCATGAATGTTGCTGTTGTTGCTCAGAATTTGCATGAAGTTTGTATGGTTGTATGCTGCTAAATGATATGCGTTTATTTGCTTGCTTGGTCGGTCGTAGGATGTTGCTTGAAGCTTGCTCTTATGAGCTGGACATGATACCAATTTGCCATGCTTTTGTTTGTTTTGTTTCATGATGATAACATTGAGCAATGCTTTGGCTGCTGTTAGAAACCCTAAGGGTTTATGTGAAAACCAGATTTTTTGAACCATTGGCCATGTTACTGTTTTATTGGCTGAGAGCCAATCAAAACATTTCGTTTTGTAGGGCCAAAACGCAGCACTTCAATAAGTGACTGCAGAATTACACATTTGCCATCGTTGACCCTTCCTTTGACCAATATTCCATGCCTTTTGTTCAAATTTTGCATCCAATTATCACTCAACTTCACCAATTATTTTCTCATTCAATTTTCACTCAAAAATTATGATTTTTTTTGCATAATGATCACAAAGATGTCTTCTATTTTATGGTGAATTTTAATTAATTTTCCATTGGCTGGTTTTTCATTGATAATTATTTTTTTGACAAGTATGCCAAATTGATACACATTGCCATTCCAATTGTGAAATTCTCATGTTGCATCCAATGAGCTTGAAATTTTTTGTGGTTGATCTACACACATTGACCTTCATTTCCATATAAAGTTTGTGCATTTATCATTTGTGGACTGAGAGTTATGATTTCTTGAAGTCATGTGTTGCATTTGGTGTCACAACATGATCATGCATTTTCCCTAATTTTGTTCACATGTTTCCTCTTATCCAATTGACCCCAAATTTTGCATGAATCATCCTTTGTATGTCTATTTCATGTATGAATCTTCTTGGAATTAATCTTGCTGTTTTCCATTTATGTGAGAATTTTCTTCCATGCTTGTTCATTTGTTGACTTCATGTGATACACATTGCCAAATCTTTTGTGAAATTCTCAAATCTTATCACATGACCATGAAATTTCATATGTGATAACTAGACATCTCAAGCTTTGCATTGGTGTTAATTTCATTCATTTCTCTTCTGTTTTCAAATTGATATGATTTTTTGAAGTTGACCTATGTTTGTTGACTTTCACCATGCTTACTTGAATTTGGTTTAACTTCATGAATTTCATTGACTGCCTTCCTCTCATCCAAATGCCATGAAATTTTGCATGTATACCATGTTAGATGTTAGGATTGAGTGTGATTTATTTCATGATTTTTGAAAATGTTTGAGTTGACTTTTGATTGAAGTCTTTGCTGTTGACTTTTGCATGCTTCCTTTGCTATGCTTTGCATTCTTTTGCATATGAAATGACCTTGATGCATGATATAAGTTTGAATCCAATTGTGTTTACCTTCCTACATGATTGATTTTGACTTTGATTGAATATTGCTTGCTGCCTTGGCCTTTTTCTTTCATCTTCGACCCTAGGCTAGCCCTAGTGGTCTTGTAAGCTTACAATTGAGCTGTCTGTTTCAGGTTCAGCACCCATGCTTTAAGGATCACTCAAATGTGATTGAATTTGATTGTTTGCCACATGCTAACTCTTGTTTTGTAGGTGACTCATACTTGAGTCTTTGTGCCTTGCACAATTGGTCCCTCTGTGTGACCATTGGTTCATTTTCTTTTGCTTTTGACTGTCGACTTGTTTGCTAATGAGTTTGACTTTTGCAGGTGCTTTAGTTGCTTAAGTTCTTTGAACTTGCTTGCTTGCTTTGCTTTTTAGCATTTGCTTTGAGGTATAAATACTTCTTCTTCATGTAGTCTGGAGACCCGGTCTGTTATTTGACCGGGCAAACTGTCTGAAGTCCTCCTTAAGAGGCAATGCCTGTGTTTGTTTAAAATTGTCCCAAGCAGGAAAAGTCCTTCAAGTAAGGCAATTGGTGGAAGGTAGGGATAAGAAATCTATCCCCCACTATTCAGTGTGTCCTCTCTTTGCTCCCACTACCTGTTTGAAGCAATGAGATAAATACCCAAGATCTAATCGAGTCAATAATGTGGAGAGAGTTCCTACTTTCTGAACTCCCACACTTTCTTTGATGCTCTCTCTAGATCTGAGATTGAAGCAATGAGGCACACCCCTCATCTCCTTTTCATCTGCTTCACCTGAGCCCCTCAATGGCCAGGTTAAGAGCGACACTTACCTATTACAGTGGGCTGTTAAAGTCAAACCCTCTTGTGTGAGCCCCCCATTGTTTGGCTATAGAGTGTGCTGTTTGTTATTCATTGATTGATTGATTGCTTCATATGTACTTGCTTGCCCATATGCTATGCATTTATCATCATCATCAATTGCCATTAGTGCATGATCATCTCATTTGTTTTGTGATGTTATCATTGTTGTTTGCCCATTGAGGAGAATTGTAAGTCCATCTCTTTTGGCCTTTGCTCCTATGATATGGAAGGATAGAGTGTAAGACCTCATTGGTCACTCATATCTTCTGTTTATCCGTTTGTATGTGAGGTTGCAGTTATAAGTCCCTGTAAGTTGGCATCTGTTATCCTGTGATCATGATTTGATCTGTTTGGTTTGTATGTGAGGTTGCAGTTATAAGTCCCTGTAAGTTGGCATCTGCTTTCCTGTGATCATATTGTTGCTTTTGTTCTTGTATGTGAGGTTGCAGTTATAAGTCCCTGTAAGTTGGCATCTGCTTTCCTGTGATCATAGTTTGTTTATCTGTTTGTGTGAGAGGTTGCAATTATAAGTCCCTGTAAGTTGGCATTTGCATACCTGTGATCATATTGTTGCTCTTGTTCTTGTATGTGAGGATCCATTGTAAGTCCCTGTGATGTGGCATTGGATTTCCTGTGAGCATACTGTGGAGTTAACCTAAGTCCAGATAGATTGGCAGTTAACTTCCATATTTCATCTTTTTTTTTCCTTTGAGGAGATCGGTGTAAGTCCATTGAGTGGCATCTGATATCCTGTTCTATTTTAGGAGACTGGTGTAAATCCATTTGTTGGTATCCGGTATCCGCTTTTTTTTCTTTTCCTGTGGAGATTAGTGTAAGACCATTGAGTGGCTTCTGATATCCCGTTTTGTTTTAGGAGATTGGTATAAGACCATTGATTGGCATCCGATATCCGCCTTTGCTTTGTTTGTTTGTTATTATTAACTGCTATTCCAAAGGACACACTTGAATCATCTGCTATATGATTTCAAGAAGTGAACCTTCCAAGAAGTTTTACTATCCATCCCTCATCCATTCATCATTCATTACGTCTTAGAACCTTTTCACACTATACCTTTTAAATTTTGACATAAGTGTTGTGCAAACATCTTCATGTTTTTCTAACTAAAAACCTGGACTCAAGTCCTTGACCTTTTTCCAAACTTCATTTCATAATACTTATTTGAATTGATCTTAATCATATTTTGACTTCATTTTCATAATCATAATCAGTAACTCCACTCATTCACTTGTTTTGGCTTTGTCCATTAATCTTTTCATACATGAGCTATAGGTTTGATTTATCTTAGTGGTTGATGTTAATCTCACCTTCTGTCTTTAGTGATTGAATTGTAAGTCTTCCTCGCCTATTATAGGGTTAACCCCTCTCTGGCCAGTTGAAGCTGTTCTCACATGGTGGACGTTGTTGTTTGTATAAGGTTGAGTTTTCTCCCGTGGATAACGTAAGACCTAGGGTTTGTGTTTAAAATTGAACCTAACCCACTTTTGGAAATCTTTTAGCCGAACTACGGCGTTCTGATCCTTACCTTTGATGGAAGGTACGTAGGCAACGGGTTCATCCGTTCGAACCCAATACCCAATAATAATAAACTTGTATATTCTTTTCTCATCATCCCAATCATGTTTGTACAATCTTTATGTCATAACAAATAATAATTTTTGCATAACAAGTGTGAAAAGGGCTCCCTAGGAGTACCTAGGACGTAGTGGGTGCCTAACACCTTCCCATTGCGTAATTTACCCCTTACCCAGAATCTCTGATCTTTTTATTAGTTTTCTACGTGTAAAACTTCTTAGGCTTTTGTTCGCTTTTTAGCCAATCCTTTGGATAAATAAAAGTGCGGTGGCGACTCGAAAATTTCATGTATCTCTTAGCTTATGATTTAATCGATAGATCATATAGCGACGAATACACCGCTACAGAAAAGTGGCGACTCTGCTGGGGATCGAACCCAGAATCCTTGGTTGTATTGCCTACTTTTCACCCTTGTTGTGATATATGTTATTATTTGTTATTTGACATATTTTTGTACAATTTGGGATCACTGTATTGATTGTAATGTGTGAATTGCTTGATATACATTTGCTGTTTGCTTTGGTGATCTGTGAGATGAGTTCTATACCCGAACTCGAGTGCTCTCTAGGATAGGAGAATGGCATAGTCTTGTCGACTGGTGTGGAGTAGTCCTTAGCCAGTTGACTTGCGAGCCCATTCACTTGGTGGAGGTCATGTTGAACTAATAATGTCACACAAGTTATTTGTGGTTAGGCATTATTCTTTCAATCATGTTCCGCAGAAGCCAAGGACCTTAGTTTACCAAACCCATCTTGGCCTATTTTTTAGGACCGTAGTGCGGAGGTCGTTCAGATGTCAGTTCTGATGCGATTGTCACGCGATACTACACTCATAAGAGTTTCTCTTGAGAATATTCTTGGAATACGAGTATTCGTTCCTCCGATAATATTCGAAAGATGGAACGATGATTATGGGAACCTCTGATAGAACATGTCTGGCAGGTTTAAACCCTAGTACACTCCCTTTGGGTGGTTCTTAACCGAGACTCCATGCTCGTGACTCTCAACAAACCCGTGATTCGTGGTTGAGTCGTTCAAACATTGTTAATATCAATGGATCCCGGATCAGGTGTAAAACCTAAATCCACCAAAGCGGCTGGTTGATATTAAGAATGTCTGAACCGGTTCATGTACCGTTAATATCAATGGAACTTGGGTGTCGATAAGGTGAAAACCTAAATCCACCAAAATGGATGATTGATATTAGGGATACATAGAGCTTTCCCACGACCTTTGTTTGGTGTGCTTTGCTTGATCCTTGAGTGTGTTTGTTGCATTCATGCATTCACGCATTCATCCGCATTCATGTCATCAAAAGAGAAAATTTTCAAGGAACTTAAAGGGTTATTTGCAAAATTTTCAGACATGGAAAGACCGAAAAGGCATACAAAGAAGTACAGCTTTAAGCAGCCTGATGTAAAAGAGTTAAGGAATCTGACATCATATGTATTAGATCCCTTGGGTTTCAAGGCTCGATATGGGAAGCTTCTGCCGTTGCTGACTACTCAAGTGGATGAGGGATTGATGAGCACTCTTGCTCAGTTCTATGATCCGCTCTATCATTGCTTCTTATTTCCGGACTTCCAGTTGTTGCCAACTTTGGAAGAATACTCTCACCTTATTGGGATTCCTATTCTGGATCAAGTGCCGTTCAGTGGCTTAGAGAGTATTCCATCTGCTCGAGAGATTTCCAGCTTGTTGCACATAGATGAAGATCTGATTAGAGCTAATCTGACTACCAAAGGCGGAATTCAGGGTTTTCCTTCCGAGTTCCTCATTGCTCAAGCCACTTTCTATGGGAAGGCCATGAGTGAGGATGCCTTTGAGGCTCTGTTCGTTTTGCTTATCTATGGATTGGTGCTGTTTCCCAACTTTGACAAGTTCGTCGATATGAATGCCATTAGGATCTTTTCAGTTCTTAATCCGGTTCCGACCTTGTTGGGTGATGCATATGTTTCCTTGCATCTGAGGAATATGAAGAATGGAGGAGTCATTGTCTGCTGTTTACCCCTGCTGTACAAGTGGTTTATTTCGCACTTGCCGCAGACAGTTGCTTTCAAGGAGAACAAGGGATGTCTACGGTGGTCTCAGAGACTCATGTCTCTCACCAATGATGATATCACCTGGTATGATCGCGTGTACGATACCGTTCAGATCATTAACTCTTGTGGTGAATTCCCCAATGTGCCTCTTCTTGGTACATGTGGTGGGATTACCTACAATCCTACGCTTGCACGTCGTCAGCTTGGGTTCCCCCTAAAGGATAAACCCCATAACATTCTGTTAGAAGGTGTATTCTTTCAGGAGGGTAAAGATCCCCAAGGCCTGAAAGCCAGATTTGTCCGCGCTTGGCGCAATATTCGCATAAAGAGTAGGAATGAATTGGGTCCAAAGAACTGCATTGCTTTGGAGCCATATACCTCTTGGGTCAGACAGAGGGCTGCTACCTACTTGATGCCATACGATCATCCGAGACCTACACTGTTGGATGTGGCTGGGCCTTCAACCCTCCCTACCCAACGTGTAGAGGAGTTGAGAGAAGAAGACCTTTCGCGTGCCTGGATCCGCGAGAGAGAGGAATTGCTGCAGCAGCTTAAGGAGAAGGATGATATGATTGAATTTCTCGAGCACCGAGTGATCGACGATCCGAACGACACTTGGACTTCTCTGCTTCCTCAGTCATCCAAATTCTGGAAAAGGAAGTATGATCAACTTGCAAAGGAGAAGGCTGATATGGAGGCTGCCTATGAGAGAGAGATCAAGAAGTTGTACACTTCTCGTCTTCCGGCATCCCGAGCTAATAGGGATCCATAGGATGTCATTTACCTTTCCTCTTTGTAATATTTAAAAGAATGCTGTACTTCTTTGTCTTAATATTTTGAATGAAAATATTTTCCATGAGCAATTAAAATGTTTAAAATTCAAAATATTGCAAATGTACCCTAAGGGTTCCTTGAAAATTAAAGCATTTGCACAAGCATTTCATGCATCATTCTTGCATAAACAGGTACCCATCTTTTCTGGTCTTCCGGTTCTAACCTCTGCTCTTCATTTATTTTGAAGACAAGCTGACTCACCGGTATTATACGAGAGTCAACTCTGCAAGGATCATGGAGCAATTGGAACAAGAGAATCAGACTCTGAGGGATGAAGTCGCCAGACTTGGCGCATTGATGGAGCAACTTCTTGCTGCCCAGAATCAGCCCGCTCCCCAACAGCCAGCAACTCCCGTTCAGCGGACGGTTATCTCTGAGATAGCTACTTCGTCGGTGCCTGTTAGTGCCCAGCAGCCAAATGCCATGCCTCCCGGTTTTCCTTGGGGGATGCCTCCCGGCTTCATGCCTGATCTGCCAGCTCCCACCTTTGCACAAATGCCGGCATCTAGCCCGGTCCCTATTCCTGTTCCTCCTGTCGTGCATACCATGCCGAGGGTAGACGACACCATTTATCACTCTGAAGCGTCTGAGGGCTCAGATGTACATGAGAAAATGGATGCAATGAACGACCAATTCCTTGAGCTGAGGAAGGAATTGAGAACTCTCCGTGGCAAAGATCTCTTCGGCAAGTCAGCAGCCGAACTTTGTCTAGTTCCCGGTGTGAAAATACCAGTCAAATTCAAAGTCCCAGACTTTGAGAAATATAAAGGGAACACCTGTCCTTTGGCACACTTAGTCATGTATGCCAGAAAGATGTCCACGCAGACAGACAACGATCAGCTCTTGATCCACTATTTCCAAGACAGCTTGTCTGGTGCTGCTCTCCGTTGGTACATGAGCCTGGACAGCGTCAACATCCGATCTTTCAACGACCTTGGCGAAGCTTTCGTCAAGCAATATAAATACAACGTTGACATGGCGCCTGACAGAGATCAACTCAGGTCTATGTCACAAAAGGACAAAGAGACGTTCAAGGAGTACGCCCAGAGATGGCGTGAGCTGGCAGCTCAAATCACTCCACCATTAGAAGAGAAGGAGATGACCAAGATCTTTCTGAAGACTCTTGGGTCATTTTACTATGAGAGAATGGTGGCCAGCGCTCCCTCTGATTTCACCGAGATGGTGAACATGGGGATGCGTCTTGAAGAAGGCGTCCGTGAAGGACGGTTGTCTAAAGATGATGGTTCTTCCTCTAAACGGTATGGAGCGTTTAAGAGGAAAGAAGGTGAAGCTCATGCTGTGCAGTCTCAGCCGAAACATCGAAGACCCTCTGTTCAGAGGAAGCCTGCACATCATTCCAAACATCAGCATCAGGTAGCTAGTGTGGCGCCTGTATTCAAGGATAATGCTCAACAGTATCAGCATCAGCAGCAATATCCACAACCGCAATATCAACAGCAACAGCAGCGTCCACAGCAACAGGCTTACCAGCCTCGTGGAAGTACAACCAACCAAGCAAATGTGAACTATGATAGGAAGAAGGTCAGCTTCGACCCGATTCCGATGACATATACAGAGCTTTATCCCTCCTTGTTGGAGAGAAAGTTGGTTTCACCCAGGGATCCTCCTGCAATTCCTGCCAATCCGCAATGGTGGTACAAACCAGACCAGCATTGTGTCTACCATTCCGGTGCTCCGGGCCACAACGTTGAGAACTGTTTCCCGCTGAAGAATAAGGTTCAAGACCTCATGAGAAGCGGAATTCTGAGTTTTGAAGACTCAAACCCTAATGTTACCAGGAACCCATTGCCTTCGCATGGGAAGTCTGTGAATATGATCCAAGAAGACCTTGGGAAGTACAAAGTGAAGTATGTCAGTCATATCCGGCAGTCATTGGTTGGATTACATAAGATGCTGTGTCAGCACAGTTATTTGAAGCATAACCATGACCAGTGCCGCGTCTGTTCTACTAACCGCTTGGGTTGTGATCAGGTTCGCCGAGAACTTCAGAAGATGTTGAATGAAGGTACCATTGAGATTCTCCAGAATCGAAATGTTGATACAGTTGAGCCCGAAGTGAGTGTTATCTCCCCGGTATTCAAACTTCCAGAGCCCGTTGTTATTCGTTATAATAGCAACAAGCCTAAGGCTTCACCTTCTTTGGTTATCAAACCAGCTGGCCCTGTGCCGTATTCATCTGATAAAGCTGTACCTTTCAGATAGTCCTGTTGCTGTCCAGGATGGGGTTGAAGTACCTTTGCCGTCTACTTCCGTGACCACTGTTGCTGATGTTAGTGGATTGACCCGGAGTGGTCGTGTGTTTTCCGCGCCTGCCAAGGCTGTTTCTTCTGAATCTGTTGAGCGTCCTGTGGGGACTGCTGTGAATGTTCAGAATCCGGCACTTGCTGTTGCCCCCCTTCCTCCTCCGTACCAAGACTCCTGTTTCTTCTGTTGGCCCGAGTGGCATTGTTGATGAAGAATCTGATGAGATGCTGAGGCTCATCAAAAAAAGTGAGTACAACATTGTAGACCAGCTTCTACACACGCCCTCCAAGATTTCCATTCTTTCTCTATTGCTAAATTCAGAGCCTCATCGGGAATCTCTGCAGAAAGTCTTGGACCTGGCGTACGTTGATCACGACGTCACCTTGGAACAATTTGATAGCATTGTTGCAAACATCACCGCTTGCAACACTCTGAGCTTTTGTGACGCTGATCTCCCTGAGGAGGGAAGAGACCACAACATGGCTTTACACATATCCATGAATTGCAAATCGGATGCAATGTCCAATGTACTGGTGGACACTGGATCGTCCCTTAATGTATTGCCAAAATCCACACTCTCACGATTGTCATATCAAGGTCCTCCTATGAGGCAGAGTGGGGTTGTTGTAAAAGCTTTTGATGGGTCGCGTAAGACCGTGATTGGGGAAGTGGATCTCCCAATCAAAATTGGACCAAGTGATTTCCAGATCACTTTTCAAGTAATGGATATTCACCCATCATACAGCTGTCTCTTAGGCAGACCATGGATTCACGAGGCTGGCGCCGTGACATCCACCCTACACCAAAAGCTGAAGTTTGTGAAAAATAAGAAATTGGTTGTAGTAGGGGGAGAAAAGGCTCTCCTGGTCAGTAATTTGTCTTCTTTCTCGTACATTGATGCGGAGGATGAAGTTGGAACTCAGTTCCAAGCTTTATCTATTGATGAACCAATCGAGAAGAAGTCTCCTTCATTCACTTCCTACCGAGATGCAAAGCTGGCCATTGAATGTGGTGTAGTTGCTGGATTAGGGAAAGTGCTTGAACTTGAAGATAATCGATCCCGGGCTGGCATTGGCTTTGGTTCTGGGGCATTCAATGAGCAAGGTTTGTTCACCAGTGGAGGATTCATCCATGCTGATCAACCTGCAGAAGAGGAAGCTGCTGCTATCATTGAAGAAGAAGATGCAGAAGATTTGAACAATTTTGTCATTCCTGGTGGTGTCTGCCACAATTGGGTCGCTGTGGATGTTCCTACAGTTGTCCATAGATCAGAGTAATTGTTCATTTTGTTTAAAACCCTTCTCCCATGCCAAAAGGAGAAGTGATGACATTGTTGGCAAAGCATATATACAATGATATTTTCATTCAATTTTTGCATTGTTAAACATTTGTTTTTCCTTTGTTTTCACTTTTTGCTTTTCTTTATGAAATCAGTGATCACAAAAAACCATAAAAACAAAAATAAAAGCTGTAAAAGCAACATTCTTTCATCTGCATAATGATTTGCTTGTTTAAATGTTGAAATTTTTCTTAACCAAAATCATTATGCAGGTTGATCATAAAACCCATTGAACATAATGATCCAACGCCATCTCCCAATTTTGAATTCCCTGTATTTGAGGCAGAAGAAGATGACGTTGAAGAGATTCCTGATGAGATCACCCGTCTCCTTGAGCACGAAGAGAAGATCATTCAGCCGCATCTCGAAGACTTGGAAACGGTCAACTTGGGATCTGAAGATTGTGAGCGCCTGGTGAAGATTGGAGCACTTCTTGAAGAGTCTGTCAAGGAAGATTTGATCAGCTTGCTACGAGAATATTCAGATATCTTTGCTTGGTCCTATGAAGACATGCCGGGTTTAGATACAGATATTGTGCAACATTTCCTGCCTTTAAAGCCTGAGTGCGTGCCTGTGAAGCAGAAGCTCAGAAGAACTCATCCAGATATGGCAGTGAAGATCAAAGAGGAAGTTCAGAAGCAAATTGATGCGGGGTTTCTGGTGACTTCGACATATCCTCTATGGGTGGCCAACATTGTGCCTGTTCCTAAGAAGGAC